>NW_021940535.1:9566194-9665561 GCF_001715985.3 Manacus vitellinus | reverse complement strand
TACAAGTCCACCCTGGATTTAAGTTTTCATTGCTTGTCTCATCCCCTCTTTCATAAATGCTTGACTGCTTCATGTGGCCTGTAAGGTAGAAGGATTTTATGTTATGTATTTCACAGGTATTTTATGCTCTTATTTTCCTTAGCCCTTGAAGCAGGAGATGCAGTTGCCCATCTGGCCTGCACGTGCAATTGCTTTGCTGTGACAAGGGCAGATGGATATAATGTTGGATTTCCAGTTAGTGTTTTTCCATGGAGCATTCTTAGTCTTTACCAAAATTGCCAAAACACTAATGAATGTGATGGTTATTCTTGATCTAACACGAACACATTCTATAAAAGGTAGCTAAGAAATTAATGCTTGAGTAAACAAAACAAGTGTAGCCTGGAAACGTGTAACAATTCCTCATGCCAGCGGAGGCTGTAGTGCAGTAACTCCTAGTATATGTTCTTCAATCTCTATTTCTGAAAGATGTGCATGATTTTGTAATGCATCCTTTCTCCTCAGGGTGTTTGGGGGCTGTTCACATATGGATGTTCACAGGATCAGTTCCTGTGAAGTAATTAGATCATCTAGTATGCAAGGTCTGTGATATTTATAAGACTTTCTTGTCAAAGACTGTTAGCGGATGAGCGTTAACTGGGTGTCTGTAGGAGGAAGAGAATGTTTTTGCCCTCAGCTTCTTGTTGCCCTCTTGGAAAAGGCCTAGGCTGGAGACAAAAGCAGATATAGCTTTTGTTGCTTCTGTTCTCCTTTTGGGGTCTATATTTCTTTTCTTGTACATTAGGCAGTCTTGATGCAAAGAGGAAAAACAAGGAAAAAGAAACCCAAACTAAAAGAAAACAAACAACCCCCCAAACTATAAATTAGTACCAGTGAATTTTATTTTGTTGCCAGTAAAATGTTTGTATAAGTACGTTTTGGGATGTTGTCAAAAATTGGGTCAGAATACCTCTGAACCAAAGTTTTCTCTAAGTATCTCAAGAAATTACCTGGAGAAGTTGGAGAGGATGGCAATTTAGGAAGGGGACAGGGTAGCTGTGTCACAGGAAGAAGAACTGCAGGAATGGAATGACAGTTGGTAGAACCACAAACAGCCAGACTTCCTAGGGGAAATCTAACCAGAAATCTGATGTTAAATATATTCTGCCTCTGACTTAGCAGATTTGTTACTGAACCATGGAAAACGTTTCCTGAAAGAACTGGAGGCAGGGAGCTGCGCAGCTATGGCCTAATGAGTTTGACATCAGTAGTATGCAAAACTCTAGAGAATTTTTGAAGGAAAGAATTAATTAATAACATGACACTAAGTAGACTGAGTCCTATGTGCATTCGCTAAAGATAGATTGTGCCTGACTGACCTGCATCTTTTGTAAGAATAAGCGATTGAATTCTTTTATCTGTGAAAGGAACGGAGTAACTCTCATCTGCCAGAAACTTGATGATGGATCACATTATTTTTTTTAAGGTGGAGATACTGGCGAATTAGTGTAAGTGCTGGGACTTGGGTAAAGTGTAGCATGGAGAAGAGGAAGCAGAATAGATTTGAGTCAGAAGAGGAACTATTAGCTCGAAAGGTGCTTGCAAGAGATGTTTCTCAAGAGTGGTATTGTTTACACGATAAAATTGAAGTATGATGAGCAAACTTGAGGAATCTATTATAAAGGAAGACTGAAATGTGCAACAGCTGGACAATAAGGAATGCTAGAATGATAGAAATGGGATGTATGATGAAGTTGTGCAACAGGAATAAATAATAATAGTATAAGCTTAGGAATTGACATGAGAAAACTTCTGGAAGAGAAAAGAGACCACATATGATCAAGGATAAGTCACAAAAGTGATGTGATTTGATGAAAAGAGTGACAATGGATGTAGTCCTATCATGTAATAATATGTTTATTGATGTATACAAATTCTGATCCACGTTTCAGGACAATGGATGTGGATCCTCTGTGTCACTTCCAGGATTGAATGAGATAGTCCTTGAGCTGCCTGTATTTGAGGAGAATATAGAAGAGCTTGACTAGGTAGGCTAACAAAATAGATTTAGAGGCTGTATTCACCTCTGTGAATACAGGAACATTCTTCCCTTTTCCTCTCCTGCCTCTTCACAACTGGAGAGCACAGGCAGTTGTATGGTAAGCTGAAATGGGGAACTGAGGTGACCAAAAGCAAGCCTTGTTTTGGTGGGTTGCTTCTGAGGTGGTTGGTTCTCAGATTCTGTTAAGTGGACAGCTGCAGAAGACAGGTGCACTGGCACAAGGAGAAGACTGGCAAGGGGTTAGAAAAGAGTGTCTTGAAAGTGGCAGTCTGGGACTTCTCTTTTTCTTTGTTGTGTCTAGAATCATAGAGTGGTTTGAGTTGTAAGGGACCTTAAAGATCATCTAGTTCCAGCCCTCCTGCGGCAGGGACACCTTCCACTAGACCAGGTTGCTCAGAGCCCCATCCAGCCTGTCTTTGAACACTCCCAGGGATGGGGCATCCACAACTTCTCTGGGCAGCCTGTTCCAGTGCCTCACCACCCTCACAGAAAAGAATTTCTTCATGTATCTAACATCAATTTTTCCTCTTCAGTTTGAACCCATTTACTCCTTGTTCTGTCACTACAATTCTTGATGAAGAGTTCTTCTCCAGCTTCCCTGTAGGCCCCCTTCAGATACTGGAAGGTTGCTGTGAGGTTTCCATGCAACATTCTCTTCTCCAGCCTGAACAGCCCCAACTTTCTCAGCCTGTCTTTGTAGAGGAGATGCTCCAGTCTCCTTGTCAACTTTGTGGCCCTCCTCTGGACTTGCTACAACAGTTCCATGTCCTGCTTATGCTGGGGGCATCAGAACTGTATGCAGGCAGTACTCTGGGTGGGGTCTCATGAGAGCAGAGTAGAGAGGCAGAATCACCTCCTTTGCCCTGCCGGCCATGCTCCTTTTGGTGCAGCCCAGGATTCAGTCAGCTTTCTGGACTGCAAGTGCACACTGCTGGCTTATGTTGAGGTTTTCATCAACCATCATCCCCAAGTCCTTCTCCACAGGGCTGCTCACAATAACCTTTGAAGTATTGATAATGGTCTTTGAAGTATTCATTGAAACAATGCATTGCATGCAGCTGTATTCCAAGAGACTCTTGGAAAGCGAAAAATGAGGAGGAAAAACCAACCCTTTCATCTAAATGACAGCGTTGGCACAAGAGCAAGTGGGTACAAACCATCTGTGTGTGTGTTGCAGACTGCCTACGTGAAACCAAACGAGGTGCAGAAAAGCAAAGGTCCACAGCAGCGCTCAAGCAGGCATCGTTCAGAGTGAATGTGGGGAGCTCTAGGTAGAGAGACCGTAGAGCCAGCTTGCCTGTCCTAACAGGAACTGACCTAGTTTGCCTGAGAAGGCTCCTTTCGGTTTCTATTTCCATCTCTTTCTCTCTGTGGTCTTACTAGGAAATGCATGTTGAGTTAGGATTTTTGACAGGATTCTTGATGCTAGATCTTTCATTAGCTGACTTTCCCTCTGAGGCTTCATTACCTGAAACGTGCAGCTCTTCCTGTTGGTTAATTTAAAGGATAAAAAACATTTAACCTACAGAGCAAAGACCTTGATGTACAGTTTGGAAATGTATCTTTTCCTTCCATAGACTTGAAAACCAATCCATATGCATTTTTTTCTGAAAGAGAAGGAAAGTCAGGGAATCTGTCTGTTTCTGTGAGCCTTTAGATTGAGAACACCAGAGTCATGATTGTTCCCCATACTCCTTCCAAGGGCCTTCTGTTCTACTGGGGGTCTTTTTGCTGAAATGCAAGAGACAGTGAAGTTTTACCATGTGTACATTATTTAGTCTGGGGATGCAGTTTCCTGGGAAATCGTTAAAAGCTTGGGGTTGCCATTCACTGTCATGAAGGCTTTGTGCTGTCTGAAAGCAGCACTAAAACCCCTGAACACACTGGGAGGAGTTTTCTCTAGCAAGTAGGGAGTAAGCTTTTGGAGAGGCTGCAGGCTTTTGTTTGTTTACATGCTCGGGTTGCCATCCTGCTTCTTTGGGCCTCGTTGAACTGCGAATCCGACAAGATATTCAAAAAGTGCTGGTTACTGTCTCTCTTGGCCAAGGATTAGAGGGAGTTATGGCAGAGCGCTCAGAAAATGGGAGGAGAAACTTGGCTGCAAACTACTAGGTCCACCTAGTATTTGACATGCTTTCAACAGGTCCATTAAGGAAGGGAATGACAATTGGCAGGCACTGTGACTGGTTTCTTGCCTTTGTACAGACTGGCTGACTTATGGGAACCCTCCTCACTGAGTCATTAAGTAGTAAATGTCCTGCAGTGGGTGGAGGTCATGGGCAGTATTCATTTGATCATGATTTTCATTCACCTGAAATGAAGTGACAAACATTGAAAATTGCTTTTTTGATCCCTCTTTGCTATGGATAAGAGGAATAGCCTCAGGAAAAAGGAACAGCAAACACAGACCTTCTTCATATGTAGTTTCTCCAGCTCTTGTCCATTAATGTAAAACACGTGGTTTTGGTGTGGTAGGAGTTTCTACACTCTTCACAGGGCTCTACAGGACTGAAGGCACAAAAGCATTGAGGCATAAAGTGATAACAGGGGAAACCTGCTACAGAAATCGTGTTATGTGTTCTGGAGTATCTGTAGCTTCTCAGCTCATTACTTACTGATCCAGTAACTTATGAACAGGTTACTGGTCCAGCTGCCTGGCTCTTGTTCTGTTGATCTCCTGCTTCGGTATAGGGTGATAAGACTTGGATTTCAGGGCTGTTTGTGCCTTTCTTCTGGAGTGGCTGATAACAAATTCCTCAATGTTTTTGAGGAACTGTAGTAGTGGGTGACTAGTGATTTCAGAGCAAATAAAGGGAAAATGTTGTGGGTTTTTTTTTCAGGATCGTGAAATGCTTTCATTACAAGTGAGTGATAAAGCACTAAATTTTCCTTACATTTTAATTTTTGAAAGCATCAAGTGGTGTGGAAAGTCCTTATCTACCTTAGAATAGAGTTCTTTAGCAAAATGTAAACTGAACAGAGCTCGACTAGCAGATGCAAATTGTGTTGAAAAATATGGGGAAAGACCTTTGCTTATGGTTAAGGTAGAAGACTGAAAGTCCTTAGATGCAGTTCTCCAGCAATGATCATGTGTACCATGATCCTCGTTTGAGCTCTGTCTCCAAGCTTTATTTACGTGGGGAGGCAGAGAGATGGTAGTCTCTGAGGGTGTAGGAAGGCTTAAAATATCACGAGTACTCCAGAAATAATTAATTTTGAAGGCAAAGTTAAAAAGAGAACTGATGTATTTGCAAAGGAGAGGAAGGAAAAAATTCAACAAAGCTGGAAAAGCTTGTGGATAAACGAGCTCGGCACAAGTCCCTGTGATCCCCAGGCTGGTTGCTGAGGAAGTACATGGTCCCTTTGCTACTGTACTGCCTGACTTGCCACAGCAATCCCCACCTTCTACTGATGCTATGAGGCTTTGAGGCTAATTGTATCTGAGTAAACTCAGGCTCTGTGTCAACACCACTCAGACCACACATAATCTCACTTCATTTGGGGCAAGGAACAGCTTTTCTGCACCCAGTGTCCTGACCAGATCTGCACATCGATGCTGACCTTGTGCAGCAGGTGACCATTGTCTCATGTAGCCTCCTAAGGGCTTGAAATTATTCCATGTTGCTTTTGACTTTCTTTAACATACACATTTCTTACTGTGTTGTGAAAAAAAATTACATCTTGTGTAGTAGGGAAAGTGAAGAATTACTGTGTGTGTCCTGGGCCGCTCACACTGCCAGTCACTTTTGTTTGCTTGGGATCCTTGATCTGTAAATTAACGGCAGCGTACCTTGACCTACTTCTGTGTACTCCTGTGGAGAATGACATTTGAAACTCCCACAGCTATGGGAGTGGATTATTGTAAATACTGAAAGGCATATTCCCCTGGAATCCTGAAGTTTGTCCTAAGGATCTTCAAGGTACTTGAACTTTTTAATGTGTGATGTTTGCTTTCTCCAAAACACTGTCTGAATTGCTTGTCTCTGCGGGACTGGTTTTGTATGGGCTGTGCTCGAAGATCAGTCCCCCCTTCTTGCCTGAACAAAGGTTTTCTTTCTGGCATGCGAAGGAAATCTAAAAGCAGGAATCACACAGCTGATACCCAGTTTAAGAGGAGAGCCTGAATATGACCTGAGAGGTAAGAATGCCCTTTAAGACTTCTTCCTTTACTGAGTTGTGTATGTGCTCCTTGTCTTCTGAGAGCTTCCAGTACTTGAGCTCTGGAAGGTGGTGCTTATTACAATATGCAGAAATCAGCACGTAACATGGCTTGAGCAGTGTATGACTCTTTTTACTTATGTCTAGGGAGCCTGTGTCTTCAAGCAGAAATGTTGGCAAGTTAGGCTTGACTTTGCAGAATTAGGAGATGTCTAAGGAAGGAGCGAGGTCAGTCTGCACTTTTTATCAATGCTTTCGAGAGCTGCCTACATTTCCAGATCTCCTGTGCCCTTGATTGTAGTGCTTCTTTTTGAGAGGGAAATACTGAAGTCGTTCTCTTCAGTAGATTCTGCAGGCAGAAAAATTCAGGGGAACACTTCTAGCTTGTCTCAGTCCCCGTTTTGCTTGCTGTCTTTCTTCTAAGGTTCTGATTTACTGAAGAATTACTTTCTTCTCCTTTTTTTATATTTGTTACCCTAGTAGTTGTTGTCATTCTGTTAGGTGTGTTTAAACATAGAAGTGAAGTGTATGCTTTTTTGTCTCTACAGTTCTTGTGTCTTTGTTTTGGAGGAGCACGGTAGGTAGGTTTTATGCAGTAGGTAATCTTGTCTAGTGATTACACAAAATCCTGTTAAAGGAACAACAGAAACAAAAATAACTTGAAAAGGAACTAGGCTGGAATCAAGCAAAAGTGCTTTGTTCCTGCTTCTGTTGATGATAACCTGTAAAGATTAGCACAATTCCTTTGGTTTTGTTCCCTTCTTGTAACAACATTAAAGCTTTTTAAAAAACTGCTATGAGCATGAAATCTCCAGATGAAATTAATCATAGCATATACAAAGATTAGTCTTTGTCTAAAATACATGGATTTGATTACGTTCAACAGGTGGTAACTTTGAAAGAAGCTTCTAGGTTTTATTAGAGATACTAACTGGCACGGGATGCTGATCATTTTAAATACACAAAACATTGGTGAGTACACGTACTTCTGTCAACAGTACCACTGATTCTGATCTCTTGTGTAGAGTTAATGATGAGTTCCACTTTTTGCATGTCTGTGTAATCCACTAACTTGGTATTTAGTGTTCATTGTTCAAGAACTCCCAGGTATGGTTGATTTTTCTTTATTTCTTTGTTTCATTTCTTTGATTAGTTTTTCAAGCTTGAAAGAGCCCTATGCTTTGATAATCTTGCAATTGCTTCTGTGAAGCCCCAACCAGGAAGTAAAGTAGTTCTTTCAAGGGTTCCATGCTGGATGTTTTCTCCATAGTTGCCGTGATGTGTGAGTTCAGAGAAGGTTCCTAAATAGCCATTTGCAGTTATGTAATGCTTCCCATAGTCATCATAGTTAACTGTTGTCTTATGATCTGTCTGTTCTTTGTATATGTCATAACATCTGAGTAGTTATTTAAACATTCTGCAGCAGCAATCTTGACCTTTCTCTTTAGTAAATAAATGAATGCTAAATCAGTAAAATAGGTATTTCTGAACTTCTACTGCACCTTTCATCTGCCTGTTTCAGAATGTTTTCAAATTGTAACTTGAACTCTCAGCACCTATATAAAGGTGGCAATGTAATTTACATACATACAGAAGAGAGGGAGGTTCAAAGCTGCGCAGTCACCCAACAGAGGTCACTCCAACCAGAGCATACTGGAACTTGCAAGGCTCGACTTTGTGTTCCCTGTCCTAATATTGCCTTATTTGACAATATGTGCCTAATTTTGGCAATCCATCTTGTAGCTTGTATGTGGTGCTGAATTAATACACCTAAGCAGAATGCTGTTTCTAAAAGCTCTCTCAGAAAGTTGTGGATGCAAGATTTAAAAGCAAGTTCCCTGCCTGCTCCAACATGCTGGGGGACAGGATGTGGGGCTGCCTGCTTCCTGGGGGTTACCGAGGGCAGAGTATGTTCTGTACTTCATTTTGTTACTGTGTTTACGTAGCTTCTCAGCCTCATACTTGATAGTGAGCCAGATTTGCTCATTCTCAGGAGTAAATCTGATGTTAAAACTTGTAAGGAAGGAGCAAATTCACTAAGAGCCATTCTGTGCCTGACAGACATCCGTGGTGATGAGGCTGAAGGCTTGTTGGCTCGTAAGACAAGGTGATGGCTCGCTTGGACTGCACCAGTTCAGCAGTAGATGCTGTATGAATTACACACAATGGCTGTTTCTAAACTGATGAGTATAAGTGCTTCAAAGCATGCCTGCTGTCCTGTTTTCCCAGGGAATGCTGGATTCACTGTACCATTTGTCAGCTTGTTGCCAGCTCCATTCTAGTGGGAACCTGGGCATGCAGCAGAGCTGAGGAAGGGATGCACATCTGAGTCTTGTGGGTGCTGAGGTGTGGGTGCTGTCCCTGGGGAGAGGAAGTGCCACCAGTCCCTGTAGCTGGGTGTGTTCATTAAGAGCCAGTGGGTACAGCAGGTTGTGTGGGTGAAAAACTGGCTGCTGCTGACCCCAGTCTATACTGACTGCTGTGCTGGGCAGACATCTGTCAGGGGTAGAGCTAAGGGTACCCTCACTGGTTTCATCAAGGAATTTGCTCTCTCTGGCAACTTGTGCCTTCTCAAGGGTTCATCCTGTATGAATTCTAACTTGCTTTCTGTAACACCACAAAGTCCTCTCTTGATGGCACAGAGCAACTCCCCTTGGCTGGATGGTTGTGGTAATATTATGTTCATTTTCTGGGAGGAGTGTGGGGTGGTTTTTGTGTTGTTATTTACATTCTTACTGAAGAGATTGATAGGAGTCAAAGTTCCAAAGCACACATTTTATGTAGGACTTGAACTGTATGACTGTAAAAGTAAAGTGTTAAGCAACTGGAAAGAGTGTGTAGAATGCACACTAGTGTGACTTCAAAAACAAAGGTTTTGGTGTTTCAGGTTGTTTTATCTTTTAAGGGTCTAAGTAAGAGTCAGAGCTTTACTGATCCAGTCAGAGTTTTTGAAGAAAACTTGAATGGTTATACTGTGCATCTGTAGCCATACTAATGGTGTCTTAGAACTTGTGTAAGTGGCCACTCTAAAGCTTTAGCAATATTGGGAACGTGAGGAAGTTCCAGCTTCAGTAACTGAAAGGATAGAAAAGACTGTGCTCTGCCTCTTTGTAATACAAGGATTTATTTCACTGTTACTGTGTGTGTATGTAGTGGATTTTTAAATATATTTATATAAATTTGTATAATATGTATTCTTCATATATATATTTATATTAATATACGTGCATGTTATACATAGTTGATACAAATAATATTTATATAAATGTATAACATATTAAAAATCTGCTGTTAGAGGTCATATTACTGCATAGGCATTGTTAGGTGGATGGGCTCTTAAGCTTGTAGGTCCTGATCTATTGATTCTGCCATGCAACAATGGGCAAGGTTTTTCATTTAAGTCTGACTAAATTATTATTTAAATAATAAATTGTT
Source organism: Manacus vitellinus (assembly GCF_001715985.3). Classification (NCBI taxonomy): domain Eukaryota; kingdom Metazoa; phylum Chordata; class Aves; order Passeriformes; family Pipridae; genus Manacus; species Manacus vitellinus. Next base: position 9,655,927 of record NW_021940535.1, on the reverse strand, counting down.
CTCAATGCTGAAAGACAAACAATGCTCTTAGATTTTCATTTGGCTGTGTACTGCAGTTGTTATGGTAATTCAGATAAAATCATTGGTGTGCTGGTCTTCTCTGGGTCTTGCTATGCTAGGACTAATAAATCAAGAAAACTGATTTTAGAAATCTCTGTTTCAACTGAAAAACAAATACTGACTTGTATGAAAAGAGGTCTCAAGTTTAAGGTGTAATTTTAATCTATTGGATTTTTTTGATTACTGCTGCTCAGTGTTAAACTCAGTACTCAACATATGGAAGGGTTGGTGTCCTTGATATTAAATGTGTTGTAATGATTTATAAAGGGAAAAGATTTTCTAAATAGGAATGTAGCAAGTGAGTTTATATTGTGACTGTTCTGTGTAAGAGTCACTCCACTTGTAAGTGGAGTATTTTGAACATGTGATAGTAGATGAAGTGAGGAGGATGGGGAGGTTATACTGACTTACCAGCACATTTTAAATTATTACTGTTTAGTGTTCACTGAGGATTTTATTCTTACTGTGATTGCTAACACTTTAACTCTTTTCACTGAGAACAATCTTACCTGAGTATAAAGTTCACCAAAAATTAATGCCAACTACGCATCCGGTACTTGAGAGTGAGAGTTTAGGTGGACATACATGTATATTTTGGAAATTTCTCTTTTGTCAGTGTTCTTCTTTAACCTCTCTTTTGATTTTGTACTTGGAATTTAGTAGAAGACAATGTCAATGCATTTTTCTTAAAAAAAAGCTATCGTGTTTGTTCCTAAATGTAGGAAGTGAAATACATTTTTCCTTGCCTGCACTCATCTTTTCTTGCTATGTGTTAATGAATGTGTAGTAATTTAACAGGTTGCCTGGTACTTTTTTTAATTTTTTTTTCCACAAACAAGATAGGACTGAGTGTCTGTAGGTGCTTTATATCCTAACTAGATACATTCAATACAAACTGCATATAAAAGGTTAGTTAATGCAGAAGAATTACAGAAAAATAAAAAATGTCAACTTCAGAAGTTCAGTTGTACTTCAGTTTAGGGAGGTTTTTTAAAATAATATTTGAAGCTGGTAATTCACAACAGTTTAAGTGTTTTGTGTAGTTTGTTTCTCCCCTAGATCCCAAGACAATATTCTGTATTGATTTTAGCTCTGAAATCCATCAGGAGCTGTCTGCTTGCAAAACATGACAGTCTGAGCAGGCAGAAAGCATTGCCATCAAAACCCTTTGACAGGTGTGAGCAATATTTCCAGCTGGAATGAATATCCATGACACTTGGAAGAGTAAGAAATGTGTGGAGATACTAGTTCATGTTTTATGTATTTATTTTGAAATTGCTGGGGAGTTTAGCTTTAAATTTGAATTTCATTTGTTGAGGAGTCTTGTTTAATTCAATTGAGGAGGCAAAAACCTGTAAAATTCGGCAGTCAGCTCTGAAAACTTGCATGTATTTCTTTGTTCCTCTTGACTACTGAGCTTTATTGAAAGATTTTGTTTCTCTTATTTGCAGGCATTTTTGTAATGTACACATATATTAATGACAAACAGGGAAATTGAAGTGCATTTTTATGCATGCACGTGCATGTACACGTGGAGTTACATAAAAAGCCATTATATTTGAATAGAAAAAATGAGCTCCTCTTTCTTCATTCTGTGAAGAGGGGGGAAAAAAGGTGTGAGACAGGTTTCTTCAGTAGTCCTATCCCCCTGTCATGGTTTGTCTTGGGTTTAAGGTGGAAGGGGAGAAGAAAATAACTTAAGTTACCTTCCCTAGGAACACCACACTGTACAGCTTGCACACACAGGCTGAGAGAAGGTTCTTAGACTCAAGTTGTTCAGGACCTCAGAAATGATAGAACTGAGATTCTCTGTCCCTCTATTGATATCACCTGTGTACATGTGTGCTGCTCAGTTTCAAGATTTTCAAGAAATGGGACATTTCAGCCGGTTTTGTTTTTGGGGTTTTTTTTTAAGGCTACTCAATATTCTTATAATACCTTGGTTTTGAAATAGTGATTTCCTTCTGTGCAAAGGATTCCTAGCTGCAATTGATGCAAATCTGCAAACTGAGCTGTAGAAATCAAGCAGAACATCTAGAGGATGGGGGGAACAGTTAGAGTGAGTTTCATGTACGTTAATTCACTCTGCAAGTTAGACCTAGAAGCCTGAGCTATCTCTCTTCAGAGATGATGGAAAGAAACTTATCAGATGAATCATCCTTTGCAGGTGTCTATTTTCTCTGGCTATGCAGAATGCTTAGGAAAACTGCCTCAGCTGACATGAATCCCACCTGCAGTGGCTACTCATTGAATTTCAAAAAGTCAAGCTTTCTCATCACTGAGAACTCCTAAGTTGGAGGAGGGATGGAAGAAAGTCTTCCAGGGCATTGCATGCTCTCCTTGCTGTTGGATTGTCCTTTTTCCTGCTCCTTTCAGCAGTACTTCTACAAGCAGCAATCTGTTAAACTACACAAATGTGATTCCTCCGTAGAAACCAGTGTACTTCATACATGGATCCTCTTGGGGAGGAGGAGGAATAGTGTGTCATAATGTAAATCAGGACTATCATAAAGTATATCTGTAAAATACATTATTTAGGGTCACTTAAGCAATCTTAAATATGATTGAGCTTTGTAATCTTCTTCCTTATACACACACATGCATACAGAAATTTGTTAAAACACATTTTTGCAAGAAGCAGACTAATTGAAAACAAGATTATCATTGGTATCACTAATGCCTGTTCAGTTTGTTGAATTTGGAACAGACAGAGCCTGCAGAAATCCCTGTTCCTGGGATTATCTGATAGCAGCTGAGGTGTTGATAGCATATTGTGAGCTAGAACAAAGTAGTTCTTCAGCAAATTTCACACTGTCAAAAGAACACAGGAGCCACATGTCTCGCCTTTATTCTGGACTTCAAAAGGGAATATTCCTTAGTGAATACATGTTTTTCATATAGCTTAACTTGTCCTACTCTTCTTTCTTTTAAATTTGTCTTCTAATTCGTTATTTTGTCTGGAATGCAAAATACAATTGTAGTTCTGTAAGTGCTTGAAAACAATGATGTCTTAGATCCTTACTTATAGTATTTCCCTGTCAGGAATGATGCTTTGAAGGTATTTGCTAGAATCTAAGGGACTCAGGGTTTCCTCTGTATTAAAAGGGAAGAAGCTCCTGCAGAGGACAAATCTGAATCCCTCTCTGTTGGCCATGCAGTGAAATAAAATACCTAATAGAGAACATGAGTGTAAATGCTCCTTGACTATGTTTTAAAACTTAGGAACTGTGCTTTATTTACTGCTAAAGTTGTTCCTCCTGTGAGAGTCCAGTAATAAATATGCAAACAGTGTTTTCAGCCAGGCAGTTTGAGTCTGAACAGCAGCAAATGGTATGGTGTTGTAGACATTTTCATGAAGCTTCAAGCATTTTAATTTTCTTATAATCTGTGATTTGAAAAGAGTAGGGAATTCTCAGGAGGTATGTGTGTACTAAATGGCAGACAGTTTCTCTGCTCCTTGTATGGATGCTACTTCCAGTTTGTCTCTCATTTGAAAGTCAGATGCTCTTCTGTTTTGCTTAATGGCATATTTTATTTAAAAGACTGTGGATTCTTGATAGCTAACTACAAGTCCAGGTCTGGATTTTTTCTTCCTTCCCTTTCCAAAATTAATCCTTTTTCTATTGCATGCCTTTTTTTCTACTCTGTTGTCTAATTGGTCTTTGTGGATTACTTACCTTTAGCTCAGGACTTTGTTCTTTCACCAGACCTTTTATCTTTTTGTGGATATTTTCAAGAACTCTTTTATAACATGAGTGTATTGGGTTGGCATGGCCAGGTTTTGGTAGCAGGGGAGCTACAGGGGTGGATTCTGTGAGTGGCTGCCCAAAGCTTCCCCATGTCTGACAGAACCAAGACAGACCTGCCGCTGGCCAGGGCCCAGGCCATCATGGGTGGTGGTAGCACCTCTGGGATAATGTATTTAAGAAGGAAAGTAAGTTATTGCACAGAAGCAAATTGCAGCCAGAGAATAGAGGAGTGAGAGTATGTGAGAGAAACATCCCTGCATACACGAAGGTCAGTGGAGAAGGAGGGGGAGGAGGTGCTCCAGGTGCAGAGCAGTGATTCCCTTGCAGCCCGTGGTGAAGACCACAGTGAGGCAGCTGTGCCCCTGCAGTCCGTGGAGGTCCATGGGGGAGCAGAAATCCACCTGCAGCCCGTAGACAACTGGACACCAGAGCAGGTGAAAGTCCAGGGAAGGCTGTGACCCCATGGGAAACCTATCCTGGAATAGGCTCCTGGCAGGACTCCATGATGGAGTCTGTTCCTGAAGGACTGCACCCTGAGGAAGCGACCCACACTGTAGCGGTTCATGAAGAAGAACTGCAGCCTGTGGGAAGGACTCACATTGGAGAAGTTCATGGAACAGTCTACCGCGGGAGGGACCCCATGTTGGAGCAGGGGAAGGAGACCTCTCCCTAAGGAAGAAACAGCAGCAGAGACAATGTGTGATGATCTGACCACAGACCCCCTTCCTGTGCCCCTGCACTGCTGGGGGGAGAAGGTAGAGAACTGGGACTAAAGTTAAGTCCAAGAAGGACTTAACCTACCTCGGGGTGGGGAGAAGGTGTTTTCAAGATTTGGGTTCATTTCTTATTATCCTACTTGGATTTTATTGGTAAAAAACTAATTTCCCCAAGTCAGGTCTGTTTTTCTTATGACAGTAATTGCTGAGTGATTCCTCCTGCCCTTATCTTGACCTATGAGCCTTGCATTGTTATTTTCTCTCCCCTGCCCAGCTGAGGAGGGGAGTGATAGAACAGCTTTGGTGGGAACCTGGTGTCCAGCCAGGGTCAACACACCATAGCAAGGAATAGGAAAACTTGAAATTAATACAGCAAGACTGATTTCTTGGTGATGTTTTCTTGTCCGTTGTGCTTTTTTCTTAAGGTGTTAACGGTTGCAGACAGAGTGACACCGTGTGTTAAAGTGAAGAATTTCACTTTTCTTATTTCCTATTTCTTCTTTGGTATGGTCATCCTTTACAGGTTTTTTCTCCTTTTTTTTTTAATAATTGTTATTATTTTAGTATCCATCAAATGTTGAGATTATCTGTATGCTTGCTTTGTCATGCTTTTTTATTTTCCATGTATACATACCTGGAAAACTTCTATGTATAGATTTACAACTCACTATTTTATAACTAAGTGTCCTTGAAGAGGAGTTGCACTATCAATAAACTATTTCTTTTACTGATAAATCTGTGTTTAGATTTCTTTCAGCAATTTAAGAAATGCCATGGCTGGAAACCCAGAGGGTATCCATAGGAATAGAAGAATGTACTGTAAAGATGCTGATTGTGAGGATCTGTATTAGACATGTAGTGTAGTGCAAGGAATGGAAAGGTTGTTCCTGTTTCTAGGAAAACCAGGTAAATAGCAAATAAATGAAAGGTGAAATTGGAAAGTGGTATTTCTTGGGGAAAGGAGAAGGAGGTACTTTAGGCCAGTGTGCAGAACGCATTGCAGTCAGGGACATAAAAATACATTAAAGCAGTGCTTTGCTGATATTGTAGTTTCTGAGACTATTCAACGTCCTGTAGGGTAAAATAGAGACTTGCATATGTTAGTGTTGCCTAGTCACGAGCACTTGAGGGGCTGAGAAGTCAAATCTGATGTCAGGATGTGTGTGCACCAGCAATGACCCCTGTTGACGTTGTGGGTGTGGCAATGTGCTGCTACCTCTGTGCACACAAGGAAGAAGGTATTCAGCTCCTGGATGATGTTTTCTGCTTGAAGATCTTTTTCATTTCTCTTGAGGAAAAGGAATTAGGCTGGGTGGAAGCGCTGTAGAAGCCAAATCTGCTTGGGGCCTGTCAGCTGGACCAAATGAGTCAGTCTGTGGGTGCTTTGAAGGAAGAGACAAGGAATGCTAGTTGGAAGAAAAGCTTTGTTTCATACCATTGGTAAAGAAAAGGTGCTAGACTGAATCACAGAGGCTTGCTTGTTTGGTAACTAATGTATTCTCTCTTTTCCTCCCCTCTGTTTTCATTTGTTTGTTTAGGTTGAATTTTCCTATCCTCCCCTAAAGCCTGGAGAAGGACATGACAGTCACAGTTTACCAGAGGAATGGAAGTACTTGCCATTTCTTGCCTTACCTGATGGCGCTCACAACTATCAGGAAGGTAAGAAGCGAGAGAGAAAGGTTGTATGCACTGCTTCTACTGTAACCCAAAGAAAAATCCTGATACCTGGAGAGCTGATCAATGATTCCTTTTACTATTAGACTTCCTACACTTTTTGTTTAAGTTGCAAAATACGTTGCCAATGATACATTACTTCAAAATTTAACGTAAAAGTAGATCATACAGATGTACCTCCTATATCAAGAAATCAGATGTCAATAAAAACTAAAGGGTTGCATATCAATTGTGTATAGTACTAGCACAAAGCAAGGCTGCCAGCTTTCTCAGAAGTTCTTTGAAGGGTGAATAAACTCTTGAGTAAAGCCTACTCCAGTTTTGATGTGAGGGAAAAATAAAATTCTGAAATGCAGCTTTGTGATGTATGTCGTAATTATGATTTTTTTTTCCTCCAGTAATTTTAAGATTCTTAAAATCATGTACAAGTCATTTCATGCCAGGAGAATGACATGAGCTTTAGTGTATTTGTCAGCAGAATGAAGATAGAAATATCCCTTTGTCATATAGTTACCAGCAAGTTCACTGCAGTTTTTATTTTGTTTAATATTGCTTTTATTTCTTTGTTTATTTGGCAGTGGTATTGTTCATCACTGTGACATTTATATTCTTGTTCAGTTGTTTTCATCTTTTTTTCTACAGAGCAGTGAACAAGGAAGTCACTTTAAAGAGAAAAATCACAGAAACCCTTTAACACTAATTTTAATAAGAATTTTTTTTTTAATCTTTGTATACTTATCTTCCTAATTCTTCAGCTTCTGAAGACCTTGTTTGGAAGCAAAGAAAGTCTTAGCAAAATAATCCCCTTCCTAGCAGCAATTAAGAGTTTCTCTGACTCTGGGTCACAATTTTTGTAGAATTTCTGCATTGTTAAATACATAATGAGAAGTAGGGTACATTCAAAGCTAGGAAAAGCAAGTGCAGCTGCACTTACCTATGTCTCTCCTGTTCATTTTGTTACTATGAAGCAAACAAAAAATTAATAGTTTGTTTCAAAGCAGATTTCACTCATGTTTTGAAAGGCGAACAGTTGTCCTCTGTTTTACTTAGGATTTAGCAACTTTCTTCGAGTAGTAGCAAGTGCATGTGTGTAGGTGTGTGTGTGTATATCTCAAGCCATGGAAGTCTTTCTCTTGTCATATTTTATAGAGATTTTATTTTTCATTGTGTGCTTGCACAGAGACAGTAATTATTTTTTGTAAGACTGGGTTTCACAAATTCTTTTTGTTAGAGTAGTGGTAGTGCATGGATGTCTGTCTTGGCAGTGGTAACGACTACTCTGATCTTTCAGCTGTGTGTGTCCTCCTTGGTGTTGGGGTTTTCTTTCCTATCTTGATTACATTTACCTTCTTAATGGCATCACTCTCCGCTTGTGCAGCTTGACTCATAGTGCCTTGCCTTTGCTCCTTCATGCTGAGATGGGGAAGTAGCATGCCTGTAGGTTTCAGTAGTGCTTCTCTGCTGTCAATAGCTGCTTTTGAGAAGCCATCAGCTGACTTATAGGAGCCAGGTTTGGCTAAACATGAGGCTGTTTTCAGAATATCTGTATTAGCACAGCTGGAGATTCTTCCACAAAATATCTTGCAATTTGAGAACTAATTTGGGTCCAGGCATAGGTTTATATGTGACTTTTTCTTTTTTTTTTTCCCCCCCCAAGTTTCAGAAAATAAGCGTGCCAGTATTTTCAGCAGTAAACCTCTTATAAATAAGTGATGCTGAAAATAAATATACCGAACTCTTGCTAGTGACTTACAAAATAGTCTTTTCTTTTTCACAGATACCGTGTTCTTCCATTTGCCACCGAGATGTGGGGATCGAACCACAGTGTATGGCGTCTCTTGCTATAGGCAGATTGAAGCAAAGGTAACTTCCCAAGCTGTGAATTAATTATATTAATTAAATAGTAGGCTTGATGTGTTAACAACCCTAAAATGCAGTGGCTTGCGTTACACCAACAGCCAAACTGCACGATCGGCTTACGTTAAAAGTCTATAAAAATGTGCACAGTAGGTAGCTGCTAAACTTGAGAACTGTTGTTTTCCTTCCATCAGTGGGCATACTGTGATCTTTTGAAATGTTCAAGGCGATTGGAAAATATATTTTGTTTCTTGAGAGCTAATCCAGGCATCAGCACCAAGGAGCAAAATGCAGCTGTCAGTCTGTCAGGAGGCCAAGTCATGTTTCCAGGAAGTAGGCCTCCTGGGTGGAAAAAGTTGAAATTTCTCCAGTGTGTGACCATGAAGAATTTGAGTATTTCTTGGGATCTGACTGTGCAGGTGTAGTGATATTTGTCTTCAGCTAACCTCCTTTGCCAAAAGTACACTTGCAGAGTAGACCAGATTCTCCCCATTCATGGCAGCTGCTTACTGATACTGAACTTTTAGTGGGAAAGCTGAAAAATCAAGACGAGCCATAGTGTGAACCTGATCACACTGAGGAAATTAGGTACCTAATCTACTAAAATCAGCCCATACTTTCAAAAATAGTAATGGTAGGATGATCTGTGCACTTAGATTTGAGAAGTTATTATAAATTTCTTTTAAAATTACTTCCTTTTGCAGTGAAATGCCAACAATCTGGGATGGCATGTAGGTTTGAGTTTTAATTTACATGTTCTGAAGAAAAGACTCATTTATGTACTCTGTGCTAATCATACCTTGCTTATATTTCAAGTTCCTACTTAAGTTTTAGGAGAAATTTTACACCTACAGTTTTTAATTCTGTTTCTTTTGAACTAAATCCACATTGGTTTTTGTTCACTCATTATCTTTGCAGCCAGTCTACTGTATTCTGTGATTTAGAGTCTTGCTTTATTTAACTATGCAATAACTTGGCTTTATTGTGCTCTTGATTCCAGTTTATGCTGTTTAGTAACCAGTTAGGAAGATAAATAGATGTTTAAGATGAACTCTTTGGAACAAGTAAAATAAAACCCAGTGTGTTTCGTATGACAGCTCTAGCGCTCTTTCCATCTGTCATTTTTGATATGTGGGCCACAGTCCACACATTTTCTGGTTTGTACAGTTAAGTGAACTATTTGTCTATATTTCTGGTCCCACCATTTCCAGGTTTGCTATAAAATGCTGAGGCTGTTTGGTCTGCCTGAGAAAGTAGATGATTCTGTGGATGATACCTCCTTTATTTTATGGGTTGCTCAAAGAAAATCCCTGAGTATGAAGCAAAATATTTCTAGGCAAAGACTAGGAATAAGACAATCTGGTTCATTTTAACAGATAATGTTAGAGAAGAGCAAGTGCTGTGTTGTGACATCTCTCCTGTTACATTATCCTGAGTTAAAATGCCATTGCTTTTTCCGGGCTGTTGCCTTTTTCTCATTTCTCAGTCCTTTGCCTATCACCACAGCCACATTTGGACCCTTGCTGGGCAGAATGAATAAGACTCTAACATGTCAGTGTTATGGTGCTTTTTACTTGGTAGATGTGTCCCTTTTTGGTCTTGTCCTTGATTTTTACCCACAAGCTCTCAACCTGTTTGTGGCTGTTTCTCAGAGACAGCACTTCACAATCTGTCCATTCCTTAACATAGAAGTTAACACCTGTGCCGCTCCTTCCCAGCCTGTCCCTTCTGAAAAAGTAAGGCAATACTTCTAAAAAGTAAGAGCAAAACATTTAATGGTTTGTATATCCCGCCATTAAAGGTAACCAGTTTTAGGATTTTGTTTAAATAGGGGGGTGTAGTATGTGACAACTCGACTTGTGAAAACATTCTTTTTGAAATAATGTGTTGGTAAAAATACTGTAATACTTGTATTTCTTAGGCATTAAAAGTACGGCAAGCAGACATCACCCGAGAAACAGTACAGAAAAGTGTCTGCGTCCTCAGTCAGCTGGTAAGAATGTTTGTTTAACTCCCGAGGCACTTTCAGGTAACATTAACAATTACTGTTCTTCCATATTCTTATTTGGAACACTTGGCTCCAAATATCTCTTAGTCATTGTGGAGGGTAACAAAATACTGAAGTAAAATTGAATCAAAAGGCCGTGGCATTTGAATGAGCTGCCTTGAATTGTTTCTTCTTGTAAGAGAAATTGGAGAAGTGTCTGCCTGCCTGTTGTCAGGGATGAGGATATCTATTGATTCTTCTTGAGTGCTGTTATCATGTGGTAGGACTGAGAGGTTTGGCCAGTATAATCACATAGAGGCTAGGGTTGAAAGGGACCTCAAAGATCATCCAGCGTGATAACTGGAGGTAGTGGCTGTTGACAACTGTGAAGGAGGTTTTAAGATGGTGACACATGCAGTAAAAGATGTTTTGAAGAAGCATCTTTTACTTCTACCTATTCAGCAGAAGCTGCTTGACACCAGGCAGGGAACAGAAATTCTTTTTGTGCTTAAAGCTGAAGAAAGAACTATTACTGGAGCTGTATGAGCAGTGTTAAAGCAGGAAAGTACTTTGTCAGAAAGGTGTTCAGTGATGGTATGGTACATGCAAATGGAAGGAACGTGGAATTACCATCATTTAAGATGAGCACAGGATAAAGATGCTGAGAGTTAGTCACTGAGGACTGCTCATCCATGAACTCTGTGTAATAATGCGTCAATATTGCAAGGTAAGCATGGGAGAAGATTAAAGTTCAAAATGAATGACTACATAGTTTTATTCACTTGCTTTTGTGTTTGTTTTTCTTCCAAGCCATTGTATGGGTTACTTCAGGCAAAGCTGCAGCTCATTACACACGCGTATTTTGAAGAGAAAGACTTCTCGCAAATTTCAATTCTAAAGGTAACTTTGCAGTAATGGCCACACAGAACAAAGCTTTCAGTGTATGGCTAAAACCTCAGTGTTTTTAATTAGTGCTCAAATATTCCTTTTGCTCCTGTCATTCAGTTTTTCAGCTTTTGTAGTACCTTAACATGAACTAAATGTACTACCCTAATCTGACAGAGGGTCAACTTTCTGATTAGTAATGAAATGCATGATTGTCAGCCTGTATGTCCACTGACTCCATTAGTAAAATTTTACTTTCTTTCTGGAATGAGCCATTGAAATCCTTGTGTAAGTGAATTTTATTTACTCTGGGTTTTATGTGACCATGTGCCATTAACAGCTTCTGGGGGGTTTTTTGCCTTTGTTGTAACTTTTACAGGAACTTTATGATCACATGAATAGTTCCTTGGGCAGTACTTTGCTAGAAGGGTCACAAGTTTATCTTGGTAAGTGACTTGTTTTGTACAAGCAGCAGAGATAATGTTACTCTAAACAACACATGCCTTTCCTGAGCTAATTTGTTTATGTGTATTAACAGATTAAGCACTGGAGGTCTGTGTGCCTGCATTTCTTTATTAATGGATTTAAATAAATGTAAAATGTAGTGTTGCTTTCATAATAGGAGGTATTTGTATGTTGAAAGCCATGTTACTTCTTGACCTAACAGTCTGACTAGTAACTGCTTGTCTGCTTTTGGGAAACAGTACCTTGTTAATTTTTAGGTTAAACTGTTTGATGGAGTAGAGTGCTCAAGCTTTCATCTACCTGTTATTTGGGATATCTACCCCTGATTCTGACTCTTCCCTGCGTTTTCTGAATGCACAGTGTAGTATTTACTTCAGTGTTTCCCTACTGCTGTGTGACAGCCAGCAGGAGTTAGAGCATAACCATTCACAGTATTACTGTCTCCATCATCAATTTAACTCTTGCTCCTGCTCAAAAGATTGAAAGCATTTTGTATGAGTTGTGCTATTGGAATAACCAGGTTCACATAGAATCCCTAATGGGTCTCTCCCTCCTGCTGAAAATGGTGACAAGGAGTAAGTTAGTATCTCTATTGGCTTTTAAATTGTAATAATTGCTCCCTTTTTGGTATCTCAGGTCTCTCTCCTCGGGATCTTGTTCTCCACTTCAGACACAAGGTAGGCATTCTCTGCTAGGTACATAAAGGATGACACCTATTTTAGTGAGTAAAATCTTTTGTGAGGGAAGGAAAAATAAATATGTCTAGACGTACCTGAGGTAGGAGTAAGAAGACTGTCTCCTAAGTACTTCTGGTTACAACCTCCTGATTTTCCTTCACCTTCTACCTGCATTACTTCAGTGAAACTAAGTTCCAGACTGAGTTTTGTCAGTCTGAGGGATTTCTGGAGATTTCTAGGTTTTTGTGATATTTTTCAGTTCTGTCCCAAAGTGCAAGTGGTTATTTGTGGTCTTGTTTCTATTTCTCATTTGATGAAGAATATTGCTAAAGTCTGTGCAGACACAACCTGGAGCATTTTTCCTCATATCTTGTAATTTTTGTAGCTTCTGCCATCATAGAACCTGAGGGGACTTGCACTTCTTTTTCATGTTGACCACTGAAATTCATTGTGTATCACATAGCTAAGGTACAAATAGCATTTAGAATCTTTTATTAACTGAGATGCATCAAGGAAACAAGTTTGAGAATCTGGATTTCATGGTGTACTTACACCTGCTCAGTAGATTTTTCGGGTAGAACTCAGTTTTGTTTACCTTGTCTGCCAGTCATGCTCCAGAAGCATCTGTGTTCTTTCTTGAGTGTAGAGAGTCTGTACAACCACTTCTGATCTAGATGCCTCATCTGCAGATAACTAAAATTAGGTGAGGTGAATGCTATTCTTTGTATTTTGGTGGATTCTTTTCAGTATTTCTGTGGAGGAACTCTTTTACATTTATGCAGTTTACTGTTTTTTAAAATTCTGGAATTGCACAACATGTTCTTTCTGGTAAGCTATGTATGATTCAAATTACAAAGTTCTTGTTTGTGGAGGGCACTTTTATTGTGCATCTCATGCTATTTTTGATTGTGTGCTCAGATGGAGAAAGGGTACTGGAACACTTGTTTTCACTGGTCAGATGTATTTGATCATTGGACAGTTATGCAGTAATTAACATGAAACCTTGAATAAGAGATTATGCTTGCACAGTAGTTTTGATAAATGGCACTGGTTCACTCATCATGTTTTTTCTTTCTGTGTTTTTTTCAGGTCTTGATCCTTTTTAAACTGATTCTTCTAGAGAAAAAGGTAATGTTTTGTGGGCTGAGACAGGTAATTGAAGTACAAATGCAATAGTTAAATTTTTTTCACATATAAAATAGAAGTATCTGAAGTAATACCAACAACTTTGCATCAATATATAAGCTGGGTTATTAGGCTAAAAGTAACTTCTGGGTGTTGACGTATAAATTTGCTTTCACTTCTGTGCTGTCCACACTCTGCCTTGTTAATAGCTGTCCCAGCCAGACTAAGTAAAATGTGATGAAATATGAGCAGAGACAGTTAACATGCTGTAAAAGATAGGAAAGGATACACATCATGCAAATAAGTACCTGCATGAAAAAACTGATAGGAAATGTGGGTACCTAAAAGAGCACGTGCAGCTTTACAGGCATTCAGTAAGTGGAACTTCTGGTTCAGGCTTTAAATAGACATACTAAATGAAACAGGTGCTAAAAGTGTCCCTCAGGAGACAATGTAGAGAGCCCTATCTGTTAGGTCAGGCTGAACTCTGATTATAAATTGGTAAAAACTGCTGAATTCTAGGCCCAGTGTTTGCCTTGGGCTACCTTACTGCTTCAGAAGCAATGCTGTCTTAGTGATCTAAGTATAATATGCAAAATGTGAAATAGAGACATTTGTTTTCTTCTGTGTACATATTAATGGCCTAGAACAAGAACTTTGAAATTACTATATGTCAGCTGCCAGAGACACATTTATGTAGGGATTTTGTTTTGTTTTGGTTTAAAAATTTTGTTTAAAGCTTTTTTTCAGTTTCCCAAATGTGACTTTTTCTTCATTGAACCTGCTGTGTTAAAACCCAGCTATGTCAGAGTGCTGGGAAGAAGCATAGAATTTCCTGTTAGCTGCAACTGGAAAGTCAGTAGGATTTAATCTATAAGATACCAAAACAGTTGTGGGGTTTTTTTAAGTCTATATCCTAGGCCTAGGTGTCTTTTGTGAGGCAGTAAATATGCTATTATATTTTAAAATATAAGTAGCAAGTTCTCTGAAGCTTTTGCACTTGTCACTTAATTCTGTAAGTTAGATATGCTTTGACAGTTCTAGGTATTTATTGATGAGAATAAATGCGGTTTCTGCATTGAAGAGCTGTATGCTGGAGATGACTATATTAAAGGCTATGCAAAAGGTATCCTTGAGAAAATATAACTATGGCATAGTAGGAGTACACATGTAGAAATGTATGTAATCAACACTCAGTATGCAAATTTTTCCCCTAAAATAACTTAATACACTCTGAAAGTCTGCAGTAATTTATTTTTTTTTAATAAACTGTAAGTGAAAACAATATTTTTCAGTTAAAATTTTATAAAGTATCCCTACTGTTCTATTTAAAAATCTTACGCTAACATCTCACCAAGTCAGTTCAGCATTTGGACATACACTTCACTGCGCTACAGTTCTTTTCTGAAACTGCTCAAACCACAAGACACAAATGCACAGGAAAAGAGGAGGGGAAGGGTTTCCCAAGCATGTTCATATTACTCAAACATATGAAATTGTTTTGAAAGCTTATGGAACAAACAAAGCACGTTGCTTCATTTCTGTTTTTCCCTAAGCTCCAACAGGAAGACATCACTTAAAATTTTGAAAGAAAATTGGTTCTCTGGCACTGCCTGTTTTCTGGCAGATGCTAAGGTTCCAGAATAACTGTGGGAATCTGTATGTTCAAAGACCTTAAATATAATATGCAAGAAGCCACTAGTAATGCCAATTTTCCTTGAGCTGAAAAATGGCGCAGACCAATTTCCTTTAATCCGTAGCAATTTGGTTGATGTTTTTTTCACAGGCTAAAAGATTTTTTTTCACCTCTCAGCTGTTATTAGGCTGGAAGACTACTTCCAGATGGTGATCATTTGACTTTCTGCTGCCAGGTCCACCCAATTTGCTGATGTAAATGCTGTGGGCCGTGTAGTGGGGTTAGGAGGGGTAAGGAAGTGTGTACCCTTACAGACAGAAAGATGGCAGAGAGACCTGATGGAACAAATATAGAAAAGTATTTGCCTCAAGTAAGTGGTATACCCAAACAGAAACCTAGACTGGAAGAGATTTCTTGAAAACAAGGTATTTGTTTATAGGATTAATTATTTCCATAGGCTTAAAATAAAGCATGGCTAGGAATGCACAGTGTCTGAGAATCTAAACCTGTGGGAGTATCACAGGGTTTCTGTTGTAGTTCATTGCTATTATATCATGCATTTTTCATACATACATTATAAAGCAACATCCTAAAAGAAGTTAGACTTCTTTATTTCCATTGGAGTCAGCCAAAACTCTTTCCACGGATGAGCTGCTTGTTCTTCTCACCATGCTTTTTCAGTGGTTGTTGCAATTTGAACTCACCTATCTCGTACAGTTTTTCTTTTTAATATGTTTAAGATAATGTAGCAAGTCTGTTTCTAGCTGAGGTACATTACAATTCATTTGGTCTGTGTTAGGACTGTGTAGGTCTTTCTCTTGGTTTGATCAATTCAGTAGCTTGTAGACTGGCAAATACTAGTGGAACATGAGTTATTATTCATAGAATCACAGAATATGCCGAGTTGGAAGGGACCCATAAGGGTCATCGAGTCCAACTCCTGACCCTGCACAGGACCGTCCCCAAGAGCCACACCATGTGCCTCAGGGTTGTCCAGTCTCTTCTTAGCTTACAGCAGAAGTCTCTTATTAAGTCACAGTCCACAAGCTTGCACTTTTAATTTTGTCATATACCTATTAAACTGGACTGCAAAGTCATCAAGTTAGATCATTCTGTATTCCTTTGCATTCTTGATTCCTCGTAATGCTCATGTATGATTTTTTTACTAGTATTGTGCTGATTGAGAATGTAAAAATGGCATTGTTAAACAAATTGACTTTTGTGGGGAATTTTTGGGTTTGGGTTGTTTTGTGGCTTTTTTTTAGTTTTGTTTTGTTTTGTTTTTTCCCATTTCTTTCCCCCTGAAGGCCTATTTTGGAGGAGTTTCAGTAGTAATACTCAGTCTGGCTTCTCTTTCTTCTTTCATTGCTAGCCTTTGACAGCCTCTTTTGAATTCCTAACTAATTTACTAATCCCAGTCTCTCTGATTTAAATAAGGAGATTCTGTTTTCCCATGTTATGCCTTAAGTGCTTTACCAAAGTTAATATTGGTCATGTCTTCTGTTTCCAAAAAGAAATCTTCTTTTGTTACATAAGAATATACCTGTAATAAATGCATGCAGCATTTATCCTGTTTTCATTTACCTACATATCCTTAATATAACTCCTCAGAAGAGATGTTTTTGCATAGGTTTTTGTCAGAGTTCTGGAATGGAGATTATTTAGCCTCTTTGATTTATAAAAGACATTTTAATGTAGTACAAATGAGCAAGAACTTATGTGGTGTGCCAAGAACAACTTTTTTATGTCAGTCATTCAGTAACTGGATCAGTTTGGAAAAAAAAAATCTTAAAAACTGACAGAAAAATCTGCATCACTGTCAAATATGTTACATGTGTGTCTATATGTATAACATATATTACAAATATAGAATTTAAGGATACTATAGACATATTTAAACATTTACTTTGAACTATTTAAGTGGTTCTGTTAGTAAGCAGGCTTTCTAATACAACATAAAAAGTGCCTTAAATAGTTTGCATGTGTTCTGTCTTTGTCATGCATAATAATTTTATTTTTCTCCTTCTCTCGATCCTAATTCCCATTTCCTCTCTTGCATTCTCTCTTCTTCCCATTCCCCTCCCTTCTGCCACCAGGTGCTGTTTTATATTTCCCCTGTAAATAGGTTGGTGGGAGCTCTGATGACTGTCCTGTCACTCTTTCCTGGTAAGAAGAGAAGCTTGGACTTCTTTTTATATGCTTTCTGGTGATAACTGAGACTGGCTGTACTGTGTCATTTGGAAATCAACTTATGTGATAATAAAGTTAGGTTGATATGTTACCTGAAAGATGAGTGACTTGTATGCATGTCCGTGTACTAGGTACACACCTAATACTTACTACTTGCACTTAATGAGTTACTCCTTGAGTTTAGTTGAAGCCACTGGATTTTCTGTATTGCCTATGACATAGATGAGACCCTGATTAAGTCACACATTCCTGTTGAATTCCTTAAAAACCAAAAATACAAACTTCTCTCTTCCCTCTACATGCACTCTTTAAAAAAACCAAACAAACATAACCCCTAACTCTGCTAATTCTTAGCTTCTAACCAGTCTTCTCAAAGCAAAATATTGGGACAGATTCTTTAGGACAGAAAGTGTGAGGTTTGGGGTTTGTTTTTTTTTAACACACCCCTCCCTCCCCAAAGCAGTGTTTGAAAATACATGAATTTCCACTGTGTACACAAGAACACTTTGTCCTTTTTTTTCTTTTTTCCCCCCACAAAAGTAACTTAAATTTCTACTGAGATGCTGATATTCATGTGTGCTGTCTTTTTCCAGGTATGATTGAACATGGTCTTAGTGACTGTTCACATTACAGACCAAGAAAGAGTATATCGGAGGATGTTGGCTTGCAGGAAAATACACCACGGATGGATGAGTATGTTTCTGTGTCTGCTGCTGATACTTCAGATACAAACTTGGAAATGGGAAAGGGAGGCAGGCAGATGACAGGAAGCAATTCAGTGGAAGGTCAAAAAGCAAATGTGCCTTTCTCCCAGTCAGAGAAGACTTGCAATGGAGCCCAGTCCTCCAATGGTACTGTGCAGCGCTTGAAAGTTCCTTCCCGTGCTTCTCCAGCATCCTCTGAAAGCGACTGGGAGACCTTAGATCCCAGCATTTTGGAGGAGTCCAGTTTGAAAGAAGGTGAACGTGAAAATCCGCCATCAGAACAGGCCAAAAGTCTTCTAAGCAAAGGCATGAGCTCAGAAGGCCTTCCCATCACTGTGCAGCCCCAGGCAAACACAGGACAGACGGTGCTTGTTCAGGGACTGGTGTCTGGGCTGGAAGAGGACCAGTACGGGATGCCACTGGCTATTTTTACGAAGGTAAGTGTGTTCTTTGTGGTACCTGGTAACTCAAAAAGACATCTGTTTTTCAGAAGTGGGTAATAATTTTGGTTACTGAACTCCAGGTGGACAGTAGGGTACTACAAAACATGTGAGTACAGTGTCTGGCAAGTGACTGTGTTCCTAGGCAGGTGGAAGAGCATGAGTGCATGTCCAGGAGGGTTGTGCACATGCACATTCCACTTTTCTTTCATGTGAATACTTAAATACTCTTGCAATTCTATGTAGTGGTGACCTGCAACCCCACTGTGGTTAATAAATTGTGCGTATCAGTAACTACTGTTTTCTTTTATACTGAAGAATTGTTGATCTAACCTATATGAAGGCAAGACCAGAGTACTTGAGAAGGGTTTGGATACCTTAATCTAAACTAAGACTCTGAAAGCTATAGCTTTGCTTACACCAAAGCCTATGTTTTCCTCTTTTAATTTATATCTATATAGGTATTTTTGATTGTGTATGTGTGTATAAATGCACAAAATGTGTATATAAATACAAAAAAAAAAAGACAGAATTTCGCCCTTCCCTTCTGTACATGACAACCCTGTTTGTCTGGGTCTCTGTCTCTGTACATGGTGCTGAGCTGCTGAATTTTAAGCTTGCACTGATGTCTAACTGAACTGCAGGTATTCAGATAATGAGCAGTAGGGCTGGTTACTAGGGCTGATTTCCCATAAAAACCAGGGAAAATGCATCCCTTTTAAATATAGTTTTGTCAGTAAAAGAAATGATATAATAGTTTTTGTTATTTTGTTTTTAATGTGATGCACATTTGCCCATAGTAGAAGATAGACGATTCAGATTTGTTTCCTCAAGCTGGTGTGGTTCAAAGTGGTTTTTCTTCCTTTGGAGGGGTGGATTTGCATTTCCTTGCAGAACTTTGTATTTGATGATTGTGTTTGAGCTTCTCACAGTAGCTTTTATTGGAAATGGTGCATTATGTGGGCCCAAGTGAGCAGCTCAAATGTCATTGCCCTGTGTTGCCTCATGTCACCATTAGAAATGCTGCTTCAACAAAGATCTGCAGTCTGGTGGTTGTCCTTATGATCTGTCTAATGAGAACAATAGCCTGTAAATTGTGTTTAGTCTAGTTCTACTGAAAATACTAGATGGAAAGCAAGAATAAAGTAATTGATAAGGGGGCCTACAAGTGCAAACTTCTGTTTGCTGCTCAGCTTATAAAATGGAGAATAATTTTAAGGAAGCTGGCAGTTTCTACATGTTTACCTTTCATTTCACAAAGGCACTTTTCACTTGAGTTCATCCAATGTAATTAAAGCAGAAAAGGCTTTACATGTCTGAGTTAGCAGCAAAATCTGATTCAAAATTACAGTTTGAACCACTTACTGGAAAGTTAACATCTCTTTTAGAGCTCTCATCTCAGGGTTGTTTTATGCCATGCCATAGAAAGACTAATAAATCTGACAAATTTGAATGGGAGGAGATTTTGCCAGGTGGCAAAATACATTATCCAAGTACACCTGAGCATAAGGAGAAATAAGCTTGTGATGCTTGTTTCTTCAGTACCAGTTCTGTAAGATTTAATAGTCATTTCATTTGCACTCTTTTAAAGGAGAATGGAACATGTTCACAGAAATAAAAGTTGTTATACTTACAAATGTGCATTTGGAATCTGACACTTGATACTTTAAATAGGGAAAGATTTCCCAGACATTGCTGCTTGAGCATACAGTAATTAAACCTTCCTTTGCCAGCTTCTTAAGATGTATTTTTTGTAAATTTTCCATTTTAGGTTGGTGATTCCTCTCAAAGCACTTTTGTTCCTTTGACGCAGGCTATTTGTTTTCAGCTGATAAGTGCTTGTCATTTGGAAGGCCATCCCTGTGTCTAATATAACAAAAGGGAATAGTTTTGCTACTTTCTTCCATATGTTTCCAATTACCACGTACTGTGTGATAAAGTGTGTGTGCTCTTTGTTTCTGTCCAGTGTGCCATTAGCCCTAGTGAATAAATTGCTTTGTGCTTTTGCAGTTGAACAGCTGGAATTAGACTTCAGGAGTATGTTGATCCAATATTTAAAAAGAAAATTACCTGCATCTGCTTCTTGATGATGACTGATCTCTTCTCTCAATGACTATAATTCAAAGTCTTTTCTCAAAACGTTTGATTTTTTATTTTTAATTGACATGTAGGATACTAAATTAACTTACAACCATGAAGTGCCTAAAAAGCATAGTGTATTGCTTTCTGTCCTGCTCCTTCTTAAAGCAGGCATGCATGTGCTTATCAAAACTTAATTGCTGTCTCTGGAAATCTCCACCCACAAAATGTGGATAGCAGTCTGTAGCTTTCCTGCATTACGTTCCTCACAACCACCAGAACTTGAGAGATGAATCCTTACTTCCACTGACTTCTTGTCTCTGAAGTGACCTGAGACCTTACTCTTGTTGCTTATTATTGTTCTTATGCTGCTTATTCTGTTGCCTTATAAACACATTTGATTCCCATCCTTTGCATTGTATTTCAGTTTCAGTCCTGAGACTGAAAGGCAAAACAGTGGCTTGAAAAATCTAATTCATGTGTTATCTGGTGGCTTTGCTTTGTAAACACAGTGTAGCAAAACAACAGATAATTGTGGCTGAAACTGTAATAACTAAGGTTCGTTCTGGGTGAAATGTGCTGGCTCTTATTAGGAAAAACTCGGAATATAGCCTGTTATTTTTTTAATGTTAATTCTCTAAATGTGTGTGTCACTCTAGGGGTACCTCTGTTTGCCATACATGGCGCTGCAGCAGCATCATCTCCTGTCAGATGTCACAGTCCGCGGCTTTGTTGCGGGAGCAACCAACATCCTGTTCCGTCAGCAGAAACATCTGAGTGACGCAATTGTGGAAGTATGGATCTTGGCATTTGCACTCCTGGAACCTGAGGGGCAGGGCCGAGGCAGGGGTTGCATTTTAAACACACCTTCAAAGCTTCACGTGCATGCCCAAATTTTTAATTCCTTCCATATGAAATAAATTCTTAAATGCAGAAGGTTATTAAGTATCTATGATTTGAAGGTGTAGGGTTACATAAGCTGTGTTTTTAGATATATTCCAAAATTTGAATTTGCAGGGCACTTGTTAAATTTTCTTTTGTTGCTGGTGTAGTTTTATTTTTCGTGTCATGGGTTTTTTTCGTGGCTTTGTATTAAGGTCTTCCAAAATACGTGCCTGCAGCTCAGAAGCAGATGCAGATATTGATATTGACTTCCTTCTGATTTAATCAAGAGGGTAAAAAAATAGTACAAAATGAAATAGTAAAAATAAAAATAAATAAAAATAACAAATAAAAATAAAAAGTATCTGTGGCACTTCTAGCAAATAGACACAACCGTGTAATCAGCATTTAGTAGCCTAAGGTAGCTCCATATAGATAATCAACTTAATAAATTGAGGTGATAATCAAAGGGCCTCTAGGGAAATAGATGTGAATACCAAACTTCCTCTGCCAAATCCTGTCAAATAGTGGCTTTTACTCTGCGCCAAGGAAATGATCAGATTCTGGATATATCAGAGCAGTATCTGACTTTCTGAGAACAGTAAATTCATTGTTCCCTTGGCATTTGTTTCTTCTTGATGTTTTGGGGGAATGAGGGTTTAGATTTAGATAGCAATATAAGTATGTGTAAGCAGTTTTATTTAGATAAATGTTTACCCTTGGAATTGTTTCAAACAGATAGAAGATGCTCATGTACAAATCCATGATCCAGAACTCCGTAAGATCCTGAACCCAACAACTGCTGACCTGAGATTTTCAGATTACTTAGTGAAGCATGTAACTGAGAACAGAGATGATGTTTTCCTTGATGGCACTGGATGGGAAGGAGGAGATGAGTGGATCAGGGCTCAGTTCAGTGCTTATCTTCATGCACTGCTTGCTGCTGTGCTACAACCAGGTAGAACAGATACCTTGTTTACGGATGGAGGTTGGGGTGGATGTACTAAGTGTTTGCTCTGTTGCTGTAAATGTGTGGCCTGTCATTGGATCTTCTTCTGCCTAAAGTTTCATTTTTGGCTGCTTTTTCAGTTGCCCTTGGCTTATCCTTGTTATTCCTTGACAAGCTTATTACTAATTCTTACTTCACAGCCTTACAGACACTTTCTTCTTAGACTGTCTCCTCCTTGATTTAATTAAGTTTTCCTCCTAAGTAGAAGTACCTGAAACCCCATATATGATGAGACTGTTAGGAACTTGTGTGTCTTGTAGACTGTATTGCAACCTGAAGTTAATTTTGGGAAACTAATTGGATTCAAGGAGACATGAAGTGGCTGTCTTCAGGAAGTTTTACTAGACTGTTCCAGCCTTTTTCCCTTCTTGCCATGGTCCTAAGTAGAGATTCACATAAGTGAAAGGTTTCATCTGCAGGCTTTATAAGCTTGTGTTTACTGGGGCTCAATGTTTTTTGTTTTAGCTCAGAGACAATTCTCTATGTTCCAGCCTTTTGTGCAAATATAAGTAAAAGAATCAGTGTTTAATTTGTGGAAAATATTTAGTTTGCCCAGAACTCACCATGTTTACTTCATTCTTATCAGATTTTTCTCTATTCACACCAATTAACAAGTGCAGATTTTTGTTCTGTGGTATTTTTGAGAAGATATGCGATTGAGAACTTGATTTTAAAATCTGGAAGCCACCAAGTTCTTGGTCTGACAACATTAATACTTTAAGGTGATTACCTGGTTGATATGAAATATCTGGGTTTTCTGGGAACTCATACTATTTCACTGTCTGGCTCTAAAATTATTTCCTATACTCTTCAGTGTTTTAAAAGGTGATTGTTATGATAAGTTTATTCCACAGTAATTCCTACTGTAGTTTTGGAGTGGATTTGTGGGTTACTAAATTTGAATGAGTTACAACATAGTACAACAAAGCTCAGTGTATCTGACCAAGACCAATACAAATGGAGTTTTTGTTCTTGGTTACTGTGTGGCCATTCTGACAGACATATGTTTGGATGACTTTTTTTTGCCAGTAGAGCTCTTTACGTAGAGCTTTATAAATGAACTAAAAATAAGAAAACTAATTTTTAAGCTTTTTTTTTTCCCTCTTGTCCTGGAATTGTATATTTTGAATACTTTAAAATAAAAATAAAACACTTTTGAAGTGCCCAGTTCTTAGAACTGGAGTTTTAATTTTCTTTGACTTGATAAGAGCTTGGAAAAATAAAATTATTCTTCACAAGACAATAATTTGTCTTGTAATTACATCTCTAATGAATTTCTGCAAATTTTCATCTTTATTTTAATTTATCAGACAATGAAAAAACTTTGTCAGACTTCGGAACAACATTCGTAGCAGCCTGGAAAAATACCCACAACTACAGAGTATGGAATAGCAACAAGCATCCGGCTCTTGCAGAGGTAAATTCCAGGTAAGGAAACTTTTTAGCGTTTACTCTAATTCTTTTTATGAAGAAAATTATATCCAGAGCCAGGAGAAGTGAAACTTGTTCAAGTTGATTGTTGGCTGTCCCCAGCTACAGAAGTTTGTCATTCC
This sequence comes from Manacus vitellinus, assembly GCF_001715985.3. NCBI lineage: Eukaryota > Metazoa > Chordata > Aves > Passeriformes > Pipridae > Manacus > Manacus vitellinus. The sequence goes on along the minus strand of NW_021940535.1, from coordinate 9,632,239 downwards.
TCAGGAATTGTCCTCAGATGGTTCTCCTTTTTATTAATTGCTTCCAGGTGTACAGGGAGTAGCTGTGTCCAGGGTTGTCTCTGATGGGTATGGAGGGGAGCTGGCTGTTTTCTGTTGCATCTTCCCTACTTTAGATTGGTTTATGTGTATTTTCACTGAAAGATTAGGCATGCCAGGTTTGGTAGCACTGTTGGCTGTGCATGGGCTTTGTTTAGTGTGAGTTACTACTGTACTACAGGGAATTTTGTTTGCTTTTAGTTTGTCAGCTGCTGTAGTCCGAAAAAGGTTTTTCTTTAGACCTACAAAGCTCTTTTGATCTACTTAAGGGATGCTTTTTATTTGCTCTGTGTTGCTGAAGGGAGGTGCTTTTGACTTAGTGTTGAAAAGATTTGTTAATATCTTGTCTGTAAATAGAAGGCACCTTATAGGTAGTTCATAAGAAATCTGTGTTTGAGTTGTCACTGGAACCCAGCCTTCTGTGAAGTGATAGAGTAGTAAATCTGCAAAATATTTTTAAAACTTGTTTTGGTAAGGCACAGGTAGGAGGACAGCTAATAACTATGTGATACAGATTCATCATGGAAAAAATAAATATTTAATGTTTTCTCGGGTTTTTCCTCTTCTTCTAGCCACCCATTCCAGGGACAGTACTCTGTATCAGATGTTAAGTTAAGATTGTCACAGTAAGTATAAAGTACTTTGATTTGTATTTTTTAAAAGTGTGGTCAAATATTACTAAACTGCATAACTGTTGCTATGATGAACTAACCAAGATAATGATTCAAATTGACCATGTTCTTGAAACTGTACACAACATTCTCTTGCAAAACATCACCACATCTAAAGATGAAACACTTGCCTGAAATAAATAATAAAAAAAAGCTAATGCAATATTTTGTGTTGGACTTTACATATTAGAGCCTTGATTTTTTTTTGTGTTGCAATTATAAGGCTTTTGTATATTTATTTTTAATTTGTAAGCTAAAACTTAAGCTCTTAAAACTTCCATCAGTGTACATTGACATTATTAGGAGACACCAGCTTTTTTTTTTTTAATTAACTGGTTTTTAATACAGCATTGTTCTAAAACTCTCAAAGTTCACTGTATGCATACTGAGACGTCGTTCAACTTCTACAGTTTACAAGTTTAAAATGAGTTTTGCATAATTCCTTATTGCACCAGACTTAACTGAACTTTACATTGGTCTCAGCTCCTGTAGTATTCAAGTCTAAAACTTAGTGGTGCTTGTTATTGCCATGGCTGTTCATCTCTAACTGAAGCCAGAATTCAGTCCTGGGTTTATGCACCAAGCAAAACAGATTGTTTTCTCACTTAGCTGTGTTGACCATAAAACATTTAGAGACTGGTTCCTTAAGATGCCTGTAAATCAGCAGTACATACACTATGCCTGCCTCAGCTGTGGAAACATTAATTTCAATGCACTGTGGGTAGACCTAAACCACATGCTAACAGAGAACAGCTCGAGGAATAAAAAGGTTCAGACTTCAGCTCGCTGAATCTTTCTGGTGCTTTTGCTGACCAGTGACAGATTAAATTTCCGTGATGGCAATTGAGAATGCAAATGAGTCAGGATTAATCTCAAGGTAATTGCCTTCAAGAAGGTGCATGCTGATAGCAGCTCTTTTTATTAAAGGATAATCCTTGTAGAAAGACTTAATTTGAAAGATGTGTAGGTGTCTATAATGTTGCCCTATTTTTGTGTTTGAAAGGCAGGTTACTAACTCTTCTGGGTAGGGTGAGACCAGTAGTTCCTAGTGTGCTTCTAATAATATGTATTTTTACAGCAGTGCTTTTGTTCTCCAGGTGGGACTTTGCTATCAGATACTCATCAAAATTACTTGCTTTTGCAAACTGAGCCTAAACTTGGTTTCGGTGTGTTCTATTCTTTCTGCTTTTTCCATCCACACTGAAGATTCTGAAAGTGGGAAAAGAATGTGGCATGATGTGTTTTTAAGTTTCATATTAATGGGTTTGCAATGCCTGAAATGTGGGATTGAAAGTCACAATTTAAAACGATCAGATTATTTTCAAATTATTGTACTTGTGCAGTAGAACTGATTGCTTTTGTGCTTTTCTTTCCAAATGATGATGGTCTGTCATTTTTTTTGCATTTCTTTAACAAAAGCATGAGTGTAAACTGTCCTTGATCAAAAATTTCATCTTAGAGAAAGACACAAAGTAGACTCTCTTTAGAAAGAAAAGGCTGATCAGTAACACTGTTTTGTTTAAAGGTTATATACTGGGGCTAAAACTTCTCATAACTGCAAATCTGACTTTGTAATTTAGAACATAATGCATCTTGGTAAACATTTAGGAAAGGGTGATTAGACATTGTAATGGATGCCCAGGGAGGTGGTGGAGTCCCAGTCCCTGGAGGTGTTTAAGGAGGGACTGGATGTGGCACTTAGTGCCATGGTCTAGGTGACACAGTGGTGTTTGGTCATAGGTTGGACTCGATAATTTCAGAGGTCTTTTCCAGCCTAATTGCATCTGTGATTCTGTGAAAGGTTCAAAGTGTGCCTTGTAAGAGTGAACCACTGATGTTTTGACAGCATCTTTTCTTCCTCTGAGAAGCTTTCCTAACTGATCTATGTGGATAAGATGCACGCAGGAACTATGGGCTTGATCATATATATGAACTATATATATGTATGCTATGTAAATCTGTGTGTAATGATACATACTTTAATTATGTGTTTTATTTACACCTGGGAGTAATAAGAAGTCAGTGAACTAACAGTCTTCAGTATCTCTCTTGATTAGCTCTGTGCAAAACAGTGAACGTGGAAAGAAGATTGGAAATGTGATGGTTTCCACCAGCCGAAATGTTGTACAAACAGGAAGAGCTGTAGGTAAGAAGTGTATTTAAAATCAGCTTGCATCTAAGCCATATCTCTTTTGAAGAAGCATCCTGTTTCTCAGTTATATTTTGGTTTAATCCAAATGTACTTTATGACATACACACAAACCGGAGCAACATTTTGAAGGGTAGAGCTGCTGATTGAGGCCCCATATATTGTGTAATAGTGGAAAGAGAAGCAGCTAGACAAGAAATTAGTGTACATTCCTTTTTTTGTTGTGGCCTGGAGACGAATATGGGAAGAGATGTTCAGGGAAGAGGTTTCATGTAATCTGGAAATCCTTAGACCACACCACCTTCTGCATTAAATTATTCTCAATTTTTATTCTCAATTTTTATATTACTTCGACTGGAACTATCTAGAGCTGGGTGAAATCAGAAATAGTCCATGTGTCAGTTTCTGCAGGTTTTGCAGCTGTCTGTAATTTTCTGGGAAAGCATTTGTTGCATTTCAACAGGGGCTTTGACATCAGGGATTTGACATCATATTGTCATCTTGCAGTGCGAGATAATGAGAGTCCACCCAAAGGATTTGATAGTTGTTTGGCAATGGCTTTGCCAAAAATTGTTTAACTTCCTCTTTTTTCCCATTGGAGTCTGTCTTCTCTTTTTGCTGTTGTACACTCTGGCAAGGAATGCCTTTTGGCCCAAAGTCTAGCAAGCCTTCCTGGGCAAAGGACATCATAGGCCATTTCTGCTGAGCTACTGCGCTCAAGTTCTTTGAATGTTTTCTGACACAGATTCTGGAATTGGATTTTAAATCCCAAATTGGACAACCAATTGTGCAATTTTAAATTTTGTTTTAATATTTCTTTGTAATACCTCAGTAATGATAACACTTCACTGTGGATCTTTGGTTTGTATTGCAGGTCAGTCTGTTGGAGGAGCCTTCACAAGCGCGAAATCAGCCATGTCATCCTGGTTTTCCACTTTCACGCAGTCACCCCAAAGCCTCGGGGACTAAGTGCTGGTTTTTCATAATGCTGCTGACTATTTCAGGTGCAATGCTATCTCTGAGCTGTAAAAAGACTGCTCCGAAATGTAGGATTGGAGATTAACTACCCAGGACCAAAATATGTTGTTTGCAAGCAGGTGTGGGATGTTATTATTCAGTTTCACTGGAAGTGTAGAAGAATGGTGAGTGTCTCCGTACAATGGGGTGGCATTTGCAGTATATTGGTTATATTTAAGATGACTACTTCTCTTTAAAACTGAGCCTTTATAAAGACATTAGCAAACAGGGCTTGTTGCAAGCCAAATGTGTTTGACTTTAGATTTGTACATTTTCTTGGATGTTGAAAATATTTATGTAAACTAGTTATATTTTTCAATCCAGATAGCCAATTGTTTGTGAATTCTTGTTAGAAATAAGCAGAATATAAATACTGATTCCTCTTTCAGGTTGGATTTGAGAGAATCTCTGCAACCCTTTAAGGGTTCCAAGCCAGGTGGAACTTTCTCGCTTTCACCTGCAAACTAAACTCAACAAGGTGCAGAGTAAGACTGTGGCTGACAAGGGTTTTTTTTCCTTTATCCTCTGTATCCATGTAGTGTTGTTTGAATTAATCTGGCTCTGACTCTCTTTGTGTCTCCAAATTTACGTGACAGTTGCGAAATCATTATTTTTTTTTCACGTTATACAGTAGGCCTTCATAACTTTGCATATGTTTTTGTTGTGTTGTTTTTACCCTGGGACACGAATGGGATTCCAGTTGGAGAGATCTCTTCAGGGAAAGTATTACAAAACATTTCTCCCAAATTGGGAATGGATCTTAGAAAGTTTTGTGAGGTCTCGCTCTATTAGGATGTAATTACAGCATCAGTGTAGTTTGATACATACGAATACAAAGTACTAAACCCACCCAGAACTAGAACAGTAGCAAACTCTGCGTGGCTTTTTTTTTTCCCCATACTAAAGTGATGAAGATTCTTCCAAATGAAAATCAGCTATATCGATTTTCTGTGTCGACTCAGGGAACGATCCATTTGGATAACTACTTTTTTCATAAGGAGAGTAACACTAGAATTGAGAGAGTAACTAAACTGTCTCGGTTCGTACCCTTGTGTGAAGAAATTTGTTTGAAAAGATGTGGCACAATTCTGTATTTCCTATGTGACATGCATGCGGTGTCTTCTGTATGCAAGCGTATTGCACTTCCTACATGTCTTGATTCCAAGGGAGATTATTTCCTGTTTTCTTGCAATGTGTGTGCCTCTGTATGCCTTCTGACATCCCCACATGGTAGCTGTTAACATTTTCTACATTGCATTATCAAGTGTTCCAACTTTTCTTTACCAAAAGGCTCTTAGTTTATTGCCTCACTGGTATCTTGTCAGCGTTTTGCCATGTTCTTTTCTGGGGCCAAGATTTCTAGTCATGGTTATTTCTCCTGTTCCTCAAATGAAATGCAGCAGCTGTACGAGAGATAAACAAGAAGGCTTGAATGTAATGTGTTTTAAGAAATTATGTTCTAATTTCTTATGTGCATTTGTAAAGGTAATAGAAAAGCTACATTTGCATCACGCTGTCACCATCCAGCAACATGGTTTTCAGTTTTATTGCTTCGAACAGTGATTTGAAAATGCAGGATCTGGTTTAAAGCCTGCATTAATTTTTTTCCAGGACAAATTAGATAGAATGACTGTGGCAAACCTGAAAGTATACAGCTAGTTTGAGTAGTTTGATTTGAGAAGGGCAAAAAAGGCCCCTAAAGCTCTATTAATTTACTGCTTCTGACCCAAGAAGTAAGATGTATCTGTTGCTCCTAGTCTCTGTGTGTATTTGTATATCTTCTAACACTTCTGATGCTCTTTTCTGTTTTATTCCACAACTCTGTAATAGACATTTGTATCTTTTCAAAGACTAGGTATTACTTTATATGCAGTGAACTAAGACTAAAGCTGTCTTTATTCGTGGTGAGTCTAGAGCTTTCTGATTCAGCATGCAGATAAGAAAATAACCAAAAATAATCCCTTGCTTTTGTGAAATGACAAACGTATTGTCTGCTGTCTGGGATTTAAATGGTTGGGGTTCGTGCTGTCCTGAAGACTGCGGAAAGGTTCATGAAGTACTTAAGCACCTATAAAACTTAACTTCAGCAACTTAAGGCACACTAGGTAGATTTAGGCTTAGGGCCTCAGGGTGGTGAGTTCTAGAAGCCAGGCAAGTGGTTGGTATTTACAAGGTGTAGAAACAGGACCTTTAAGGATCCCTTTTCAATATCCTTGTTTTTTTCACCTCCTCACGTGCGTTTTCTCTGTAGAATTCTCCTGTGCTCCAAATTTATATGGAAGATGTATTAGCTCTCAGCATTCCCCTTACTCTGACAGACTCCCTTGCTGGCCTGGGAATACTAGAAAGCTGACTTCTGTTCATTTGTTTGTTTTGTGGTGGATTAGTCTGAGGAAAGGCAGAACGAGGTGGCATCTGGAGTGCTAAGCTGACGCATAGCTGCTTGCTGCTTTGTACAGCAACTGTGTCACGATACTTCACAGTATTTCTCTTATGGGCAAAGACAGATCTTCCTCTGCAGTCTTATTCCCACTGTCCCAGCTGTCTCTGTTGTGGAGCCAAACATACAGCCTGATTAAGAGTATTTTCCTTTCTTTAGAAATGACAGAATAAAAAACTTGTATTAATTTTCAATCTTTTTAAGAACCGGCATCCTGCTAGCAAACTGATCTTGGATTTAAACTCATACAGTGATTAAGATTCATGGAGTGGGTGGAGATGAAGTGATCTTCGTAATTAGTGGTCTTCATTAACATCTATGTTTGCTCTTTGGTATTTGCTTAAGCTTACTTTTCTGTAGGAAGGCATGCAGCCACTGAGGTTCATCTAGTTCTCATGTAGTTCTCTTCTTAATTTAATGTTTGTAACATCTTTAGTTAAATCCAGTGCAAATTCAAGCTATTTTCCTCTCCTCTGTTTTAAAATTTCCAGTGCAGGCATTATTAATTATTCAGAAAGATTTAGGCAGTTGACTTCCATTGCAAAGACCCTGACGTGCATTTCTGCGCTGTAAGAAACAGTGAGTCCTAAGTGAATTGGTGATAGTGCCTTTAAATCAGTCAACTGTGAAGGTATTGTTACAGCTCTGTTGTGATTTGATGTTGCAAAGGTATTTCTGGCTGTCAACATGCAGCACACACTGACTTACAGGTAATACAATAGCACACCTCTCAACTTTCTGTCATCAAAGGCATCAGCTTCAGCTTTTTGTATGTGCCAGCATTTGAGGAACTGCCTATTGAGCATAGGTATGAGATGTAAGTCCCCAAAGCCCCCTAAGATCCGAGTATTGCTGACCTAATATTTCATTTGAGTAAAGAGTTCGGCATCTTTTATCAATCATTTTCATGTCATAACCTTGATTCCTGTGCACATCTGACACCAGTTTCCTCAAATGTCACAATGTAATTAGACTTTTTAGGTCAGTGTTCTAGTACACTGCACTTGTTTGACCTTGTACATCTGTTTTAAGCACCTTTGTAATTAAATATAATATTTTGCCTAAACAAGCTTCTGATTTCCATACAAATTATTACTAAGCAGAGAAACTTATGTGGCAGTATTTAATTGTAAAAGTGAAGGCGTGAATGCTGGTTTTAAACATAGAAACTATTGCTTGATGATTGAACACACAAGTAATGTATTTGATTTTTCTTGTGCTGCTTGAAAAATAAAATACATCCAACCTGTTTAAAGTTTGGTCTGCTCAAAAAGCTGTATTATTTTAATAATTTAACCCCACCAGAAGACACTTGCAGGCATCTGTTTTTGATATTGGTAGCTGCTTGTAATTCACTGGCAGTCTTTTTGAAATTCGTCTTCCATTTAAACTGATGGTGGATGCTGCTTTTTGCAAATTTAGGACAAGAGGATCCTCTAGTGTGACTTCTTATTCCCTATGGGGTGCTGCTCATTGTGAATTGATTAAAGTGTTCAGGAGGTCACAGACCTCTCACATCAGTAAGAACTTCAGGTACAACTAAAACTTTGGTGTAGATTTAGCTTCAAAGTAGCATGTAGTTCCTGTGGATTGTGACATGTGGTCAAAACCAGGATGCCATGAAAATTAATTGCTGCACATCCAGTTCTCGGCCACAGTGAGCTGTTTTAAGACTTTGAAACTTCTGCCATAATGTTGTTGTTGTACCTACCTGAGAATGATTTGGTAAATGGGTGTTTCCAGTGGGAGGAAACTTAACTGCCTTGAGTAACATTCAGATGTGAATGAGATGGAGCTTGTGTCTAGCGAACGGCTGCAGTTCTCTAAAATTTTTTAATGTATTTCCGACCACGTGCAAGTAGTTGTGCAAACACGCTGAAAGATAAATTTACATCATGTTTTTTTATGCACTGTAATTTTACTTTCTTGCAGGTATTTAGTTTTCATTAAAAAGGGCAACATGGAGGGTATTCATTAAAGGGAGAAACACTACATTATTGTATTATGATTAAAGATGTATGACAAATTGCTTCATGGTGTTTTGAGTCTTTAATATTATAGTAGAGAAGGGACTGACTTAAAGAAGCAGGCACAGAGCTTTACTTCTGTGTTGTTTCTGGTCTTGACCCCATTCTTTATCAAACATTAGAAGTAGTGTTTGGATTCATAAAATATATGGAGGTGGATCACTTCTGTCAGTTAAATAGTTAAATTGTGACCCTTACTCAGATTACCTTATTCCCTGTAAATTGACATCATATATGCACAGCATCTGTACACAGGTGGCTTAATCTTAATTATGATGGAACTTGGAAGTCTAGCTGTCTTGAGTCCTACTGTATAGGTTCAGAATTGCTTAATCATACATTGCTCCTCTTGTAATAATATTCCAAAATCAACTGGTAAAGTAAGATTTTTTTTTTGTTACTTCCCTGCCTGAATTTATTGACTTAATGTCGATGAAAGCACAATTATTGTTTATCTCAATAGTAGCAGAGAACATCTACAAAATCTTTTGTCTTAATGTAGATCACCAAGAAAGCACCACTGCTTTCTAGATCAAGTGAGCATAATCAAGTAGAATGTTTAGACTGAAGGAAGAACAGTTATCTAAAGTGAAGGCAGATGTACAGCTGTCTTCTTGTCTTAAAAACAATATGGGAAATAACATCACTTGCATATTGTATGAAACAGGTGGAAAATACTGGAGAAGAAACTCAATTGGTTTCTCATCTTTCAATTCAGATACTTTAGAAACACCCACTGAAACACAGTGGAGAATTTAAAAGCTCAGGCACACCAGAAAGTGGCAAAAAAAAAGCTGAGCATAACATATTGCCTAATGTGACCTGTGGTTAGTGACCTTTGCTGCTCTGAATAATTTGTGTGTGTATGAATTTTGACAAGTGTAATACTGTGCCAGAGAGCTGGATGAAACATATGCCCACTCTTAAATTTTGGAGATTGTTTCTTAATGATTTTTTTCTCTTCAGTGAAAGCACATGCTCAGAGTTAAAATTAAAAGAAGCTGTGCTTCTTGCACTTTCTAAATCTTAGCATCAGGATTTAGCTTGATGTTTAACACATGATCTGAATAGTCTTTAAGTTCTACATTACATCATTACCTTTTATTAGTAATGCCTTTTACTGTCCTCTTTGGTCATATTAATGCAGTAGAGTGCACGGGTGTATTCGGTACAGTTTGCTGTTTTAAGAGATGAAGTCAGGTAATGCTTCAGGTGACCAGTCATACTTAAGCACTTCAGTACAGGGCTTAAATCCTTTCTTTGCTGAAGTGGAGGCACCTGGTTTCACAAGTTAGACCAAGACACAGAAGAGCTGGTTTTTAGAGCAGAAGGGGAGAAAAGCACACAAATGCTGCTATTTCTCTTTCACCTTTATACCTGTCCCCTTTTCTTTGTTAGTCCTTTCTTCCATGTCAAAGGTTGTGTGACTCAGTACTGACCCAAGTATCGCTCTCACCTGCTGGTTCAGGCCGTTTGCCAGCCCCTTCCATACTGGAGCTTGGCAGGTGTGTGAAGAGGTACAGATGTCATACAGGCTGCCTCCTGGCATCAGGAATGATCCCTGCATTTTATAGTCTGATACTCCTCTGAGTTATAAGAACTCTGCCTTGCTGAATTGTCCTCCTGAGAAATGTTGTAGGAGGGAGATACTTTAAATACTTCTGAAAGTGGGACTAAACAGAACTTCATGTGGCTAACGTTGAGCAGAAAGTGGAAAGAAACTGGTTTTAAGGGTGAGCCTACTTCAGAGTCTGCCTAAAAGCTCCTTCCATAGAGGAATCCAGATCCAAAAAACAATTTGAAAGTAGATGGAAATGGGAAACAGAGAAGGAAAAATACTAGCTTGACTAATAAGTTAGGTGGTCTCCAGGTTTGTCCACAGGTGCCCCTTGGTTGTCCTGCCATGTGGGAGGTGCTTGTGCATCTTAACAGAGTCATTCAGAAGTGAAATGAGAAATATTGTGAAAAGCAGTAGTGCTTTGAACCAGGGAGTGCTTTAAATCTTAAATATAATCTTAAGAATGTTATCAAATTATTTCACCCTTGCAAATTAACTATCTATCTGATCCTGTTCTCTGTAAAGCTTGACACAATTCACTGCCCTAGATCTTACTGGTCCCCTTACAACAAAAATTAAACTTGCAATTAGGTATGTATTTAAACAACTGTAAAAAGGAGTGGATGCATTAAACATTAGCAGAGGCCAGATCACATTTTTATTACTTTGGGTAAGGGGAACTGAAACCATGTAAGACTGACTTAAATTTAGTTCTACCAGAAAAGAGGCAAACTTGCAAATATATCAGAGCTTGAGGACATACAGAGTTGATTCACTGAACCTTACGTGTAAATATATGTCAGAGCCAAGTACAGGTTGAATAGGCTGGGATTAGGCTGAAGCTTTGTAGTAAGATACTAGCTAGAACTCTGTGAAGGCTTTAATCTCATTTGCTCTCTTTATGAAATGAGAACTGCAGGTTTTTTGGCTCTTTTCTTTGTTCCTGCAGAAGTCTAATTCTACTAGTAACCACTTCCAGGCACATGACAATGCTTTGCCTGCACAGTTTCCTTCTTGAATTATGCAGGGAAAGAATTTAGACTTGAGAATAGCATTTTCCAGCTGTTTTTCTTTGGGCTTGAATACTGACTGCAGGAAGTAATTGTGTAAGTGAACTAACAGTATGTCTTTAACAGTCACTAGAGAACTGTTCAACACTTGACTAGTCTTGTCTTTAAAATACCGTATAATTAATAGTAAATAAATTTTAAATAAGGTACTGCATAATCTTGGACCATATAGAATACAAAAGATACAGATAATATCTAGAAAAAAATAACAAAAACTGTAGACTAGAAGGAAGTCATATAGACTGGCTGTATTTCAAAAGATGTTCCTAAATGGGTAAAATCAAGTTCTTCCAGCTTCTGTTAGCCAGTTGTGACTTAGAGCCACTGGAATTTAGTATTTCCTATTTGCTATTTATTTCCTATTCAAATTTGCCTTTTTTTTTTCCCCTTTGGTAAGAAACTACACATAAGATTTTAAACTCAAGTTGAAAGTTCTCAGTAACAGAACCAGCCCACTCTGCTCCTTCACTAGCTATATAGATCATCTACACTTAACAAAGGCTTATCCTAAAGCCTAATGAGGCCTGATAACAATTAAGTGAAGGGAGAACGAGCCCCAGAACTGAGCACTCCATCCAGGCTGGAGTTACTTGGATACCGCTCTTGTTTTTGCCTGAGGTATGTGATTCTCCCAATTGCATTACAAAAGAGTATCACTGTTTTTGTTTTAATGTATGCTCCCTTGCACAGGCTTGCAACATGAAAGCAATATAAACAGACCTATTGGCAGGAGCCCCTGAGTCACCTCACCCCTCTTATCTAAAAAATGTAGGCGTTAAAAAAGTTTATGTAATGGTAAATGCAAACATGTTATGTCACCTTCTTTAAAAAAAAAATTGGTAGCTTGCCATTGTTATTCTGGGTCCTGTAAATCCCCACATGGCACAAAATGCCAAAGCACCGGGAAGGGCTTTTATATAAGGCAGGTTTCTTACCTAAAGTCCCCTTTCTAGTCAAAACCGTTAATAACTGTACAAGACAAAACTTTGTAAAGCCACTTGAGGCCTAGTCCCAGCAATATATAGGTGTTGTCTTTGTTGAAAGCTGCAACTGTATTTAATGGAATAAGAAATGGAATTTGGGAAAAGCCAGTGGCAGTCTGGACAAAGGAGTAAATAAATTTGATTAATCAAGACTGAAAATAGGTCTGCCATCTTCTGAATTTATTGAAAAGGTTCCTCATTTACCTCCTGACTACCTGCTGTTCTGTACTTTCAGTAGGGCAGAATTTGTCCCGTGATTGGAGGAGCGCTGATTTATAAATATGATAGCAGGGGACTAAAGTTCTGTGTAATCCTCAGTTTGACTTGAATACCTAATTTCCAGCTTTTGCTGACTAGTAAGCACAGGCAACTTAATGGACTCATCTCCAGGCTTAATGATTTCAAGTTGCCTTCAGTAAGCGACTTGCTACAAGTGCACATGTGGTGGGAAGGTGTCATAGCTCTATCTATTTCAACCGAAAAGCACACTCAAAGTCAGTTGGATTCAATCTTTTTTAATAAATTAATGTCATTCAAAATACAGTGCCAGAACATGATGCAGCTGAACATGCTAGTAAGGTTTGTCATGAAGCACCTGTGTTCATGTTAGATTGGCGGCGCCCCGCTACTGCTAGTGGTTCCTGGGATTAATGCCAGAGCAGCACTAGTCATCTGCTCTCCTGCACACACAGCACAGGATATTCCTGAATTTTGCTCCCCCCCCCCGAAGTAAAAAACCTGACAGCTAAGGGATATCTATACACAATCACACTACAGTAATGCTTGTTATTAAATTAACAGAAAATAAAGACCTGGTTAATCCACACTAAAACTTTGTTTTACAATGGAAAAATACATCAGCAGCAGGAAGTAATATACATGAGCCAATGTTACTGTAATACAGAGTGTGGAGGCATTTACTGATTAAAGCCCCACACAGACCCGCACTATGAGGGCTGGCAATTCCTATTGCAAGCCCAGCAACTTAAGTCCACACCTGGTAATCTACCAGCTGCTTGGAAGACCTGTATTCTAAATAGACAGGTATAAGTTAGTGAAAATAGAACACATGCACCTCATCATACAGCTTGACTGAACCTGCAGTCATTTTGCCCTGCATGTTACCATACAATGGAAGATCTACCCTTCCTACCACAGGTAGATCCATGGGATTTGTTTCTTTTTCTTTTAATGGCATTACTATACCAACATGGATATTAGTATTAAGTAGAGTGCAGCACAGTCCTTTTATTAGGCCACACTGACAGTTATATAACTAGCACTTAAGTAGAATATCCAGAAGTAGTTCAAATATAACTGGAAGATATTTTCAAAAGAGTTGAGACATCATCCTAGAAACATTAACTACTTTTTTTCTGAAGCTAATTTTCCTGAACTGAGACTTCATACAACTAGAATTCATTCTTTAGACAAGTCAGATGCTTAAGCTTATGATATACATATATGTTTCTCAATTATCAGATAATAGTATTTCAGATTATGGAAGCATATCTGCTCATTTCATTTATTCGTACTGAATGGCGGCAAGTGTTATTAGGTAGGGCATAAAAATACAATTCATGAAAGACAGGTCTGACATTCCCATTCTCAGACATGTTCTCATGGCTGTTCACAGCCATTTCTTTTCTCTTTTATAACTGAGCATAGAATCAGTTGTGCAGTCTAATTTGGGAGCTATACAGGTGGTAAAGTAACCATCTCCCCATCCAGCTCAAATTCATCAGCTCCATCTGGCGAGAAGAGATATGTTGGAGGTTTCCATGGGGACTCTTCAAGGCAAGATGGATACAGCTTTCCTACAGTGCACCGGAAGTCCTTCCCCAAGTCCCACAGCACCCGTTCCGATATATGCTGCCTCAGAAACCAGCGATCGAGTTCCAGGTCGTACTGATAGGTGGCATACTTGGCTCTCTCATTCATGTGGGTTTCTCGTATAAAGACACACAAGGAATTAGAGATGACGACGGCCCTAACGCAGGGGTCAGAGTAGCGCTTGGCAGGGATGTTGGCTGCCATCCTCCACTCGTTCTTATTCACGTCGTAGATTTCCACGGTTACGGAAGACCCATCTACAGTACTGCTTGGGAGCCTTATACCGGAATTGCTGGCGATGTGCAGTCCTCCAATATAGAATATTTTATCACCAAAAGCAGCAGCCGAAGCAAAACACCTACTTGTTTGTCGCATGGCCATTTCCACCCACGCGTCCGACCTGGGGAAATAGCAGTACATCAAGTTGTGTGCCATGACGTAAATGCAATTGTGAACTGTCACTGCTGTGCTCCACTGCCACGCACAGGGCAACGGGCTCACCATGGTCCACTCATCCTTCTCAGTATCGTATCTCTCCACAGTTCTCCTGTTGAGCTCCCCGCCGACGCTGTCTCCTCCGATTGCATAGATGTATCCTTCACAGCAGACCAGGGATGGCTTTATACGAACAAACAGCATCGGTGTCTTTGGAAACCAAGTGTTTTGCTGCGCATCAAACCAGTAAAAGCAATTCACAGTTCTGAAGGCAGCCTGCAGTTTGCTGCTTTTACTGTGATTGGTTTTTGTGTTTTTCAGAGGAACTTGCCCGCCTGCTATATAAATGTCATTATCAGGAGTTACAAGTGTCCCAACCTTATGCAAGTCAGCAGGAGGGTTGCAGAGTTTGTAAACTTTCTCTGCCTGTGGGCTGTAACAGACAGAGGAGTAAAGACTACCAGGGTTTTCAGCAGCAGCTTCAATGAATATCATCATCTCCTCTTTTGTCATGCCAAGTCTGGGCTTGAAAAACTTGGGCATTGATTTGTACAGTCCTTGCACCACCACTGATTTATCATTAGGTGGTAAGCCTTGAAACCAGGCTCTCTGTGTTACTTCTGAAAGTGCATCGATTCGGATTTGGCTAAGAACAGAGGACAAATACTGCGATCGTGATTCCGTGTTGTACTCCAGCCATAACATAGCAGCTTCACGAACTGTCTCCTCCTTTTCCACATTTAAATTGTCACTGCTTAAAATATCTATCAGTAGATCGTGTGACAGTTGCATGAAAGCCTCCTGGTGGTACACAGCTGTGAACTTGTGCTCCACCATTCTTTTAGCACTCTGTTTTAACTCTTCACAGCTGAAGAGATCAGCAAAACTTAACAGACGCACACAATTTTCTGCATTAATTTTTTTGATTAAGTATTCTCTACACCGCTGTAACACATCATCTACCTGTAAGGCAAAGAAAAAACACAAGGAGTATTACTGCATACAATGTATGCCTTCATGTACCAGCAGCACATGAAATTACCTGCATCTGGTGTTGAACAACAGAATTTAGGCCTGGAATACTCGATATACACAAAAATACAGCGGTGACTCACTCAACTGCTTCATACAGATGAAGTACACCACGTGACTATGTCTGCCCGAGAAACTAATTTTCTAAAAGTTAGAAGTGCACTGGTTTACTTCCACCTTCCACAGGGACTGTAATGCAAGGAAGGATGGACACATAAAGTGTATTTGATGAGCAACTGCTCTCTATACTGAGCAAACTGAACACAAGTATTTTGAAATGACTGAACAGGAAAGATGATTTAACAAGACGAAGAGTGAAACAGTTTGGAGATGAGAAGCTGATATTTCATACTCAAAACATTCCTACCTGTAAGAAGCAGGCAGTTTCATAGAGCTGCTCGACTGTGCTGTCGCTTATTGCCAAGTTACCCGTGTATGCGTAAGTTATGATAATCTGTAAAGTGGCTGCATCCACATTCCTCAGGTGTACGTGTGTTTGTTTACTTTCACTCAGCCCGCTCATGAACATGGCTCTGAGGAGAAACATACACATTAGGACAAGGATCAACAGTGAGTAATCTTAATTTACAGTCACCTGTAAGTCTTTGGTGATTACACTCCAAAAGATGAGCAGTCTTTTTGCTTGCCTGTTTACAGGAGTTTAGTATTTACCTCAGGCTAATATCTAATATTAAAGATAAAGCATTTGTACAGAACATCCTAAAAGTACCATCAGTGCCTTCTGTAGAAATATTTTATATTCAAGAGAACTCTTCTATGTTAATCATCAGAGAACTAATGATTTTGGAGTTTTAATAATGCAATTTAAGCCTTTTTCTATGATAGGTGATAAGAGGGAAGAAACATTCTCCAGAAAATACTGTTGTAATGTACTACAGCTAGATTTTAGATTCTAAAACAAAGGAAGCAGATTTATGTAATGGACTGAGCTAAGTCATATCAATAAGGATGCTCCTCTGGGAGGACGAGAAATGGAGCAAGGACTAGCACTCTTATGAATTATTTCTTATATACCATTCATCATAACATGCAGTAAACTTCAAGTTTGCAGACAAAAATCAATAACAGAAAAACCTATTAGATCTGGTCTAGGGGAAAAAAACCCACAAAAACATAAGTATTTCCATTACACCTCCCTGAAAAAGAGTAGAAAGGCAATTTTAAAAAATGGTTATTGTTTCCATAATGTTTTATGCACCTATTGCCCACTCTGGTATTGTAATTGCAACACAGTTAAGAACTATCTGGAATCTCATACTATAAACCACATACCTGTCAATTTTCTTAAAACGGGGGACATTAGTTTTAAGAGCTTTATATTAATTCAAGTTTGGTGTTTATGGCTGTATTGAAAATTCAGTTCAAGGTTCTTTATTTGGGTGTTTTTTAGGAAAACAGGTATGAGAGAAGTTAGAAAGAATCTACTCTTTAGTCTTGCCTCTGGCTGTAGAGGTGAATGGAACCTGGAGATACACTCCCTATGCACAGCCATTCCAGGAAGCACCCAATACAAAGACAGTATCCCATCCCCATTTCTCACAGAAAGGAAGAGGGAGCTGTTGGAGACTGGCTCTAGCTGATGCTTGTGCACTGCTGAGCAGGCTGTGCTGGAGCAGGGCTGCACATCGTTCAGGCACAATGATGAAGGTAGGCTGGCTGTACAATCACACACAATGGCTGGATCACACCAAGAGGTGCTTTGCTTTTCTTCCCCCTCCTTCAGGGCTATCAATTTTTCATAATAAAGCTAAATTTAGGAAGCTGAGCATCTTTTTGTAAACCAAAGTAGAGAAGAAAAACAGAACATGACAAAACCACAAGTTTGATACTTCTTTTAACCGGTGCCAAAACCTCATTCCATAAATAATAAACAAACACATATGAATAAGAGATTTGACTGCACATTCTGATGCAGCACGCTGTGTGGACTCATGACAGCTTTCCAACCTTATGATTAACCACCCACATTAAATCTGGCTCCATTTCCAGTGGCTGTTATTTTACAAACTGTTGGAACTATGTCATTTGCACAAGGCCAATGGTAATAATCATTATCTAGTGATCACACAATACTTGTTGCTAAAAATTGGACCAGACTCATCCGAGATGAAAAAATAAACACAAAAACCAGCAGCAACAAAAATTAATAAATTAATCCTTGAACAGTTTTCGACAAGAAAGGAGACAAAATAGAGAAAACATTTTAGATGTGTTCTGTACAGCGAGCCCATCTCAAGAAAAGCAAATTTGCAAAGCCTTCTGTGATTAAACAGGAAAGTTATAATCCCTCCACAATGCATCAGGAAGGTAAAACATGCGTGGATGTCACCAAGACTAGTTTCAAGCTTCAGAATTCCTTCCAGACAGGCAGATTAATTATATGTGTTGCCAACAAAAAATGATTAATCACTGCAGAAAATTCATGGTGCCTCATCATCAAGGTCTTACTATGAATGTATCTGCAAAAAGGGGTAGCACTCAGTGTATCTTATTTAAAAAGCTTTTCAAAAGACAAGAAACAGGACACCTGGGAAGCAAGAGCTCCTGAATTAAAAATTTCAACAGTATCTAGGGAGGGGCATGAAACAAAACGAAACAAAAAAACCAAAAGACTCTCAAACAAGGGAAGAGTTTCTGGCATCTTTGCTGAGCACAGAAAAGCAGATGATTCAGAAAAGGAAGCCATGAACTTGCACAGCAATCCCTACTTTTAGCAGCTGCTTCTGCTAAGAAACTACAGTTAAACACGATAATGGAATTCCCATAGGCAAGTCTCAATAATCCCTTGTTATCCTACCTGGGGAAATAAAAACAGATTAAATACTATAAAGATTCAGCATGAAGAAAAAGAAATTTACTAATTATTCAGACACAGTTAACTCCCTAAAGAAAATGAGCCATCACAAGTGTGATTTTTTTCCCCCCACACTTCTTGTAGAAAGTACAATACTTATCTAGAGTTAAGTCACAAGACGCTAGAAATTTTATTTTACTATTTTGGTGTTGGAAAGTAAGGATATTCAGGCTTTTTACCTACTTCACTGATCTTTAATTTCTGCAACACATTGCTAATTAATATTACACTCAAGAACAGCTATCACAAATTTTATAAAATTAACAGAGCCTAGTTTGAATACTTACCTGAAATACGAGCTGCACGTTGCAAGAACCATCTTATGGCAGGGAAATTCAGTGCCCTCAACAATCAACACTATGTCAGTTAGCAACTGCTGTTCATAAAAGAACTTTAACTGCTCCAGCAAGGATACAGCATACTCTGTATTTATCTGCCTCTCGTCCTGGGTAGACATGACTGTATTCCATTAATATTTCCAGGACCAGAGAGAAAAGACAAGATCTTTTCACCAGAGAAAGGTCAGTTGAATATTCTGAAGTAACCAGGAAAGAAATGGCAGGAGATCTGTAGCCTTCGGAAGTGATACTGATAAAAAAAGGGCAGTTTAATCTTGAACTGCTGAATCAATGTTTGAGACTTTGAACTACTGTTAGGTCATCATGCTTTAACTTGATGTCATAGTCTGTTCAGAGACTTTCAAGAGTGTCTGCAGAGCTCCTCTTGAGATCTATGACGCAGCAATTGAGTGAGCAAAAGTGAAGTCTGAGGTAGATTTCGCGGTAACATCTCGTGATCAGTGGCTGCACTTGAGTGACTGAAAGCAGGAAAATAAAATTAATTTACCATTAGCACTTCAACAAAAACCTTTCTTAGTTACCCCCTTAAAACTAATTGTTTAACAAACATTTCTAAATTAGTACTTAATTACTTGCACTGAAATCCTTGTAGGAAAAAAATTAAACAACAAAAGTATCTAAGAAATGAAAAGCAGAAGAGTTTGTACATTAATTCTCATATGACCTAGACTCACAAATTAAAATAATTTATTTTGTCAACACAGCTTCTAAGGCTGGAGAGTTAAAACAAGGTTCAGTAAGACTTTATTCCTCTTCAAAGATTTACCCAGATTTCCCACTGACTACACCTGTGAATTTCATTCAACCACGGATAAGGCAGCCACTTTTTTCCCCCCATTTTCTTGATAAACAGCTACTTTCCCCACTTCTTTGTTTTTTTTCTACTTAAAGCTTATCAATACCAGGCCACTAAAAATATAAATGCAGTTTCTTCAACTGCAACTTTAGTTTTCCAACTAAAGTCTCATCATCACCATCAAACTGTTTATTTCACCTTTGACATTCTACTAGAGAACAAGCAAAATCAAATAGGAATTAAAAAAACCCTAAAAACTTATATCCCCAATGCTTATTTGATTCATCTTCTCTTGTAGAAGGGCTTCACCTATTAATATTTCACATCCCATTTTTTAACTTCTGAATTATTCCCATACAGCCAGGTAGGCCTGACTGTTGCAGACAATGGAAACAAAAAAAATAAGAAAATAGTAGAAGCAAAGGGATGCTGGAATAGCAGGAGTCAAAACACCTACAGTGGCTACCAAAGCCTATTTACTTGTTTGGACATTTCTCCTCCTCTTAAAAATGGGGTCAGGTTTTATTTTATCTTCCATGTGGACACAAAAACATAATTAAGAATGAGATAGTTGTGACAGTGAAATTACCATCATAACAGGCACCAGAGTACCACAGCTATCAAATACTTTCAGATTTATTTAATCTTGCACTGTTCTTCTGCATTCCAAACCTGAGGAATAACCAGGCACATGTTTGTCTTGTGTCTAAGACATCACTATCATTATAGTTCATGATGAACAGAGAATGCAGAAACAACTTGCTTGAAATTACATACTTTAAATTCCACACAAAAATACGTGATTTAGTACAAGATGAAGGCTGTAGAAGTATCTGCCAGCCATATCAAAGATCTAGTATTTCAACACTGCCTGTAATACAATTCAAAACCAGCTGTCTTTCAAGATTCACTCACTTGAAACAGATATGCTTAATTAATGCCACTTTAATTAGTACTAATTTAGTGTCACCCATCTTTTCCTTCATCATTGAAGAAATATACACGATCAGGAATCGCAAACTCTTAGTTTTCTCTGGTTGTTTAACTGGAAAACAGTCCAAATAGTCAAACCTAACGTTCACTGTTTGTTCAGGTGGACGCAGTTAATTATGAAAAACAGGAAAGATGTTAATATTTGGGGAAAGAAGAAGCAGAGACTACTGTCTGCTATAACAGATACTAGAACAAGTCTTGACTTCAGTCCTTCAAGTTTCAGATAAGCTCTGAAGTCACTGAACCACAAGTATATTGAGGATATACAAAGATACTGCTCATTTAAAGCAATGACCTTCTGCTTCAAGTCACAGCTTCTTTTCACCAAATTCATACACATCCTGTCCCTGCAGCACTATCCTGGTTATCTGATAACAGTTTACCATGCAACCTAATCCACTGACAGATTTTGCACTGAACTTTAAATGGCTACAGAGAAACACCGACTTCCTAAGTGTGCTAGGCCCACCGAAATAAATAGCTCATGGCTCTACTGGTATCCCAGGTCTCTCTGCAGCATTGTTTTTCCTGGCTCAGGAGTAAAGTTTCAAGAACAATACAAGCTGGTGGATTAAGATCTGTTTGGGCAGACTATCAGTAATACCAAGCTTTAGCAAAAGAAGTCACTGATATCATAACTTCCTATACTGGTGTAATTGTAAAGAATACAAGTATTTCTTCAGGAACAGGAAATAAGAACGAACCTAATATGCACCAATGCAATCATTAGGTACTAGAACCAGCCAAGGATGCCATGGAGAAATGGATATACACCTGCTACTAAGATTAAAGGCGCTTTTGGCAGCGTGCGGCTGACAGTCAATAACTGGAAAAGCAGACCTGTTCAGCAGAAGACGAGTTGAAACTGTGAAATTAATTACTATAAATAATCAGTGCATTTGAGTACGACCCTCAGTAGCAGAAAAGATTGAGGAGATGACAGGAGTCTTGTTGCAGAATGTTTTTGTGATGTGACTCACCTTTGAACCATACATTTACAAAGCTGGAATCCTTGGTTTACAGGAAACCATGTACTCCAGGGAGGTGTGCATGGTAGGAACATGCTAGGTACATGGTTCCTGTTTTCCACATCCACCCTGTGTTTTGCTGCTGACAATAACCATTTGCCAAAGAACAAAGTTTGGCATTTGTCATAAAGTCTGGAGTTGCATCCCATTCCCTTGTAATGGAACCATACTCCTCAGGAAAACAAAAGGATCTCTGAATTTCTGTTCCAAAATTGCTCTCATTTATATTGTCATTTGCTCAAGAGAAGTGACTCTGTTCAAAACAATAGGATAAGCAGTGAAGGAACATCATATAGTGCCTGGAAAGTCATCCAAGATTGCCTACCTTTCTCACACCTCTGTGAAGAGTTCAAAACGATTTTAAAGGAGATATTCTCATCACTTCAGAGGATGAAAAACTGAGGCACTGCAATAAAAAGCAGCTTGTCCAAAGCTGCCAGTGTAGTAACTTCCAACAGAGAAACAGAAGAGGCTCAGCTCTTTCCCAACCCAACATCTCTCTCACCACGCTGTACCTGGCTTGGATCGCAGATAAAGCACTTGGATATCAGCTAAACAAAAAAACTATGGGCTAGAGAAGATGTGTACAGATGCACTACAGTCAGCTGTAGTTTTAGTGGCCACACAGCAGTGAACATTCCTGACTTATGGATGAAAAGATCTACAGCGGAAGTTAGTTTAATATCCTGAACTGAAATTCTCATAGAATAAAAATAATCCTTGGGTACAAGTTTCTATCAATGAGACTCTCCCCTTCAACAATGTCACTGGAGTGACCATTTTGTTCTGGGCAACCTCTTGGAAGCCGGCTCTTTAAAACTGGATGGTCAGGTAGCTGCTGGAAGGCCACGGCGGTGCTGGATTGCAAATGAAATCAAGTTATCACTGGGTGATACAAAGTAACTTCCTGTCAAGCTGGAGAGCAACATTAAGTAACACGTTGATAAGAGGGTTTCTTTTTAAGTAATTATTCCTTTTCGCTTAAGTAATTTTAATGAGGTGGCTTGTTAACACTTGTTCATGTACTTCGAATCTGAATGAGACCATTCAAAAAATTAGTCATCAAATGTTAATGAGTTATGGGATAGGCTATTAATTGCCTTCCTTGAATCTGTTTATTTTCTGAGGTCAGGCAAAGATTGATAAACAGAGATATATACTGCACTACTTACATGGCAGTGTTAACACTATAGTTCAATGTATAACATGGAATAAGTACATTGACTATTTCCAATTTAATTGGTAGGGAAAGATATAAGATATATAGATACACTAATCTTCTACTGGACTCATTTAAAAAAATATTTATTGATTTGCAAATTATAAGAAGGGCAAAAGATGTATAAACATGCAATTTCTCTTTTGTTTTG
The DNA here is from genome assembly GCF_001715985.3 of Manacus vitellinus. Taxonomy (NCBI): domain Eukaryota; kingdom Metazoa; phylum Chordata; class Aves; order Passeriformes; family Pipridae; genus Manacus; species Manacus vitellinus. The sequence continues at coordinate 9,609,546 of NW_021940535.1, read as the reverse complement.
TAGTTTTTTTAGATATTTTGATACTGGGAAAAGAAGTAAGTCCTTCTGAAAATCCCATTAAGTAGTCTGCCAGATTAGATGCCTAACTTCCCATAAAATGCTGGGAAACACTTAGAAGATCTATGAAAGTGTCACAGGTCCCCATCTGCATCTTCAGTCATCTAAATACCTCTTGAATTCTAACTTCACTAACTGCAATTCACACTTCAATAAACCCGTATGTTTGGAAGAAAAATTAGAAACACAACAATCAAAACTTATCTCCCTGGACTTCAATTTATGTAATCTAGTTTTAACTAATTTTAAAAAGAATCTTAAATACTATCTTGTGCACTTTTAATCAAATTCCTATTTCCATCCAAGGGCAGCTTCATAAAAATCACAAGTAAAAACACGTCTAAAGAACTGAGTCACTCACTATTTTTAACATAATAAAACGTCAGAATTCAGACCTGAACAAGCATTCATGTGTGGAGATAGCAATCCTCCCAGCTAGCAATGCAAGTACCAAGCTCAGGCACCTTAATACTTGGCTCCTACTCGGGATATTCCGAGTTACGAAATTAGTATACCAGCTAATAGCAAGGGGAAATGTGAGTATTAAAACTGATTAGAATCAATTCTGTAAATTGATACGAAAGAAAGAAAAGAAAGAAAGAAAGTAAGTTGGAAGCTTTAGATTCTTGAGTAATGTATCAAATTTGCATCCTTGGCAGGGAGAAAGAAATAGGTAATTGATGAAGCAGTTCCAGACTTGGAAGTTTTCCTCTCTTCTAAAGCCATCAAAGGTGTCTTTGATAGCACTGCAGTCCAGAAAACCGAGGACATCAAGGAGATTCTAATAAAGCAACAATGTAAAATTTCACAAAAGACAAGGACAGATTCATTCCTACAATGTTATGTTGAAAATGACTATTCACCTGGAAACTACTACTGTTTTCCATACATACTATGTTTGAGAGGTTACAACTTTGAGGTAGGTGAGTTTTCTGAAACTATGCAGAAGCTAGAGACTAGAAGTGTCAGACTCCATGCTAACAACATGTTTGGTCACAATGCACTCCTCATTACCAGTTTCTTTCCTGTTTTTCTGCACCTAAAGGAAGTTATACATTAAAGGAAATACCTGCTCAGAAAGAAAATTAGCACCAGATAAACCAACAGCTTAAACTGGCAACTGGACTTCTACAGTGAGCACAGGTAGTTTCCATCCCCAAGGGTGTTTCTGTTTTGTGGAAAGACTTGATGTGTTTTGGGAAATTAACCTTGGAAAAAAAAGTGGGCCATAGATGTCTGCAGTAAGATTCAGCCACGTATCATGGATGTACAGAACGGTGGGTTTTTTTCTCTCTGAACTCTAGTACATTAATGAAGCTAGTCTGTTTTATTTAACAACTTAAATTCGTTTTCAAGTATGCATTAGTCCCTTAAATATTCACTACATGATGTTCAACTACAAATTCAAGCATTTCTACATTAAGAAATTAGATTAATAATTAATGTAGCTTAATTAATTGTAAGTTAGTTCCTGAAAGGTTAAGTCTTATAATGGATATCATATTCACGCGTATAAAATTAATTCTCAAAGTGCAACAGCCACTAAAGAAAGAGAAATTTTAGGATTTGCACCAATTCTGGTCTGTTTCATAATCACATGACCAAAACAAAAACGCCTGCTTTCGGAAAAAAAACAAGCACAAACAGCCATCTGTCTAAAATGTAGTCAAAAAATTACTAAATCAGCAGCAGCATCTTTTCCTCCTCTTTGGTCTGTTCCTGCAAGATGCTACTTACACATCTTTGAGTATAATGGGCCCTTCTACTCCACACGCAAAAATAATTAGGAAAGAGGTGCGACATCTATACTCAAATCATGAGACTACACAATTTACGCATCTGGGTATATTAAATACTAAAAATTACCCACTTCTCCAGGTACATTTCTGAGAAATTGAACTAAGTTGAGTGTGTATTTTAATAACCTCTTAAATACAAAATCCAAACAAAATTCATGTAGATACAGCCCTAGGTGAGCTCACAACAGCACACAGCCTTTCAGGCCCACTATGATCACAAAGTAGATGTAGATGATGTAGAAAGCCAAGATGTGACTTTGCAATAAAACCTCTAAAAACGAACTCGCTAAGTACAACACAAATCCATTTCTAAATCGTAATTAAAGTTCTTTCAAAAGCAGCAGGTATCTATCCTAGCAGAAATAATGGTAAATACCGGAAAAATCCTAAGCATGCAGATGACTAATTTCTAAGCTATACTATGCATATATGCAGTCTATAAAAGCTTACTAAGAATTATTCGACACTTCGAATCCCCATATAAACACCGAAGCCCTCCCTCGGCCACCGCAGGTACCAACAGCGTATACACGAACACAACTAGATCCATCAGTAGGGAAACGCGAGGGCAGCTACAGGAAACGGCAGTGCCACTATACTGCTGCTCTCCTCGAAGGCTTCATCGTGTCTGTTCCTCCAGGCACTTCCAGCACAAACACCGAGGCTGCAGACATTCCCACCTGCTCAGCCCAAGGGGAGCCCTGGAAGCCCCGCTGCCCACCTCCCATCACAGCCCCGCGGTCACAGCCCCCTCCCGCCAGCGGGACGCGCCGACATGGGACTACAGGCGAGGAAACACATTTCTTCCCTCTCCCCGATGCCCAGGTGCGCCGCCCCGTCCCTCCGCCGCCGTAATTCCTTTCCTGCCTCCCCCAGAAAGAAGGGGACACCCTTCCCGCCCCGCCGACCTTTCCCGGGAGCCGGCCCTACCCGAAGGCGGCCCCGCCGTCCCTCGGCGGTGCCCGGCGGGCCCGGGGCCGCCGCCGCCGGGCGGGAGCGCCGCAGGTCGCGGAGGGAGGGAGAGCGGGCAGGAGCCGCGCCCGCCCGGGCGGAGAGAGCGGCAGCCCGCAGACCCCCCCCCCGCGGACCTCCACGGCACTGGGGTCCCTCGGGGCGGCCACTCCCCGCGGGGACGGCGAAGGGCCCGGCGGCTGCGGCGCCGGCGCGGCGACGCGAGCGGGAGCGCCGCCCACTGCCGCCATCTCTCACCTCCCCGCCCCGACAAACCTCCAACCGCCGTTCCTCTTCTGCCTCGGCGTCCCGGCCGCGGGAAGCGGGCGGAGGAGGAGAGGATGCGGCGGCGGATCCGGTGTCTCTACCGGGCTGCGGAGGCGGCGGCAGCCCCGGGGCGCGCAGGCGCTGCCGCTCCCCCGCCTCCCCCTTCTTCTTCTTCTCTTCCCCTCCTCCTCCTCCTCCTCCTCCTCCTCTCCCCCCCCCCGCCCGCCCGTTACGGACGCCGCGCCCCGCCCCCGTGTGCGCATGCGCCGGAGCGGGGAGCCGCCGCCGCCGAGGCCCGCGCGCCAGGCCCGCCCCGGTTTCCTGTTTCCTCTCCCCCGCGAGCGCCCCCTGCCCGCGCCGCCGGGACACCGGCGCTTCCCCGGGACGTGGAGCGGCCACCCCCCGGCGCCCTCTGCTGGGAGGAGCGACTCACAGAGTCACAGGCTCAATTAGGTTGGAAAAACCACCTATGACCGAGCACCACCATGTCGACTCGACTGTGGCATTGTGTGCCTCGTCCCGTCGTTTCTTCAACACCTCCAGGGATGGTGACCCTGCAACCACCACCCTGGCCAGTTCATTCCAATGTTTAATCACCCTTTCTGAACTGAAGAATTCCTCCTCATATCCAACCTGAACTTCCCCTGATACAGCTTGAGGCTATGTCCTCTTGTTCTGTCACTGGTTGCCTAGGAGAAGAGACCAACCCCCACCAGGCTACAACCTCCTTTCAGGAAGTGTAAAGAGTGATAAGGTCACCCCGAGCCTCCTTTTTCCAGGCTAAACAACCCCAGCTCCCTCAGCCTCTCCTCATAGGACTTGTGCCCCAGACTTGTTGCAGCCTGGAGGCCTGCAGGCTTCAGGGTTAAAGCCTGGCCCAGCCATGTCCCGCTCTGCCTCCCAGCATTGCTTCATCCCCCTGGGATCCACCTGCAAGCTGAGCCTGGCCATGTCCACTTTACATTCCAGTGCCTCCTCTTCCCTCTGGGACTTGCCTTTGGTCCTTTGGCCCTCCTGGAGTCCTGGAATGTCCTTTGGCCAAGCACAGGTTTGCTGGCCCTTGAGCAAATGCCACTTGAGGCTTGTGGGGCATGGAGCTTGCCTCAGGAGAAGAGGAAGTGACAGGGGCATGGGAGGCAGGAGTGGGTTTTATTCTCATATGGGCCCTTCACTTAAGAGTTGGACTCAATGATCCTTGTGGGTCCCTTTCCACTCAGAATATTCTGATTCTGTGACTCTGATTCTGACTCTGAAGGCTGATGGGAGGTCTGAGGGAAAGAAAAATCCTGATAAATGCAACTTTTTAAAAGCTAGTGAGTGTCATTTATTTTCTTTATTTCTCTTTGGGTCCACTCACCAAAAGAAAAGCTAGGAGTTTCGCTTCAAAAAGGTGAAAGTATGATGGATGAAGGAGCTGGGGATTTAAAACATCTGACATGAGTCATATAATCATTGAATGTTAAGGTTGAAAGGAACCTTAAAAATCATCTAGTTCCAACCCCCCTGCCATGGGCAGGGGCACCTTTTACTAGACCAGGTTTCTCAAAGCCCCATCCAACCTGGCCTTGAACACTGCCAGGGATAAGGTATCCAGCAACCTCCCTGGGCAGCCTGTTCCAGTTTCTTACAACCCTCACAGCAGAGAATGTCTTCCTAACATCTAGCCTAAATTTTCTCTCTTTCAGTTTGTACCCATTACTCCTTGTCCTGTCACTACAAGTGGCTGGTTGCACTAAGTACAAGCGCTGCCATCACTGGAAAGGACAAGCTTTGGCTGGGGAGGTCTGCGAGGATTGAATCAGTCATCCTTCCCAGGCATTTTATATTTTGTGTCTTGGTGCAAAGAACACGTTTAATCTGAACATTACAGTAAGAAAAAAAAACAGAGGTTTTGTGAATTTCCCAACACAGAAATGAAAACAATCTCTAAGCATCCGTACCTCTTTGTTTTTCCTTAGCCACTCACCTGCCTGCATAGCTCATGCACTGTGCTTTCTTCTCCTGCCACCTGCCCCAGTACCTGAGCACTGTATTTGGAGATGTGCAATTCCAGAGTAGCAACTGAGATTCTCATCTCCTGTAAAGACCCATCACAGAGTCAAATTGCAACCTCACATTTCGTGAATTCCTGTCATACATGGTGGAGTACACTGTACTGCAATAAGTGCTTCTCCTGTTCATATGGAAAGCACATTACATTTCTCAGCCCACTTAGCCATGTTAGGATTGAAGAGCATTGCTCCCTTTACTCCATACTGAACAACTGGCAAACCTTGGAAACAAATATAAACTTGGCCTTGTATTGTCTGATTTTTTTTTCCTACAAGAAGTGTCTCTAACAGTAGATTTAATCAGAAGATGGGTAATACTTCCCTTCTTTTTTTTAATGTAAGTTCCAACATACAAAAGGGAAATACCGGATTCACTTAGAGATGCAGCTTAAACATCTGCAAGATGAGACTGCCAGCTTTCTGTACACCAGCTGAAGGCCTTTACCATTATTCCTACCCTCATGTTTTGACTCTCCTCCCACACATTGACTGAAAAAGGTCCCCTGCGTCACTGCTAAATAAGCCTCAGGTGGGAGGGGGAGTGGACAAGTAGCAGCTGCCTGCCATAAAGAGGGTAAGCAGAGAACGTGGTTACTTTCTTCCTGGGCTGTGAGAAGCAGCAACCTTAGTTTTGAGGGGCTCTAAGGGGGGCAGGAATAGCTTAGTTTTTGGAGGGGGGGGAATTGTTTTTGTGGGTTATTTTCTTTCCCTACATTACTGTCTCTCTGAAAGGTCAAAATAATTCTGGGAGCTTTGGCCTGGGAGAGTGTGTAGGCTTTTTGATGCTTTCAAGAGCTGGACAGGCCACCCTGCATGGAAACTGAAGAGGGCTCCAGTGTTCCTAAAAGTGTTCTGAAACTCTAGGCTGAAGGGTGTGCTAGTTTGTAACAGGTCTTGAATTAATTTTCCTATAACTTTAAAGTGCTTAAATTCTCCACAGATTTGAGCTGGTGTTGTTTTTTTATTATTATTGTTCTGTGCAGTCACCAGATCTTCTGTGTTCTCCGATTTCTTATATTCTTTTTTATAACCTATGTGTGATAGGGTTGTATCACTTGCATGGGTAGGAATGGGCTGAGATTAGTGTGTTAGTTAACTGAAGAAATAAGTGTGGGAGGAAGTTCCATCTTGTGAATTTTTTATGATTCTGAATGCAAACTTACACATAAGGATTTTGGTGGGGTTGTTTTTGTTACCTATCATTTGGTTTAAGCATAGGAAGCGTGGTGTCACTGAAATATTTAGTTTACTATGTCAGCTATCATTGTTCTTAAATAAACTATAAAGTACAAATCCTGAATTAATGGAATTCTTATTGTGATGTGTAACAATATGTATTAGCATTAAGAAGTGTTTCCTTTCTGAAGCATTAAATGTCTGATAGTGTGAAGCCTTCTGTTGCTTTTTTTTTTTTTTTTTTTTTGTTTGGTGGCCTCTTGCTCAGGGCTGATTGACTGGAGGCTTTTTCTTTTAATTGGCTGGGATGCCAATTAAAAATGCATGCATCTAAGACTACTAAAGTTCTATGACTGTCCTGTGTCTTTAAAGCACGTTATAAGGTTGGCTTGAAGGACTAATATTGAAAACTGCATATAAAAGCTAGCTTAGCAAAGGACAACTGAAATATTTGACCTTGATAGTAACGTCAGTCTTCTACTTTCTGTTTGGAAGACAGTAGCTTTCTTTTGGAAGGATCTCATTTCTTTGGGCTGGGAGAGGAATGTCTGCTAAATTCTGACAGCATAAAATCATTAGGTTGTGCAGTTTTTAAGTGATTGATAATGATCCTTTCTCTCTTTCGGTGTTTAAAGAAAAATGAATACTGCCTCAACTTCAGAAAGTGGATCATATTCCCCAAGCAACTCAAGACCCTTTTTTTATGCTCAGCCATCAGCACAACAGCCTTATCCAAATCCATGGTACCTCAGCCATGGATACAGTCCATATTATGTACCTGCTCCAGGTAAGGTAAATGAGAGCTCTCTGCGGTAGCTTTGCTTAGTAAGTTACTGTAGTAAGTTACTGCTAGAGCAGAGGAAACAAATATGTATCTATGTTAATGGGATTCTTGGGAGCTTAAGTGAAAATGAATGTAATGCTTCAGTTGTCAAAAATCTGATTTATTAAGTATTACTTAAGTATGTAGCCTCTGTGGTAGAAAGCATCTGTTCCTGGAGAATGGAAGCTAAGCAAAATATTAAGTAATGGTCATCCTGCAGACACAGAGCTCTAGAACATGCCAAGCAATTAATATGCATGTGTATATATGAGTTCCATATGTGCATACACAATAGGTATGGATATATGTAAGCTTAAAAAATTATTTAAAAAATAATTATAAGAGAAGTATTGTTAAATACATCTTGTAAGCGCTATACTTATGTTAACTTCTATCCGGAGCTGTCTTTTTCAAAGATAATGCTACAGCAATATTCCATGAAATAACAAAAAAAAACCAGGTACAGAAAACTAAGTGGTGAATGTTCCAAGGAATGAAATCAAGCTCTGGTTAAAGTGTAGGTGTCCAGATAAGCTATTCCATAACAAGAAACTCTCTCTGAGTTTTTGCACCAGATTTGTTTCCAAGCATTGAAAGGTGGAGTGCTTTATTTAATGATGTGTCTGATCTTGTAGCTGTCCCTGTGTATGCAAGTAAATATTTATCAGGATGACTTATTTCAGAAGGAAAATATATTTATCTTTTTATCACCAACGTCTAGGCTTCCGAAGTGGAAATCCATATTTGCCGTTTTATTCTGTTGCGCTCCATGAGTACCCTGGATTTTTTGTTCCACAGCATCCAATGCATGCAAGAGTTAACAGAAGGCCTTATTTTAATGCTGCCCTACCTTCCCCTATGTTTTATCATGCAACAAGATTTAGACACTATAATACCCCTGGGAAAAAAACGGAGACAAAAGAAACACAGACTGATCCTAGACAGCCTGAAAGCAAGCAAAAAAAGCATCAAGATATCCGTACAGAAACGAAAGGTTGTGATGCAGGAAATATGGCCTGTGTTTCTTCTGGTATAGGTACAGAGACTGAGAGTACCTCAGAGAAACAGGATTCATCTGGATCTTCCATTGTGGTAGACAGAGAGTTTCATAACAAGGACCCTGCCAGCTCTACACAGTATAGAAATCTTCCTACTGGAAGCTATGCCTTTGAGAAGGAAGAAGTGAGGATAGAATATGGAAATGGCTCTCCAGCTATTCAACTGTGGAAGTCCTTTAAAGAAACTATCCCTTTGTATGATGTGGCAAGTGGTAAATCAGTCCCAGAGAACATAGTGCCATGTGACTTATTTTCTGTTAGCTCATGTGAAGGCATGATATATGGCCCTCATGAAAGGAGGCAAATGGTGCCAGGAGCTTCCTTAGATGAGAGACAAGCTGTTGTCTCCACAAAACAGGGTGCTGAAGCTGTGCAAGAAAAAGATGTCCAAAATAACAAAGTGCAGCTGGATGCAGAAAAGCTAGCAAATACAAGTCAACAGGCAAAATCCCCCCCAGGTGAAACCATGGCAGTACAAATCACAGAGCTGGCAAGATCTGTTGGCATAGATAGACCAGTGGTAAGACAGGATGTGGTAATAGCTAAGAAATCTAGCACTAAAAAATCTGCAGGCTCTATTCAACAAGCAGGACTGCTTCCATCTAATATGGAGGTAATGAGTGACTTGAGTTTTCAGCAGAAAAAGCTGAGTTTAAGCCACAGAGCAATCAATGAAAGCCAGACAGGTAAAAGTATTTGGTGTGACAAATCAATTGAGAAGGATGCTACAAACTATGACATTTGTTTGCCACAAAGGAAGTGTCAAAGTGTAATCAGTCCTTCTTCTGATGACACGTCCTCTAGAGAAGAAGGCTCATCAAGTGATAATGCCCCAGTGTCTTATTTTGTCCCTGACTATGTGCTTCAGAAAAGCATGTATACTTCTCAGAAAAGTACAGATGGCTTGGAGAAAGAGAAAATTAAAAGTGGTGGGTCCCTTAATGAAGATGAAGCGGTAGAAAAGGAGCAGATGAACAGCTTGAATGATCAAGATGACAATTCTTCAGCCACTAAGGTTAAAGAGGCTTCCAGTAAAGGTAGAAAGCTGGGAGCTGTTTCAAGATCTTCTACTAGGAAAGAAATCAATTCTCTCAACAAAAAAGCAGCTAAAAGTTTGTCAGAAGTTGAGGACTCAGAAGAATATTATGTGAAGGGTGAAGAGGAGGATGAAGATGGAGAGGATGAGGAGGATGAGGATGATGACATGGATGAAATGGAGTATTTCTTTCAAGAAACCCTTCCATATGGCATTTTGACACCAAATAAAGGAAGCTTCTACCAAGTTGGCCGGAGAGTGCTTTGGAAACCACCTAAAAATGCTGTACCAGCACAATTAATTAGCTGGCCTGCTCAAGAGAAAATGAAAACTAGGAGTGGGCTTGTTGAAAATATTGGTGTAGTTTACAAGCCAAAGGAGAAAGAACAAGATGAAGTTGTATATAGTGACTATGGGTATTATGGAAGAAAGAGGCCTATGACAAGAAGAGAAGGACTTGAGCACCAGCGAATGCTACGGAAATTCTTGGGAGGTAAGCTAATTGCTGAGGATGAAGTGCTGATTAATAGCATACACAAAACACCTAATTGCAGTTGCAAATTGTAGCTTGAACCAGTGGGAAGATTAGAGGAGGTTGTAGCTTTAGGTTTGGCTTAGAGCCAGATGTCCTGCAAAATACTTTTTTCAAGCAGAAGGAGTTTGCTGCATTTTTTAACCTATTGCATAATGGTTCTGCATCTTCACAACCATCAGAGAACAGTGCAGAAACTCTCCTTTGACTCAGATTTGATATACTTCACTTTCTGGCATTAGTGGCAATTTATTAATTTGAAAAGCTTAAGGTCACTTGAACTACATGTTTACTGGTGCTTAATATCTTGGAAGCTCTGCATTTAAGTTTATACAAACAGTCTGACTCTCCTATCACAGGCTCATGCTAGGTGCACTAAACAGGATTAAGTTCATTATAATCCAGTGGATATACCCTGTATAACTTCTCTGCAGAAGGGGAGTCAAATAGTTACTTTTTTTTTTTTAATAGCAGCTGTTGCTTTTTTTTAGAAACAAAAGTTTTGCTGTATTTTCAGAAAAAGCAGTCTGAAACTATTAAATTTGACCTGGAAAAGAATATCTTATTTACTCAAAGGTAGATGTTAGAAATTAGATTCATCTAAGGTGAGAATAAGCAGTTATGTGGGCACCTTAGTAGGTGGCTGCTGTTTAGTATAGTCTTATATTATGAAAGACAATCATTATATTTACTTTTAATAACAGGCTTACTGTTCTTAAACTTTTTCTTTCTACAAAATCTGTAGACTTGTTTTTGTCAAGTGTGGCCTTCAGAAAACTGTTTCTATTTCAATAGACTCCTACAATTAGATTCAGTAGCTAGGTTTGCATTCTGGCTTGTGGATCAAACAGTATATTAGCAAAACTAAATACTGACCTTAAATCAACTTTTTCCTTTTTTTAATTAGGAAGGCTGCTAAGGGAGACCGTGGGGATGCTGCCTGAAGAGTATTGGATTAGAAGTGGTGCTAAACCCAAATTCAGTAGCCAAATACATGGTAGTCTCTCACCTCAAGCCAAGAGCAAAGACCAAGGTACAACTTCCTCAATGTGTTTTTGTTCTTAAGGAACATTCAAAAAGATATGGTACAAAATAGCAAGCATATGATATTTGGATGAGGTTTGAAAATAATAAAACTAATTCTTGTTGTCTGATATTGATGAAATGCCTTTCAGTCAGTACATCCTGGGCATATTTACAGCCTTGTCAAACCCTAACAGGGGAATAAGAATGCATTATAGGTACTTTGGGTTTTTTAAAGGCATTATGGGAAATCAAAGCATCAAATGCTTTGACGTGGCCAAGTGAAGCCTTTATTTATGTAAAGCTGTTACTGCCATAAACTCTAATATTAAATCTTTACCCAGATAATGCTTCTCTTGAGTGCATATGCAGTGGTAGCTCCTAATCTTCTGATCTTATGTTTGAGTAAAACATATGGGGAGTGATGTGGTAGCTACATAGGCAAATGATCAGGGAAACTAGCACAGGCCAACAGTTGCCCTGATGCTGCTAAAGGATGACTGAGTGCAAATCATTGTGATCTCGTCAAGGAAAAGATGAAGAAATCAAATATTCTAGCAAAGTAAAAGGTTAGATAGTTTCAATACCTTTTTATTAACTCCTGAAGCAGAATGTTTTTTCTTTACAATTAATATTTACTTGGAGTTCAGATCTGTTTTGGGTGCTTTTTAAGAGTGTTTCTTGGTATCATCATCATGGCTAGGCTTTGCGAACAAAGATTTGGGAAGGGCTTTACCCACACTTGCTACAAGTGTGCTGGTGGCTAAAAAGGCCTGGAACAGCTATAGAATTTGTTGTAGTGCTACTCTCCTGGGTCACATGCCTTCAAGTATCTCAGGATCAGTCTATCAAATAATGGAGTGTAAAGCTGTTTTCAGAACAGACTGACTCGCTTCTCTTCAGTTCACTGATAATATGCATCAGATTTTCTGTATCAACAGCCTAGTAGACTATTCTTTAGAGTGTATTCCTCAGAGCTCTCTCTCTCTGCATTGCTTTCTTGCTTAAGCATATTGGGGTTTGGGATTATTTGCATTTTGCATTGGAGGCTTTCTATCCACAGACTTCAGTGTTGTAGGGGTCCTTTTTATTCTAGAGTGCTCTACAAAAGTTGAAAACATTTTACTTTAGCAGCACTGTTCTTAGCTCCTCTACAACAATTCATAAAAGTATGATAATAGTTCTAAAATAATTTTGTTACTTTTAACTTTCAGCATGTTTCTTCTATCTCTTTGAAGTCACAGATGGTCCACCATACTGAGGATGTTTGGTCTATGTGTTATTCCTTGCTTTCTCCTCCTCCTTTTCCAGCCTGTGTAGTTTGAAGAAGCTATCACAGTGTTAGGAAGCAGGAATCAGTGTTTTCTGAATGCTGTTCATGCCAACGGATACCTCAGAAGTGATAGTAAAATCACATCCTTTTTAAAATGTTGCCTTTTTTTAATTAGGAAGGCTGCTAAGGGAGACCGTGGGGATGCTGCCTGAAGAGTATTGGATTGTTTTTTCAAATTAATCTTAAATTTAAGCTCCTGCAAGTAAGGGGGGTTGGCTAGAGATATAGATATATTGCTTTAGCAGTAATATCATATGCTAAATTTGACTTCTTGAAGCGTGTACCTGTGGTGCATAACTTTACAGGTCTGAAGGATTAAGTTTTCTAAAGACAGTGAATGAGTTGGATCACTTGGAGAGCTATCAACTAGCCTTGAACACTTAGACAGACAGTGAGCTAGAGCACAATTATCCAACTCTCATTGGGTACTTTTTTGCCATACTAACACCTATCCAAATTATGACCCAATATACAATGCATCCAGAATTATGGTTAGACAATGATTCAATATTGTAGACATACAAGACTGGCTTGACATGTGTAGAGTCAATTTTATCAGCTAATAGGCACATAGAAGGGAGGGAGAAAGAGGAACATCACAGGCCAGTTGTTGAAAGACAAGGTTAAATTTGTCTTGAAGAAATAACACCAGTTGTATCTTGCTATTTAGGATGCCCACCTTCGGTTAAACCAAAGAAGAAAAGAATAGGCAAGCCACCTTCAAAACGCAGGGACACAAGACTTGAGGTGGAAGAAGTGGTGTGGGAAATGCCTAAATACAGTATACACCAAGGTTAGTATACAGTGACAAGCTACAAAAACAACAGTTACCAGTATTTTTTCATTACTGTCTCAGGGATTAATTTTTCTCTGTTTGAACTGCAAGGATGTTGGACAGCTTGTGAAATAACAGCAAATGCTACGTATGTGGATAAGATAAGGGGTGGGGAAAAAAAGGCAAGCTAAACTTTGTGCACTTAGTCACCTTGCTATGAATACCAGTGTAGCTTTGACCAGGTTAGGTTCCTTGTCTTTGCTTAAGGTAAGGATGGGGGAGGAAATCCACACAAAAACCTACTGTTTTAGTCTAGTTGCTCTTCAGACTGCTCTATGCTTTTAAAGTGCTGGGTCCTATGTCACTTTGGAGTATATCCTTTTCTTTAAGCTACAGGTCTGTCTCAACCAAATTATTGTATTTTGATACAACACAAATGCATATAGATAATACTTAAGAACTTTATGGAGTAGGAACTTCTTGCTACTTTGGAGGAAAATGGGGAAAAATAATGGGGGAAAAATCACATTAAGTAATAATTATGCTTTTGTGTATTTGTGTGAGTCTGAAAAGGTTATAAATTGAAAAGGGGTCTGTACCTACAGGAAGCTACCTAAAAGATCAGATTTCTTTCTGGAAAAGAACAAGCTAGCATAGTAAAGTGAACTTGAATATTCCATCTGGGAACATGAGTAAAAAAATAGTCTCTTTCTCATATTAAAAAGAGGATTGCACTTCCCTGTATTTGCAAGGTTGGAAACAGATTGAAGTGTCTTATTAGTGAAAATTTGGTGTCGGTCCTGAAGCCAGATTGTTTCTTTAATTGCTGATCAGTTCTTAGTAGAAGCAACCAGGAAACTTGCACAATCCCAAAGTATTTCTTATTTGTCCCAGAAATAGTTGATGTTTCTTGGATACATTCAACACAGTAGTTACAAGAACACACTGAGAATGTGCTATGAGTTTCACATGGAACTCTTATCTGTTATGCTGGGATATTCTGAAGCCCAAAGTTACTCATGTGGAGTTTATACTTGCTGGGAAGTCGAGTACGTAATTGTAATATTGACCATCAATGCCTGCAGTAGGAAAAGGCAATACTTATGTCTATCTTTCTTTAGAAGCAAATTGACATATTGTTTGGAGGCAGAATGCATACTTCAGTCTGTCTTTCTTTTCTTTTTTTACTTTTAGGTCGTGGAACAAAAAGGTCCCTCTGTAAGAGAAGATAATTGCAAATATTGGGGCAGGAGGGGGGAAAAATGTATCAAAGGTTTGTTTTGCATAATCCAAAATTCAATTATTATTGTATATTTTGTAAGTTGCTCTGCACTCTTAAGGGGTAAGAAGTGACACTGTAAAGACTGAGGATGCTATGAAAATGGAATGAAATATTTAACACCAGTCACCTTTTTATAACTAGCACATCCACTATTTAAGTAATAAATTTCATAGAATTGCACTTTGAGACTTTTTGTATTCAATCAATACACAGCAAAAAAGCTTAACATGGGCACATATATGCACCAGTGCTGTTATAGCACACCAGTTATTGCTGCCCAGCTCCTAAACTCTGCAGGATTGTGAAGCCTGTCAGTGTCATCTCATATGTGATGTGGACATAAGCACGAGATTCTCTTCCAGCAGCTGGATTTTTGGCTGGATTTGGTTTTGTCAAAGTGTAAAGGAATATAGTTAGAGCTGTATCAAGTCCAAGTACTGACTTGAAGTTTCAAGGCAGTTCCTCAGATCTTCCTCTCTTCAAATGCATGATTGAGGACTAAAACTAAAGCAGTGAATCGATGTGATGCTTCCCCTTCCTCCCCTTCTTTTCCTGTGGAGATTTTTTGAGTCTGTTATGGAGACCTGGAGCTGCAGAGACGGATCTTGAAGGTGAAACAAAAGGTTTTGATGGTGTGCCCTGTTTCCTGACTTCTTACTGATGGCTTCTATTACAGTTGATACAGACCTTGCCAACTGACTACAGAGAAGTCTCTTTAGAGAACTGAGATGATAAAACTAGGTCTCTGCTATCTTATGAATAATGGAAATAGACTGATTTAAATGAGCTGGATAGCTCAAAAATTGATATTTTTTTAAAATGACTATAAAGGCTAATATCACCATGTGAGAAGAATAAATATGATGCTGCTAGTCTCGAATTATTCCCAAATAGAATGACAGTGTGAGTGACAAAGGCAGAGAAACTAAAAAAAAAAAAACCCACCTGTTTTTCTTTAATAAAGGGTGGAGGGATTGGACAGACAAAACTTGTCTTTTGCCTTCTCTCCCATGTTGTTATTCTGTGTCCTAGAGTAACCTACATGGATAAAAGTAGCATTTCCTGTGACTGCATTCAAATTTCACGCCTACCTAGTCAGACCTGTAACTGAGGTTATGCTGTTTGCCCTCAGTGAGGAGTACTGATGTTTCCCTACCCAACTGATCCTTGATTTTTCTGTTATTTTTAATAACACTTGCTTACTTGTTAAAGCTCTACTGTAATTGTAGCCTTTACCCCAAGCTGTTAGGAGAAAGAAACCACTCTGATGCCAAGTTTCTATTTCCTTTCTACTCTAAGCCCTTCAAGAAAATAAGGAACAGAAATTCTTATTTGGCTTTTGTGCTGCACAGAATCTCTGTTGGACCAGAACATCAGAGAATAAACTTAGGGAGGGAATTACCTCAAGCATGGAGTTTTTTAATACCCAATTCTGCTGACAGGCTTAACTATGTCTTTTGCTGCTTATCTGATGAAGAAATATTCATGACCTCAGGATCAGATGGCACTCTTTTGGGACTGGCTAATACTTGATAGGTGCTCCCAAGATCATGCTAGTCAGCCCTTTACAGGCCTTGCACTAGTCAGTGCGATTTCTACTCAGATGCAAGAAACAATTTAGAGCCTGGTGATGCTGGCTCCCAAGGAGATGTGAGGGAGTAGCAGTAGGAGTGTTTAGACAGCTCTTTGTCTGAAAACAAATGCTATTTTAAACTGATGGCTTATATCTTGTAGTATATTCATGCTATGCATCCACACCAATGCTTAAAGTAGTATGCATGAATGTTCTAGTGCTCCAGAAATAATTCTTTGATAATATATATGGTATGTGGTGTATTCTACTCAAACAGTACTAGTCCTGTGACCTTAAATCTAAGTTTTCTGCTTGCCTTTTTTTCCACTCAGCAGCATGGATGATTTGTGGATTGCATCTTAACTGGCTTACAGCTGTTATCTAATGTTCCAGTGGGTAAAATGGCCATGCTTCACAAAGGCTGTGAAGTACAAACGAACTCCATTTTAATAGGCTGTGAATTCAAGCCCAGACTCTTTTTATTCACCCAGGTAACCAGCCCCAGTGATATTTAATTTTGCAGATGCGCATACGTGTCAGCTTTTGTTACCACTGCAGCTGGACTGCCCAGTGATTCACTGCAGAGCTGGCAGGATTGTGGACTTGTAACTGTCGCAGTTCTGCATTGCCTTGGCAGCTTTCACATGCTTCCTGCAGCATCTGCTGAAGGGCAGCTGAAGAATCTATTTGCTGCTTGGCACACCAGCAACAAACCTTAGAGGCCTCTGAGGCTGCCATACTGTGATCTTCGTCTGGGCAGACTTACTGTCTGTGACTCAGGATTTCTAAATCGTTATTTGTAACTAACTGAAACCTCTGTTGCAAAGTGGGTGTGGTGTAATCACTGATGAGGAGCCAGTGGGCTATGTTGGCTTGCCAGGTTTTAATACTGTATTTTAATTTTCAGTTTGCTAGCACCTGGATGGCAAAGTTTTCCCTTTTACAATGTCCTGTTTTCTGCCTTATTTTGGAAAAAATTAATTACAGGCCTTCTTATTAAAATCAAACAGCGAAGATGGGAGTCAATGGCCAAAAAAAAAAACAATAATGCAAAACCTGTAACACTCATGGCATGCTAACTGGAGGCACACCAAGGAAAAAACAAATTCACTCTTTAAGAGTTCTCAGCTTCCCCTGACTTGCTGCCACTGGCTGTCTCACTCGACAAGGCTATAAACCCCAAGTAATTTCATGACCAAAGGAATGTGACAGATGTCAGTATTTTTCCTGAAATACCTTTCCGACAAAAATTGTTCAGAGTATTAAGATAATTAAAGCTGGGAGCTGAAGAGCTGTGAAGCTGTATTGCTTATGGGGTTTGTTTTAGCTGCATTTCATACTTATTTAGATTCCTGGAACTATACATTTATGCTATTTCTAACCCTCAGGCTTCAGCAGAACTTGCAAATGGAAGTATATGTCTATAAAGTAGGTCAGAAAAAAATTGTTTGAACAAAAACATTTAAATGGTTATGATTTAACAAATGAGGCTAATCAGTCTTTCAAGACTATAACTTTCTATCCTGCTTTCTGGGTTTACTTCTACTAAGAACAATTTTCCATTAATATAAAAGGAGTGTTGGTATTTATCTCTAGTCTACATATTTCTAAAAGACTTAGAGTCTCTCAAATGACAGCTTTGGCATTGTTTAAAATGCCAAATGATGATACAAATTGTGCTTCTCTCCTCTCTAGTGCTGGCTGCTAATCAGCACTATTATAAATCTTACTCTGCTGAAACTGTTAGTTTTAATTTTCAAATGCTACTTGTCATGAGTTTTGGTAAAGACCTACATGTATGGGATATGATTAGAGATCTAGAAAAGTGGAAAGGATATAGGGAGAAGGAAGAGGAATTCGCTGTTCACATAACTTTACAGTGCAAGAATGAAGGTGTATGAAATTAAACTAGCAGGAAGCAGTGTGAAAGCAAATTGTTACAGATTAATAATTAGTGAAGAAGAGTTCACTGCTGAAGGAAATCACAAGGTTTGCAGGAAGTGACTAGATGTAAAGGAAAAAATTTATCCAAGCCTATTAAATACTAAAATGTATTATTCAGAGTAACTGCACTACAAGTGGTAGAGGCTGAGAGAGCATTTCAGGTGAATATCAGGCTTCCAGTGTCTATCCAATGATCACCCATGCTATAAAAGCATGGATCTTCTCAGCACCAACTGTGGCAATACAAGAAATACAGAATGGTTTGGGTAGGAAGTGACCTTAAAGATCATCTAGTCTCAATTCCCTGCCAGAGGAAGGGACACCTTCCACTAGACAAGTCTGCTCAAGGCCCAATACAACCTGGCCAAGAGAATCAGTCCATTATATCTCCCCATGCTATTTCAGCTGTTAAAGCTTTTTCTGGTGAAAGCCAGGAACTCAGAATTTGCTCATGATGACTATCAGGAATCACCAGTAAATCCCATCTCAGGGACTTTGCTAAATAAAGGATAAAATACAACTCCACAAGCTCTGGGAATACAATGAAGAATCTTTTTGTAAGCAGCCCTTGTCTATCTTGGTTTTTTTCAGAACATTTTGTGACTGATAAGGAATGGGGGTTTATTTTTACTTAATCATTCTTACACATGTAGGAGGGGAAAAAACCCAATTTATAATTTCCCTTGCTTTCTTTTCCAAAGCTCTCAGGAGAAAATAAAATATCCTGGATGCATTTTGGTCTATGGTTCCTTTGTTTCACTGTTAATGTTTGCTCTACTATCTTGGAGCTTTACTGGGGGGGTGTTCAGTATTAGTATAAGCACAGAGCCTGAATTCTATAGAAGTCCTTTCAAAGCAAATCTAGTTTTCTCTCTCCTTTTAATGAGTACCAGTGTCCACCATCTAGTCCCTCAAATTGCAGCTTTGTACCAATGTATCTTGAGGTTTCAAAGAGGGATGATTACTGTAATGCTGTTTATAGCTATCTTCCTCCTTAAGTCTGCAAGATTATTTAAAAGAAAACCATAGTAATATGTAAGGTCTATGATGTACACAAAACTTTCTCTTCTTCCTGCTTACAAGTTCTTTACTACTGCTCTGTGGCTTACATTCACAGAGTTGAAAACCATTTTGAAAGATACATTTATATTTTTGTGAGATGATTCAAAAAATGTTACTTCATCAAATAATTCTAGTAAACATAAAAAGTAGGTTGGAATTTATTTCCCCTAAGCCTTTTTAAAAGGAAACACCCCCCCCATTTGTATCAAAACAACTGATACTGAAGTATATGCAGAAATTAATCTTTTTAATTTCTTACATGAAACCCCTCTTTTTAAATAACTAAAACCACTACCTCCTTACAATAAAGTTGAATATCTAACATCATTACACTTGGCTCCCACTCTTAGAGTTTAGAGAAAACTTTAGATGTTTCAGAACCGTGCATGTTAATGGTGATGATGTTGAGGTTTTGTTACACACACACAAATCAAGTCTCGCTGATGCTGCAATTTTGTCTTAAAGTAAATCCCCTTGATTAACTTTTTCCCCCTTCAGCAGTACTCTTTATTTAGCTAGCTGCCAATATTAGGATAAGTACACTGAACTTCAGCATGTATGTGGAGAAAAAAAAAATACAGTACAACCTGCTTATTATAAGCACTGTAACTGAACTCTCAGTGCTCTGCATGGTGCAAACTGGAGTCCTGTTACAGTGCGGCTTTGTTTATAATAAAATAACTTCATGGAGAAAAGACACTTCAGTGGACAGTCTGCTAATGCTGCAGATTTGCCGGTGATTCCTCAAAAGTCACCGCTTCCTGCTGATGGTCACGAGCGGCAGCGCAGAGGCCCAACTTGACCAGGACGGCTGACCCTTAGCACAGGTTTTACAGCACAAAGATATGGCTGAGTGTGGTTTAACGCAGCTTTCTTCTTTCTGACTGCAGAGGGGCAGAAGAGGATGCCAGTGTAGGCTGCTGTACGCATACATCTGTATGTTCCAAGTTTAACAAAGCCCTTTCTGGTGTTTTCTTCCTCGTTCTTTGGATCTTTCCTTGCAGTTCACAAGTAGAGAGGTCAATGAGCATGCAGCAGGTGACTGCTGTCAGTCAGATTCTGACTTCTCATTAGATTTGGATGATTTACGCTTCCTCTTTTTCTTCTTCTTCTTTTCTTTTTTTTTCTTTTCCTTTTTTCTCTTTTTCTTCTTGTGTTTATGTTCTGAGGAAGTGGAGCTGCTGCCATCTTCATCATCCTCATCACTGTCATCACTACTATCATCTTCTGAGGTAGAGTCCTCCAGGAGTTGCTTCAGTTGCTGTATCCTGAGTTTAAAAAATGTCAGTGAGAATCCCTTCTAGCTCTCCTCTACCTGTAGTAATTTATTCTAGCTTTTGTGTTTGTTTCCTTCCTGGCTCGAGGAATGGAAGCTGCATGCAAAGGGCAGGGGGACATTTCCTCCTTTGCTTAATTACACTCCTATTACAGATAATATCACAGACTGATAAAAGCAACCCCCTTTGAGACAAGCAGATATTGTGCCTTCAGAGACCTTCCATCCCATGGGATAGCAGGTGCAGACTGGCTTACTGGCTTATTTATGTGTGCAAAATAACAAGGCAACAGCTATCACCTGACCACCTGGTGATAAGAAGTTCTATGCTTATCCATACACAGATGCATATTGTGATCATGATATTATTACATTCACTGCCCTGCTGATACAGAGATGATGTCAGTGGAGCTATAGAGTAGGCTCTACTCTGGATGCAGAAGTATTTTTGGAAGGCGCTCTTCCTTTGGACTTTCAAGGATTACTGGCAAGTGAGGGTGAAGTATTTGCTTATTTTATTACTGTTCTTCAGTATCCTCTTCAAGGATTCCTCTCCAAGGAAAAGGTAATGCACCTGCACCAGCAGTGCTGCTTTATGGGCTACCTATAGTTTCTTTTGGTTATTCCACTGATGCAGTTCAAGCAAGAAGGCATTAAAAACTCTGCTGCTTTATATACTAAATAATGACCTCACAAAAGGAGCAACACCAGGTGCCTTGAACTAGCTTTCTAAATCCACCCCTTCATGTCTGCTGAAGGCATTTTGACATATTAAATTTTAGAAAATATCTCAAAAGTCAGTGAAAGAAAAAAAAATCAAACTGTTTTCTTTGGCCTAAAAAACCTAAACCTAAGTACCTGAATATTATGGCATAAATGAATACAACTCATCTTTAAACTTTGTTTTGGGGAACATTTTGGGGAAGCTAATAGAATTAAAGAGGTAAGAAGTACTTGACGGAGTCATTATTCAGAAAGCAGAAATGCCTTAGTCTGCCAACATAAAGAAACTGCCATTAAGAAGATGCTCTGAGCTAAAAGTAAGCTTATATAAAAATTTCACCCATACCTTAGTACCATGTTATCAAAATAAAAACTAAATTGAAAATGCAGTTTACTACAGATACACTTACCTCTTTTCCTTTTCATGACGTTTATTTTCCCTTATTATATCGTACATTGGATCTTCATGTGCCTTTAAAGTGGAAAACAGAAAATCCAGTGTTGGTAAATTAAAGTATTTATCACCAACAGTTGTATTTCCTAAAAAAATAAACCACAGCAACCAAATGCAAGAGGCTTTTTATCAAATGATGGAATATGCTGAGCAAGCTCTTAATTCACAAGTATACTCTCAGACTTAACATCGTTAATCTGAACTGGTGTATTTACTTCAGGGAAAGCTTGTCTAATTACATCACTAATGAAGGAGACTCTCCTGAGGTATAATAAATCTTCAATCACAGTTAACTACAAGAATCCCACACATAATCTATGGGAATAGCTAGACAGAGATGAAATACTGAGGTTCAAAATAACGAGCTGTACCCTTCTAGTATATTTAAAAAATTTGGATACAAACATACAGGAAAACAGCAACAAGAAATATAAGACAAACAGATGATGAAGTTGTGCTATCATGCTATGCAGTATTGTTACTGGTTCTTAAATCAGCTAATTTTAATTAAACAGGCAATGCAGCAAAAAATAGCTGTGAAGGAAGATAGCACGTAAGCTTTAAGGTGGGTTCATGCCACGCGAGAATGCAGCAGAGATGGGGGAAGCATTTCTGTGGGAAGATTAAGCAAACAAGTCCAAGAGAGAGGATACAGCAGGTGCTGACCAGTTAAATGTCAGTAGCAATGAAATGTCAGTAGCAAATGAAAGACATTGGGAATGCACCATGAAGGGCCTTGGATACAGAGCAAGGGTTTGATGCAACAGAGAAGAAGCCCAAGGAAAAATGAAGAATAGAGGCAATCTGGTCATGGGAGAGGGTTAAAAATACTGTTTGTAGTTGCATACAATCAGTATAAATCCAGAATCTGGACAGAATTATCCCAGATTACATTTCTCAAGGACAGAAATGAGGAGATAAGCCAGAAAGTGATGAGAGCCTGAAATCTAGATTAACAATGCAGAGCAATGGGAAAAGTTAAAGTGATCACGCAGGAAGAATCTGCAGAACTGAGATGCAGCCTCATGTAGCAAGAAATCAGACTTGTAGACAATGACTGGATTACAGACCTAGACAACAGCATTCATGATGTGGTTGTTCTCAGCGAGAGCAGAAGGCTTGAAGCAGCTGTAATGTGGGCAGCTCAAGCTTGGCTAAACATTTTTTGTTATGTTGACATTTTAATCACAAAAAAATGAATATAATGGTTGAAATAGGTTCTTGAAGATTTTCAATTTAGTTGTAAAAATTACAAATTTTCCTCTTGAAGAGTAGATTTTCTGCAAAGTAGTCAAACATCCAACCACATCTGCAGCTTTTTCTTTATTAGGAGACTGTCGGCATCTATATTATACTAGAGATGGAGGAAAAGTCCTTAATAAAGCACCATCTGACAGGCTTCTCTTCACTTGCAAGGTTATGCATTGTCAGGACTAAAAAAGACAAGCAATAATACTACAATATTTGTACTCACTACTCTAAATTGTTCCAATTTCTGATTGCCTTTAATAAAGAATGGGCATTCTTTATCTCCTGTTCTGTGTCCATAACGTTTACACCTCCAACCTTTAAAAAAAGAAGCAGCAGTGAATTGCACCTCTGAGACAGATCGGAAGAAGTATAAAAAAACCAAACCCACATTTATGCAAAATATTTCCAATCTGTTGGAACAAACAGAGAGAAACAAGTACTATGTTGATAAATTTAACGTCCATTAAAATACAAGGCTATTACAGCCTTCAAGACACTGAATGCTTTTATATCAATATGATGCCAATCTACCTGGACCTCATTATCTGTCCAACAACATTCTGCCCTCCCCCCAGAGTAAATGGGGGATATATTAAGGTCTAATGACACCTGGAATTTTTTCGGGCTTACACTGCATAACTTTGACTTCTTTTCCCAAAGGCATCCAAAGCCCTTTTGTTGGGGCATGTGCCAGGAATTCTCGTGCGCTTTCATTGCCCGGTACATCAGGTATGCAGTCTTCTGGTTTTGTTTCATTCTCCTACCAGAAAAAATAAAAAAAAAATAAAAAAAAAATATAAGGGCAATAACTTCCTTTTTTTTTTAACTTTGTAAAAATTAATACTTTAAAGAGTGCAGGCCTTTACTTAGTATGAAACCTATCTCCCATTACTTTTTTTTTCCGTTGTAAGACACAAAGGATCTAAAATTCTTTTTCTCTCACCCTTGAACATTCCAGGCAGAACTTTACTGCCATATTAATTTCATTCCTTCCCATCTATTTTAGTAATTTAAATAAATTATATAAATTAAATATAGATTATGTAAATTAAAACTTAACACACTTCCTGCTACAAGACATGGCAATTAAAAAAACACAGAGCAGTATTTTTTAGGTTAAAAGTACTACACTATGGCTTAGGTATATAAATTTGGCAAAAGTAATTAATGTGATGAAAGGAAAGCACTTGTACAGAAAAATTTAAGCCTAAGCAATGGAGAAGAATCCTGAAAAGTGTGTAATTCAAACTGCAAATCTGCTTTCCATAAATGACTCCCCTCCATCGACACTATTAAATATTGCATGAAGTGAGAGTGCTAAGAGATGATAAAAGAACTGGTCTCCTCCTATCTGATTCTGGGCCCTTCATCTGGATCTGCTTGTAACTGAGGATTCTCTGAGTTTTTCCTGGGAAGCACTTACTTCTCTCTGTAATTTATATAGGTAACACTGACATTTACATGCCTAAAGAACAGGTTGTATGAAAATCCCTCGTAATGCTAAAAATTTACCAACCTTAATTAGTCCTGGGGGAGGTTTCTCATAGCTGAAAAGCAATAGAAATATTGTTACTCTGCAGCTTAGCAAAGACAAATAAATTGAGAAAATAAAGGTTTTCAATGGTATAGACTTAAAAGCTTCAGCTTGCATTTCTCCTTAAATTTTACTCTATCACTAATGATCAAGAACTACAGCAGCACATGGATGCAAACTGACTGAGAGTATCTGTCATATCACCACATGTGTCTCTTGCAAACATCCTTCAGATTCACATTCTTGTAGGAGAAAAACTACTTGTTGTGGATGTGTGGTACATTCAATTTAGCTTCAGTTACCATAAATACATAAGTCTCTCCTCTTTTTCTGTACCATTCCTCCCCAAGATCTCACTGACCCAAACTTCTTTACTCCAGCACTGCTAAATCATAGACATAGTCACCAGAAAACGTCAAGTTGGACTGTTCCTTACATCTAGCTTTGCCAGCCAAACCTAATACATAACAATTTCATCATCTGTGTATTAAACCTAAAGAGAGAACCCTACTGACCAAAGTACCACATTTCCTGCAGCATTTCTCTGGAGTTAACAGTAGATATACCATTTATTAAAATCCAAACAGCAAACAGGTGCTACACATAGCACACAGCAACTGAGAAAGTGCACGTGCTTAGGATTTAAATGCCAAGGCACTACGAAATGGTCACGGAGTTTTAGAACACACATTACTTAGAAAGATGCAGGCCTGTATAAATGAATTTGTTTTGAGGTCTTTTTTCCCCCCAAGTCTCATCTATATTTAAACATATATTGTTTTCTGTAAAGTGCTACCTTTGGGACAGTCTAAAGAGTCATCTTAGAAGTGGACAGAGATTTTTCTGGTTTTGCTTTTCAACGGCACATAAAGAACAGCACTGTGCAAGACCAGAGTTCTGAAATCCTTTGCTTTATGAAAGACCCTTTTCAACAGGACTTTCCAGCCATGATCTATATGTCAGGACACAAAACATCTGTACAGGCTGTACCTCATTTTAGGCCCTCAGTTTAATGGCATATGCAATATTCTGTTGGCTTAGCTGCATACCTCTCCTACCTACACATCTACAGGAATTCCAGGCAAAATCATACTAATACTATGAGAACAGCAGTGAAAAGGTGGTTAAAGTACATTCATCCCATCTTTATAACAATAACTTTGCAGTGCTGTTTGGTTCACTTAATAACAATTTTTCACTTCCACTTGGAAAAGAAAAAAAATCACGTTCTTGTGAACCTTCTGATCTTTTTATTCCATTAAAATAATAATTCCCTTTCAGTGAAATAACATAAACCTTTTACAGCGTTCCGGAAGCCTGATGGAATCATCAGGCAGAATCTCAAACATTTTTATCCTAATTTTTAATTATTTTTTTTTAGTCCACCCTAGTGGAACCACCTCTGCTTCTATGCTGCATCCCTCGGACTTGGAGGAACCTGGACTGGACCCGTTTGTCCCCCAACAAGCCTTTAGTAAGTCGCCCAGCAGCCCTTGCAGGCGGCCCCGAAGCCCCTGTGCCGACCCACCCTTAAGGGGACAGGGGAGGAACAAACCCCCCAAAACAAACCCCAGCCCCGCACTGGAAACCAGCCCCAGATGCCGGCGGGGTGGGCTCAGAGCAGCGAGGGGCGGGAGCCGCGGGCAGCCTCCGCTCCTTACAAAGACTCCAGGTTGCTGATCTTCTGAAGCTTGCTGCGCCCCCTGCCTCTTCCGCTTCCTCTCATGCCGCTCCTGGGGTCCTGCCGCCGCTCGCCGCGGGCTCCGCATGGCTCTTGGGGCGCGCCTGGCTGCCCCTCGCCGCCCCCTCCTCCTCCTCCTCCGGCCCCTCCCGCTGCCCCTGCCCCCTGGGCGCCCGCTGGGGACATCGGCGCTCGGGCAGACCCCGGCGGACGGCGGGGCCCCGGACGCCCCCTCCCCGCCCTCCGCATCCCGGTTTCCGGCCGCGCGCCGACTTCCTCCTGCGCCGCGTCTCCTGGCACCCCGCCTCCGACCGGCCGGGAAGGGCGGGAGCGCCCGCTCCGTGCTTCCCCCGCCGCAGGCACCCTTCCCGGGAGTTAGGAAGAACGCGTGGAGTGTTCTGCCTTCAAAACGTCGATATTAAAAAATCCCCAACTAAGCAAAAAAAAAAAAAAATTCCAACTCCCCAATCATTCCTCCCTTGGAGAAGGGCCACCACTCCGCTCTGGTGAGATGCCGCCTGGAGTGCTGCATGCAGCTCTGGGGTCCTCATCGCAAGAAAGGCATGGATCTGTTGGAGTGAGTCCAGAGGAGGCCACCAGGATGGTCAGAGGGATGGAGCACCTCTCCTGCGAGGAAGGACTGGGAGAATTGTGTTTGTTCAGCCTGGAGAAGACAGAGCTTCAGGGTGACCTAATTGTGACCTTCCAGTACCTGAAAGGAGCCTACAAGAGAGCTGGAGAGGGACTATTTCTGAGGACATGTAGTGACAGGATAAAGGAGAATGGCTTCAAACTAGAAGAGAGTAGCTTTAGACTAGATATTAGGAGGAAGTTCTTTGCTGTGAGGCTGGTGAGGCACTGGAACAGGTTGCCCAGGGAAGTTGGGCGTTCTCTGTCCCAGGCAGTGTTCAAGGCTAGGTTGGATGGGGCTCTGAGCAACCTGTACTAGTGAAAGGTGTCCCTGCCCATGGAGGGGAGGTTGGAACTAGATGATCTTTAAGGTCTTTTCTACCCAAACCATGCTATGATTCTATGATCCTGTACTTGCCAGTGACCAAAATACATGCAGGTGGAAGGAGAAGGTCAGCGTCTAACATATGTAGAGCTGATTTTTTTTTTCTTTCTTTTCTTTTTTTTTTTTTGAATGGGCAGGTTTGTGCCACAGACAGTACATGTTGGTTATGGGGCAAGGTCTAGCCCCATGCAGTCTCTAAATAGAGACTTTATTTTGGAAGCAAACCCATCGAGGTCTGGGCCATGTTACTGCAGCAGGAGCTACCTGATAAGCAAAGAGCAACCTCCTCTTCAGTGTATGAGCACCCCTAGAGAGTCAAATCTACATCCAGGCTTTGCAGTTTCCTGCCCCAGCTGGGATCTTTCTGTTGGAGGATGAGGAGTAGAAGTAGGTCAGTGTTGGGGAGGCAAAGTTTAAATTTCTACTGTAGTTTCACATTGAAATTCAAGGTCACATGAAATTTGCTTAAGAACTGAGTGAAATGCAAAAAATATATCTTAGAAGTCCAGGAATTGAAGGTGTTTATAACTGTGATCATCTTGGTGCTTTGAAAGTGCACATCAACTGCAAAGGATGGTAATTGCTATTACAGCACCCTGTGATTCTGAAGTACAGTAATATAAACACAGTCCTGAGAAAGCCTGTCTTTTATGAGGGAAATAGCAATCTTGCAGATTTTTTAACAATTATTAAACAAGCAATACTTTAATATTATTTTAGCTTCTGCTTGGTGAAACCTTATTTGGGACAAGAGATCATATGTCTTGTTTCTCACTTGCATTTAGCTAAGTGGATGCCATTGTAATTTGAGATCCTGGAAAACTGTTTTTGTCCAGTTAATTGCCACAGTCTTTTGCAAGGCTGTGGTGCTTGTTTTAAGGTTTAAACAAAATCATCTAGCTTTTGCATGCCATGACACTAATGTATACTGCTAATGAAGATTTTTACTTCATACATCAAATTTTGTAGGTTTATTGGCACTGGAAAGAATGCAGCGGCCCTTCTACCACAGAACAACACTCAGCAGCGAAGCCATATATACTTCTCCAAAAAACCCAACTCCTGCTCTTCATAAACTAATTCCAAGGTATCCATCTGGCTGAGATGTCATGAGAGGGTGCATAAGTTGTGAGTAAACCTTTTTCCTTCATCCCCTGCGTTTGTAGTCACCTTGTGTGTTTTGCTTAGCAATTGGCCTTTACAGAGTTTTATTAGTAGCCTTTATTTGGGCCTGAACTCAGAAGAACAGGCTGAGTTGCTGCCATGTCTTGAAACGGCAGATCACAGCAGATGACTCGAGGTGCAAAACTTAATGAGGACTTCTTGTCTAAAGTCAGAGGCAAAATCAGTTTATCTGCTAATCTGAGTTAAATGTCTGTGTATGAGGCAGATGCAAGGTGATGTGAATTAAGATAATCCACTGTGAAGCAAGTTAAGCAGATGACTTGATATTTGCTGGAGGCTAAGAGATTTGCTGCTGTGACACTCCTAGTGTGTGGTAACATGTCAAATCTCAGTCAGTCCCTTACATGGTCACCTATCTTCAAGCAACAAGTGAGGCAGGAGAAATATTTTTAGGTGTTGCAACTACATTTAAAATGTCTGAAAGAAATCATATGAGACACAGTATCAATTTTTCGATCTATTTAGAGAAATGGCAATAGTTACTAAAAGTTAAGGACCAGCTGGACTGATGCCTACTAAACAGAGACTTTATTTTGGAAGCGAACTGAAGTCATATAATGGGGTTTTTGGCCCCATTTTCTGCCCAGTGTTACTTTGTTATTTTCAAGTGCCTTTTTACTTCACATTTTCAAACCAACAGAGTAGTCAGACCCTGGGACAGCTTTCTAGCATGTTAGGACAGTGACAGAAAACCTAATTAATTCTAAGATGGAGTGTTTCCAGTTTGTGACTGGTATTCTGTGGGAGAAGTGTGTGCAATAGCAAGAGACAGTTCCCCCAGAAACCCTACCAGTCTCAGTTTTGCACACCCTCGACTGTCCTAGCTTGGCTGAAGTGGGAAGAGTTCTGCCAGTTTGTAGCAGGTAAGGGCCTGGCTTGGATGACCTCAGGTTAAATGACTTCATCCTTGACGCAATGATTGGCACGAATTCAGGAACTAAGTGCATCGTCTCGGCAGAATTGTGGGGTTGCAAGTGGAGGCAGAAGGATAGACCATAGTGTATATATTGTCCTCTTCTGGCTGTTAAGTCAATGGGATCTTGGCTGTGTTATTTGCATCCTGGTGGCTTGTGTGTCCAGGGTGTAGTTTCTGGGCAGATCAGGGCACTTGGATGACACTCTACTGCAGTAACTCAGTGGGGCACACAGGAGGTAAAATTCAATAGGTACATCGAATGTGGTTTAAATGTATTCTTTCTTCAGTTTGAGACAAATAAGTTTCAATGCATCTACTCATCTGTCTTAGAAATGAAGTTTATCACTTTATTACCCATCTTAGAAGAATGAAGGGCAAGCTTTTTTAACAGGAGATTATTTGAAGCTGTAGGTAGCTCCAAAGTTTCTTTTTTTTTTTTTTATTCCTTTGCTGAGAAAAAGTCCTGGATTCCTGTGCACACTTACCCAAGAAGACAATTGCATTCATACCAGTCCTTAGGAAAGATCAAAAGAAAATATGAAAAGGAGAGAGTAGAAAAAAAAACCCTGTTATTTTCAGTTCTATTTATTCTGGAGCAAAGATGCTCAGTGTCTGTAAATTGCTTAAATCTGTTCTATTTAAAGGGTTCATATTAAATGAGGATCTGGTTCCTGGTACTTAGAAGGATATTTATTTGAGGTTGTGAGGTGGGGGGTTTTTTTCCCTTTATTTGAATGTAATGCTTCAGCCACTTGAAGAAGTTTATTTTTTGGGGAAATGTTGTCTTACCATAAGAGCTGGCTGTCATCACACTGTCATTCTAGCTTCATCAAAACATCTAAGGAGAAACATTAACTGCTGTTGCAATGTAAAATATGAAAAGCCAGTATGTTTCATAGTATCCACTACAACTTCGTTGTGAACAACTGAATGTTTCAACTGCAAGCCATAATACTGGGACCAAATTAATTTACATCTATGTCTTCCCATGGGCATCACTATTCCTGTGAGAGTGTAACCCTGGCAGAATGTCAGCCAGTCTGTTTTTCTCCATTTTTGGCTGGCTAGAGCTTTGGGCCAGGATCTGTTTCTGATTATGTGTCAGATATTACACACAGGAGAGGAATCCAGAACCCATGTTAGGCTCCATGGGAAGTTAAGCACCTCCTAATGGGATCCAGAGAAAGCAGCAGGCTGAGCAGAGCACAGTCTAAATCCAGCATGGCCAGCCCATGGCTGCCCAAAGCTAGATGATTGGAGACATTCAGAATAGAGTGAGTCTAATATCTAGACCGTTTCTGACCACAGGAATGGCTACTTCAGAACACCAGTGGCCCTTCTAACCACTTGGGAACCTCAGCTGTGAGGAGAGGTGCTGACATCCTTTCTTACAGAGAAATGAAAACTTTTGTTTGAAGAGGAAGTGCTGGCAGTTACTTTTGATACTAGTTTAACAATTAGAAAATGAGAGACTTGGGTTCAGCTCCCTCCTCGGTCTGAGTGTTCAGTGCTAATGGGTTCTGTGTCACTGGGACAAAATACCCTGAGCATCAGGCTAATGGCTACATTGGTGGGGGCCACCCACCATTCGTATTCCACTCTTTGGAAGCAGTAGAGAAAAGCATTTGATGGAAGAACAAGTGTGCTTGAACTTGGTTGTGAGTACACTAAGAGGGGTGCCCATCCCAACACTGGAAACTGCACTTCTTTCTGTGAGATACAAAATCAATACTCCAAGCAGGGGCCAGAGGCTGGTTCTCCCTTGATAAGCAGCATTACACCAGGTCAAAATATTGTGCTCCTAGTTCCTGCTTCTCAGATTAGTCTCCTGTTTACAACAGCGCTGCTCAGCAGTAAAAAGTGTTCCTACACATCTGAACCTTACTGTGGTGTTTGCTGCCATATGCCATCACATAAAGGGAGCAAATGTCTGAACGTACATGATGGCCACATCTGTATTTTGTACAGTCCTGTCAGTCTTCAAGACTGTACATGTCTACAGGAACAAGACTTTTAGGAAAATTGGGCAGAATAGTAGAGTTCCATCAAAGTTGGATCCAAACTAAGAACAGATGTGAACTAAGCGTTGAATTGTTTGTTTCTACAAAGACTAGGTTACTACCTTGGGTATTCAAAAACATGCACTTGCAGAAAAGCTCTCTAGCTAAGCAAGGAAGAGTCTCTAGAAATTAGCTGAGCAAAGTTGTTTGAACTGCAGCTTTAGTTTGAAGTCCCTTCATAAGGCTACGTCCCATTTTAAGCACTCAAATCAATTTATTGATCTATCCCAAAGACAGATTAGCTGGAATTTACAAGAGGAATGATTGTCTTCCTTTTTTGTAAATTCTGTCCTCCAAACCTCTAATAGATGATTGTATCAATGAACTTCCTGCATCCTTTGGTGGAGATACAGACTTGGAGTTTGTGGTGGTAAAGTCACTGGTACCACCAGAAGTGTGCTGTGTACTATCTCTTCAAGCCATCACTCAGTAAAAACAATCTATCTTTGATCTTCCTTCATTATTTTAACTCAAGACTTTAGAGACATGAAATAACTGAATAATAATTACAGTTTTCATTATTTTTTCCCTTTGGTTTTCTGATCTTTATAAATAAATACAAATAATTGTATATAGTCCCAACCATTTTATGTTGTGTCGTTTGCATTTTTTTCAGGAAGAAGGTTGTATTTGATGGGTGTGTATTTGTGTGGTAAACTCTTGATTAATTGATTGCATTATGTCTCTGGGTATACACTGACATTGAATCATAGAATCACTACGGTTGGAAAAGACCCCCAAGATCTTGAAGATCTTTGATCACCGCATTGTCAACTAGACTGTGGCACGAAGTTCCACATCCAATCATTTCTTGAACACCTCTAGGAATGGTGACTCCACCACGTCCCTGGGCAGTCTGTTCCAATGCCTGACCACCCATTCAGTAAAGAAATTCTTCCTGATGTCTAACCTGAACCTCCCCTGGTACAGCTTGAGGCTCTGACCTCTTGTCCTGTCACTTGTTGCCTGGGAGAAGAGACCAGCCCCCACCTTGCTACAGCCTCCTTTCAGGTAGTGGTAGAGAGTGACATGATTTCTTCTCATCTGTTAATGTAAGGCCCCAAGTACATCATTACAGAGGCAAAACTTTATGTAGGCTTCAAAAGACTTTACCTGAGTAAGGACTGGCCACATTCAGGGACTGTGTGAGCAGTAGGAGCACTCAGATGCTAACAGCATGTTATATAACAGTAGGGAAGGGAGATTTTGGCTGATAACCCTTGGATAGTCTCCCAACTTCTTACAAAACATACCATCATTTGTGGGATCACTTGTGCCCAAGCTGAGTGGGCAGGACTTTAGTTTCATAAGAAACAGTCAGATGCAATGAAATCCGTAATTCTCTATTTATCTGTTTTTTACAGATTAGAGGTTGGGTCAGGATCACTGCAATTTGAACCCCGTTTTAGAGGCATGATAATTATTCCAAATTGGATGTTCCTCTTGTATTTTAATCTATATATATATTGTGTCTTAACCCCTAATAGTTATAGTCTTACTGTCATCAAAGTTGGCAGTTTTGCTACTGACTAAGTATGGATCAAGGCTAGATTCTTCGCCTAGTAGCCAGTTTGGGGGTTTTTTTTGTTTTTCATAACTGCAGGAAATTCCTCCTTCTGGGCTTTGGCTATATTCTCAAATCAGTGATCAATTTACAAGAACTTTTTCCTTGCAAAAGCAGATTCCTTTTCTGAATTTTGTCTCTATAAAACAGTGACTGATAAAACAGTTCCCGTTTAAACGATGCCCAACGTATCAAGTATAATAGGCAAATTCATCTTCAGTGCCAGCATCTGTCCTTGGTATGTCCCCTCTGAGCTGCCAACTTTCCAATGGAACCTAAAAAGACTCCAGTGTTTATTAATGGGTCACAGAAGCTGCTGAAATAAAGTGATGAAAAATACAATCTAAAAAGTTGAAGGCAGAGATTCTTGTTTCTGCTTGCCACCTCTATTAAACAGGAAGATGACTTTCTCTTTTTAAAAGAAAAAAGATAGCTGATTTGTTAGTTCCATGCAAAACAGCTGTTCCCACTTAACTATTTCAAAACTATCCAAAATTCGCAACTTTTTAGCTTAACATACTTCCCATATGTCAGGTCATCAACAGCTTCTTTCTAGGTAACTGAAAAGAAAGGAACGGAAACTCACAGTTCTAGACCTTCTTCCTTCCCTGTACCTCTCAAAAGGGTAATATTGTAAGAGTAGTGTAGCAGTATTACAGCAATGAAGTAAGGATTAGTTAAGCAAGTTGACCCAAGAGTGTCTCTGACAGGAATGAGAAAGGAATTCTGATATAGGATGTTGAAACTCATGCCAAACACACAAAAATAATGTTTTCCAATGGCGGGCTAGAAACCTCTATATTTTCATTCCATTATGCTGGTTTTGCTATGAATGACATCCAGGAACACTCCCTCATAGTTACTTTTGCTTGAAAGTTACTATCATCTGTAGTTACATAGATATAGAAATGGAAGAGTAAATGTATCATTGTAGACAGAAAAAACCACATTCTTTCCTAGACCAGTCTGTATCTAGGCAGATTCATGCATGGCCTATGTTTCTATTTGTCACTTGTGGAGTGTGGGAAAAAAAATCACTTTAGCATCCTCCTGCTAGCCTTGCGTGGTACTTTTTGGTCATGCTTGAATAAACTAAGAAATGAGAGGTGTTCTGCCCAGTTATAAAGTAATTTTAATAATGTACCAGTGATCTTGCCAAAAAAAGTAGATGTTGGCTGTAAGTGGTTAGGCTGTGTTCATAAAACATTAGTTAAGCTATCTGGAAACCACACCTTCAAGACTGTAGATTAAAAAAACAGGGTGTTTTGGGCCTCCCAAAATGCAAGTAAAAGATAAGAGTGGAGGCCTTGAAAATTCAAGAACAGGACAGTAACGGAGGTCCCAGGACCATAGACACAAACTAGAAACTGTCAGCCATAGATCACTGAAGACATGAAGCCTCAGAAATTGAGTCAATGGATTTTGTGGTTTACCTGCAATGTAGGTAAAAATCTATAACCTGCAGTAAAGTGAGATGTAAGATGGAACTGTGACCCAACAAAGAAGGAGCAAGTTGACAGACTTAGGGAACATAAAAAAATGACCCCAAGCAGACCTTGAGAGAGGAGGAGGAAATGCACAACATTACTCTTCTCCTGGCAAAGAGGAAGAAGAAATCATAAATATTAGCACTGTAATCATGGCAAAGAACTTGGGATACCGACAATTTACTACAACCAACCCTTGCTTTTCCTAAAGATGATATTATTGACTTTTGAGCCCAGTGGGTGAGCATGAGACTAGAGAAAGGCATAGTTAATATTAAGCTTGTGTATTAAGTTTGTGTATAGTAGTTCTAATTATATCATTATTGAATTAGCTGCAATAATTAGCTAATTTGGACTTAGCATGATTGTAACCAGACTAATAATAACTCTTCCATTTGCTGAGACTTTAATTCTTGGCTTTATGTTTCTTTATGTTCCTTTTGCCCACAAAGATTGCATAGGATGTTTGGTCTGAACCCTATGCATAAGCTCAGATAGATAAAACTTGGCCACAACAAGTAGTGAAGGCAGGCAACAAAGGCTGTGACCTGTGCTGCAGCAGCCCAACACATCAGGAGTGGGTTCAGAACATGCCCAGCACTCAGAATGATCTTACCAGCTCTATGCAAACACCTGAAGATGATTGTGTAACATGAAAGTTCCTGATTTTATGAGCCTGGGCCTAAAACTCTTCATTAGTACACAGATCAGATGGCTGGAAAAGGTTATTGGAATACCACCCTACAGTTGCTCTACAGATGGACTCTTTTCTCAAGCTGAAAAGATACATTAAATATCTGATGAATCTGTGTGAATCTGCTTCCAAAATAATGTTGACATTTTAGTAGAAGTGAAATGTTTAGAGTTGATGTCTGAATACATGATTTTTTCTCTCCCAAGATGCAAAATGGAAATAAAAATTCATACAAGAAACACTAAATGCTTACTAATTAGGGGAGAAGATTGCTGTGTTCTTCTTGCACTGGACTCCTGGTAAGCACCTGCTTTAGTGGTCACACACACAAGAACCAGTGAGCACTATTTTGTAACACCTATGCATTTCAGGCAGTTCTCAGGGGATTCACATATGAATATTAATGAAGAAGGGGAAAAATAACAAGATCTCCTGTTTCCAGTTTGCTTAGGCAGTGGCCTCTGGCAGCTACAGCTCTGGTATGCAGAGAAGTGACTGACCTGACTTGCCTCTTTTCCGATCACCTCTGATAATAATCCTTTTACTGAGGACAGACCAAGTGAATTTGTGGTGTTCTCATGTCAAAATGTAGGTGGGTTGTACCCCTGGTAGAACAGATATCCTTACATTTCAGGAAAGTTTGCATAGTTTATTTTATGCCAAGTTGTTTGCAGAGGAACCGTTTCCTCTTCTCCTCCCAACGCAAACAGCTTCCAGAAGGCATTTTATAGGGAAAATTCTATAGGCAGGGGATGGGTGGCTGTGGGGGTGGTGGTTAGACTGCAGTTTGGATAAAAGGGTTCTGTCTTTCTGACCGGCAGTCATAGTCCACAGCTAATTTGCAAACCAACTTTATTAAGGCAGCTTTGTTTAAAAGAATGTCGGAACAAAACATTATTATTTTTTAATTATAGAGCCAGACACGACAGTCCTAGCAGACAGAGTACAGATTGCGCGTGATAAAACTTAGCATGATAAATTAGTTACCCAGTTGTGACCCTTCACTTTTGAGACCTTAGTGTCTATGATGCTTCTTGAGAAACTGCTTAGTCTTCAAACAAGTGCATAATGCTTCTGCCCTCCCTTTTGATTCAGTGAAGACCCTTTGTAATAGGCAAACCATCAGTAATTGTTTGATTTTTTTTTAGTGTATTTAAGAAAACCAGAGTGATCCTTATTGCAGAAACCACTCCTTTCTGCACAGTTTGAGCCACACAGTTCTGAGATCATTGCAGATGCAGACCCCCTCTTATTGGGAATTTAGGCCAGTGGACAGCAGGCTCCCCTACCACTTCTACATGACATGTAGAAATCCACAGACCGAAAACCTGTGGCTTAACCACATGTATTGGTTGCTAGGAATATCCAGCTCTTTCTGCAGCTTAGTACAAGCAGTCCATTGTTTCAAAACTATTCTCAAATTTTGTGGGTACCTTCAATATATTTAGAATATGCTTTAGATCACATGAGTTTTAATAATGTGTTATCCAACACATTTCTCATTTTGTCTCCAGGTACTTATGTTACATTCAGTATGTCACTTATGACCAGATTTTTTAAATTGTAACCCCTCCATAGATGAAATTTTCTGAAAATCTGGTTACTGACTTTCATCCTTGTGTTGAAATCATAACTTTTCTGAAAATGTGGTTTTTAACCTCTTTGGTCTAAATTTTGAAGGGTATTTAGGTCTGAAAACCCTTTCCTTTCTTATGAAATGAGAGTAATGACATTTTCATATTTAACACATGCACATATATACATTATCTGATAAGTGCATGAACATTGAATGGAAATTAGTAACATTTAAATATATAGTTGTGAAAAATGGTAGGAAAAACCAGATGCATAGGGTAGATTTTCTGCAGTTTCACACTGGCACATCTACACTGAGGCCAACACCACTGCTGTAGGGAAATTAGAAAATAGTTTTGCCCAGAGTTGGCTTGCTGCAGTTATTTGTTTGTTTCTAGTAGCATGCAAACTACAGCAGTTGCAGTGCAAGCACAAAGGCAGGCCTGACTGATGCCTCAAAAGTGTGCAATCCAGGCTTATACTTCTGACAGCCGTTTGCCTTCCAAACAATAGCAGTGTTGGGGGAAGACAACAGTCAACTGTAATTTATCCTTGTGTTTGGCTGTTGGGAGCCAATGCCTCAGCTCTGGCAGCAGTGGGCTTTTGTAAGTGCTGTCTAACCCATATCCGTCAGAATGAGCCGGATTTGCTAAATCACTTGGATAGTAATTTAGCGTGGCACATTTGGAATGACGGGCTGCTCATAAGCACTAATTAAGACAGCTCTGTTGGTGTATCTCATTATGCTCTGACGTCCAGCAAAGGAGCTGCTGAGTACCTATGGGCGATTGAGACTTTCTCCTGGCACGGCAGGCCCTGGAAGAGGGCACTGGTTCACAGCATCACCCAATATTTGTTTGACTTCCATTAGAACAGCTATAGTGGGTGGAGTAGAGGTAAACTGAAGATGAATTGGAGTAATTGAAATGTATCTGCAGTATCAGCAATTTAAAGCGTATCCATTTCTCTGATGCTCTGTGCATTTTACGTTCCCTGCTAACCACTACCAGTAATAAGTTGGAATAGAACCTGCATGTTAAATAGCCTGTGGAGGTGGCTGATCAGTCCAAGATGGCTCTGTATGAAGAGTGAAGAGCTCTGTGTCACAGTATTTCTCGTGACTCACCAAAGAATAAAGAAGCCCAAGTCACCTGGATCACTTTGATCACTAAAGGCATCTAGGGTCATGTCAGTCCTTTGTGACTCACACCATTGACAATAAATTACACACTGTTACACTCCAGATTTTAAGCCATAAGCTGCCCAGAGTGGTTGCATTTTATTTAAGACTTTTAAAAAGCCTTATGGTTTGTTATAACCTCGAATTTGCATCCGGAGAAAGTCACACACTCTTCTCTAAGAGAAATTCTTTTAATTTAGTGAGAAAAATAAAGTATTTTGGCAAAAGGTTTTACAGGAGTAAAGTACAACCAAGAAAAATATTTCCCTAAAACACTCAGCACAGAGACCCATTCCACAGAAAACACTCACTACAAACAATCAATATTCCAGCTTTAGTAAAACACAATTCATTGATTTTAAGTTACCCACAAGAGAAGGAAAAGAGTAAAAGAAGAAAACAGATTAAGAGGGTAAAGAAAGAGAGAAGAAAGAAGGAGAGAAAGGAAAAATGGTTACCGACAAGATCTGATGGTTCACATGGTTCAGGTTGCAGGAGAGGAAAGACAGAGAGAGAGAGCTCACATGGAGTCTCGTGTATTTATAGAGTTCAATTTTCCCTCCCAGGCAGGATATCCAGTCAGTACCTTCCAGGCCAGAGTGAGGTGTGCTGTAGGCAGTCACAGGCTCCAGGGGCATGATGTGGGCAGGCTACCAGGCAGGTCTGCACCACCTTCAGTGATGCCATGGGCTCTGCGTGGGCTCAGCCACGCTGGGTGCAGGACCTTCCGCTCTGCTGTGAGCCCTCCGGGACCCGGCCCTGTTGGCTGCAGGCCGTGTGCTCTGAGCAGGCTTTATGTGATAAGACAGCGTTACCATGTAGCAAATGTGGACAGAGCCTTTCCCAAATCTTTGTTCCCGAAGCCTAACCATGATGATGATGATGACCATGTACCTGCAGGTCTGGGCCCAGTCCTTCCCCCCTCCCCACTCACAGCGAGTTGGTTCCGACCCATATCAATAATTCAGTGAGATTTGGATCCAGTATCTCACACAGACGATTAAATTGTGTGTAATGAATAGAATTTTTATTGCAATATTTTGGGTACAAAGAGCTATTTCAGACTGCACATGCTCTGAAATAATCATGCGGCTGTATAAAATAAAATCAGTATTTGTTCAAAATCTTGTTTACTGAAACAATACTTACTGAGGTTGGTTTGTAGTTTAGCCACATTTACTACTTAAAAACCGTGTTGATACACTGTGGTTTTGTGGTTGTTTCAAAGTATCTGAAGAGCTTCACGACCTTTACAGATCTTTTGGAGAAATTAACTTTTGAGTTGTAATCGGGGTTTTTACTTTCCTTACTTGAAATTCAGTTCAACAGAGAGCGCACAATGTTTTTTTCACATTATTTGGTAACCCAAAACTACTCTCTAAAAAGCTGCTCAGAAGTTTGAAAGAGAGTACATACCGAGATGAACAGCTTCGGGAAACTGCAGAAGGTAAAAATAACTCAGAGTCCCTTCTCACAGTCCCCTGGTAGATTATACAGCCAAAACCAGCATTACATTTTGATCTTTATGAATATTATCTACTGATTAAATGCAGATAGTTTTTTTTTTTTTTTTAACTGGATTCTATATCAATTCAAGCTGTGATTCCCATTGCTCTCACTTTTTTCCTTCTAGTAACTGAGTTGTCTCTAAATTTGCCTGCCATAATTTCAAGGTATCTGCAAGCTGCAGCATTTGACATATTCTTTCTAAGAAAAAAAGGACTACTTCTGTTTTCTTTGATCTGTAATTGGTAGAGTACTTAGAAAACATTTCAAATCCACTCTGTTTTTCTGTCTCAGTATTGTACCTTTTTAGAAAACCTCTGGATCAAAGCACAATACATACATACTTCAGGCATCCAGGGACTGAATCTTTGGGCCTGTAATCTTAGCCGTGTGAGGGGTAATTGACAACAGTTAGTGGTTAAGTAGTGAGTAGGTCCAATGGCTACTCAGCAGAATATTTCACTAGTCACAACCTCTCCCATGTTTATGTGACCGAATGTGTTGCAAACATTTTAGTTTACATTAGGTCCATCATCTCATGAATGCCTGGCACTTGGCTTCAAGCACATTCCAAGGAGCAGAACAGCATCTCAAGTTACAAACCAGTGGTATCTTGTCTACCTCAGATCCAAGCTGAGGCTTTATTTCCTTTTCCCAAGTTGCCGTAAATTAATCTTTAATTGAAGTGACTCATCAGCGTGCTTCTCAGCTTTCTTCAGTGCTTCTGAGACATGATTTGTACCAAGTAGTGTATGAAGGAATTTTCTTATCTACCTTCTTGGAACTTGAGCTCTTGGATTTCTCCTCTGTGTGACACGCTTAATGGTAACACTGCTGGGATACACAGGTAGACAATGAAAGCTGACATTTTACTTCCTTGCCCTTCAAAAGATATGGGAACAGCACTGAATCTATTTTAGATTGATATAACGTAGCCCAAAGCTAGGAAAATTGCAGCCCTTTGAACATTACATTGTGTACTCTAAAAGGAGATACAACAGCATGAATCCCAACTCCTTAATCCTCATTTAATGTCTGACCTGTGACATTCCTGAAAGCTAACTTTTCAGAGAGAGAAAGGACCTCAGCTGTACTGTGTTTTAAAGTCTGGAAAGGATAATCCTCCTTCCTGGACCAGCTTCTATAGGAGCTTTAGGCATGTCTGTGCTTTTCTTCCCTCTCACGCTGTGTTAGTCATGGCTGTGTGTCAGGCTGACTGAAGAACAGATCTGGTGGAGATCGGCACCCCCAAAATGTTTCCAGACCAGGTGGGTTAGTGTTCAAACAAACAGGCATGTAAATAGGAATCTGTACGTATGTGTGCTTCGAAAAAACCAGCAAAGTGTTTAAACTGACATTTCTAAAGAAAAGACTGGATTTGCACATTCTCTACCTTTGTGATCTCTGAAGAAAACTAAGAGGATAGAAAGGAAAGTGCCTCCCTGGCTGACAGCTACCTTGAGCTGTGTGTGTGCTTATGGAGAGGCATGATGTGCAGGAGCTATGGGGCAAATGGAACTGGGGCATGAAGCGAGCAGGTTTGGTAACACAGAATGGACACGTGGCTCTTTTAGGAGTCAATGAAACTGAAAACACTTAAAGCAGTCTTGAGGCAATGGTAATTACATCAGAAGTGGAGAACTGTTATTGACACAGGTGAAGAATAATGAGTACAAAACTTGCATAAATATTAAGAGTCCAAGGAATTGTTTTGAAAACAGAGAACTTCTTAAATAAATGTGCATAAATAGAGACTGTGTCACTGCCTGGCAATAAGAAGTGCCAAGTGCAGGGTAAGCTTTATCTTTATGTTGGTTGTATCAACATACTCCAATGGTGAACTATGAGTTCTCCTTAAGAAAATAAATTGCGTCCATACAAACCAATATCAAAATAAGCTATCTAATTCCAGGCAACTGCCAGACAATTTACATAGCTTGTTTAAAAGGCTGATTTGGAATGTGCAGTGTGACTATTGCTGGAAGGAGGGTGTGATTTGTAACTGCAAGTTTGGTTATCTTTAAATAACTGCCCAGGTTTCCAACTTTTTTCACTGGTTAGGTCATTGTGCAGCAGCCATTTCCTAGCAATACATCAACATTATATAAGAGTGTTTTTGAAAGCACTTTAAAAACCTTTGTTTTGGCTGCATCCCTTCTGTTGCTGGGGTGGTACAGCTGAGTGATGGATGAACAAAAAATGGGGAACTGCGCTGTGAGCAATCACCTCCCCAGCTGTGATGGTCAGGCACACCACCTTCCCTTTTTTTTTTGTGGTTTTGCAAGTAGTCCGTCCAAGAGTACACTGTGCTTGTTTAATAATTTGTCAATAACAAAATTTTATCATTGATATTTCTTAAATGATATTCCTAGGGTGCTTGCATTTCCAACCAGTTGCCCCAATTCTTCTGCCATAAAATTCTCTTCTTTTCAAAAATATTGTATTTTGACTTCATCTTGCTTGGGGTTGGGTGCTTCACGTGCAGATACTTACCTTTTCCACGCTTCTTCACTGAAACCAGTTAGAATAACAGAGAATAAATCTAAGTGGCTCCTCATCGGTGTGTGCAAGATCAAAGAGAAAGAGAGAAAGGGGATTGCTGGCAGACTTGGAAAGTGATTCCTCTTTGACACTGTGTCTTACTGGGTGCTTGTCAGGCCAGGTTCATGACCACCTGAGGAACCTGAATGTACATAAGTCTATGGGACCCAGTGAGATGCATCCCAGAATCCTGAGGAAATTGGATGATGTAGTTGCCAAGCCACTTTCCATGACATTTGAAAAGTCATGGCAGCAGGTGAAGTCTCAGGTGACTGGAACTGGTGATG
Source organism: Manacus vitellinus (assembly GCF_001715985.3). Taxonomy (NCBI): domain Eukaryota; kingdom Metazoa; phylum Chordata; class Aves; order Passeriformes; family Pipridae; genus Manacus; species Manacus vitellinus. Next base: position 9,567,875 of record NW_021940535.1, on the reverse strand, counting down.
GGTACTGATTGCACCCATCTTTAAAAAGGGTAGAAAGGAGGACCCTGAGAACTACTGACCTGTCAGCCTCATCTCTGTGCCAAGGAAGAACATGGAACAGAGCCTCCTAGAGTTGTGCTAAGGCACATGAAGGACAGGGAGGTGATTCGAGACAGCAAGCACAGATTCAACAAGGGCAAGTCCCATCTGACCATCCTAGTGGCCTTCTACCATGGAGTGACTGCATCAGTGGACAAGGGAAGGGTTACAGATGTCATTTTTCTGGACACCTGTAAAGCCTTTGACATGGTCCCCCACAACATCCTTCTCTCTAAACTGGAGAGAGAGATTGATGGTTGGGCTGTTCAGTGGATAAGGAATTGGTTGGACAGTCACATCCAGGCGGTAGTGGTCACTGGCTCCCGACAGTCAAGTGATGCCCTTCGCTGGTCCGTGTTGGGACCGATGCTATTTAATAACTTCATTAGTGACGTAGATGAATGGATCGAGTGCACTCTCAGCAAATTTGCAGATGACACCAAGCTGAGTGGTGCCGTTGACACATCTGAAGGATGGGATGCCATCCAGAGAGACCTGGACAAGCTTGAGAAGTGGGCCCATGGGAACCTCAAAAGGTTCATAGCAAGACCAAGTGCAAAGTCCTCCATCCGGCTGAGGGCAAACCCCAGTATCAATACAGGCTGGAGGATGAACAGATCAAGAACAGCCCTGCCAAGAAGGACTTGGTGGTGCTGGTGGATGAGAGGCTGGACATGAGCCAAAAATGTGTGCTCACAGCCAGAAAGCCACGTGTGTCCTAGGCTGCATCAAAAGCAGCATGGCCAGCAGGTCAAGAGAGGGGATTCTGCCCCTTTGCTCTTGTGAGACCCCACCTGGAGTGCTGCATTTAGCTCTGGGGTCACCAGGACAGGAAAGACACAGACCTGTTGGAGTGAGTTAAGAGGAGGGACATCAAGATGACTAGAGGGATGGAGCACCTCTCCTGTTATGAAGGGCTAAGAGAATTGGACTTGTTCAGTCTGGACAAGAGAAGGCTTCAGGGTGACCTAATTGTGGCCTTCTACTACCTGAAAGGAGCCTACAAGAAATATTGAGAGAGACTTTTTACAAGAGTGTGTAGTGACAGGACAAGGGGGAATGGTTTCAAACCGAAAGAGAGCAGGTTTAGATTAGATATTAGGAAGACATTCTTTGCTGTGAGGGTGATGAGACACTGGCACAGGTTGCTGAGAGTTGTGGATGCCCTATCCCTGGGAGTGCTCCAGGCCAGGTTGGATGGGCCTCTGAGCAACCTGGTCTAGTGGAAAGTGTCCCTGCCCTTGGCAGGGAGGTTGGAACTAGATGATCTCTTCCAATTCAAACAATTCTGTGATTCTATGATTTTTCTCTATGTCATTTGCAAAGTTTCCCTGACAGGGAGCTGCAAATCCCTGTGACAGCACTGGTGTATGTCAAGCATAATTAGCCAACACAACCTCGTATTTTTGAGGTTTTTGGTCTACAATGGAACATTTACGCTGGGACTTAAAACCTGCAAATACTCGAAGTCGTGCACGGACTACGTGTGCAAGAAGAGTGACAAAAAGCCGTGATGCGGGGTGGGGTCAATCGCCGTGCCTTCAGTCCCTCCCAGGGCGACCAGCACCGCTCCCAAGAGCTGCGGGGAATCCGCGGGAAATGG
>NW_021940535.1:9346549-9565399 GCF_001715985.3 Manacus vitellinus | reverse complement strand
AGAGGGAGGTCCTGGTCCCACGAGAGTGTTTCTTGCGGATGTGCAGAGGTTGTGGCGCCGGGCGGAGGCTGCGGTTGAGGTTCCGTTCAGGTCCCGCTGCTTTTTCCCAGCTATGCCCCGTGGGTCCTTTTGGTGTGACCATTCTGTCAGCGGCAGGATGGGCAGTGTTGTACAGCGGGAACGCGGGACACACACACCACCATGGGAAGATGTCTTTGAAACGAGAAAGGGCAGAGGGCTGGGTCCAGTTCGCTGTAGTTTGCCCTTATGGATCCCCACCACGTTCTTCCAGCTGCTTCTCCAAGGCACTGAGTGGGAGCTTTGTGCTCCAAGAGAGAAGACTATAAGGTTATTCTGTTAGCCTTAGCCTGGTAAACAGGAGCGTATGCGGTATTGCAGTCTCTCACAGTATTTAGTGATTTCCTGCCCATTTCTTTCTGTACATTTCCTATGTCTTCTCCAGGCTCAAACCTACTCGAACTCAGGTGTTTCTGAATCATTATCCTTGCCAGAAATGTGAGAATTAACAGGCTGTACTTACATAGAATTTTTTGGATGAGTTCCCCTTGAGTAAATGTGACCTATGTACAGTGAAGTGCCTGGCCGCTTTCCTGCTGTTATTTTAGCATCAAGAAGCCTAAATAGTGGGATCAGGAGATTGTGAAGGATGTTGATGCTGCTGACAGCTTATTTGTTTTTTCTTGCTTCATTCATTGCCACTGATCAAAGTATTACTCAGAAAGATAAAGCAAAATGTATTTTCAGTAATCCTGGTAATCTGCCTTGTGCTTCAAGGAAAATCTACAGCCTTAGGGAAATAACTATCCTTCAAAGTAAGCTCAGCCCTTCCTCTGAAGCTGACTTTATGTAGTGTGCCAGTATTGCCGTTTCACCAGCACTTCTCTGGATAAAATGTGGGATGTGGTACCTGGTGGTTCAGCTGGTGTTGGTGCAGTCGCAGTGAAAAGGCACAGCAAGGGCAGTGAATTCATTGGCAACTGACAGGCTTGGAAAATAAGCCTTAGCTGCAGATGTGAGGACACAGAAAGGCAGCATCCTTGTGGCTCATTTTACAAATATGTGACAATTGGAAAACCGGCCACGTGTTCAGAAGTGTGTTTCTGATTGCTGCAGATCCATACTGAGGCTTACACCCTGAGCTGTACCAGCAAACTTGTGCATTGAGGCAGAGCACCTGGAGGGGCTACCCAGGTGCTGGCTCTCCTTTTAGCTCCAAATTCCTTGTCATTTGGTTCTGAATTATTTGGGGCAGTTCTGTGCAGAACTGTACAATAATTGTCTCTTTGTGTCCTCTAAATATCAGTAAATAAGTAGTAATGATGATGGTGTAGTGTAACTTGAATATTTTTATGTCCATCTTAATTTCAAAAGGGTGCAAAACATCAGGTTTGTTCAGCACAGGATTTTTTTCTGGATGACAGCTTATGCTGATGTACACTTTCATTATTCACTAACTATGGTCTTTTTTAAGAGTAATGACAGTGGTTTATCATGTTAAGGCAATGGAAAAGTAGGAGGATTTTATGTCCTGTTGGTTAATGGAAGAAATATTTTGGAGTGCTTGTTGTAAAATCTTTACTGTTCCCTGCATACAAGTTAAGGAGATTCAGTCAATTTATACAAAAGTTAGCCTATTAGAAAGCCCATTTTCCTATTTCTGTTAATTTGTTTGCTTTTTTTTTTTTAAATTTATGAACGTGCTTACCAGCATTAATTCAATCAAACACTACTATACAGTCTAGAAAATTCTCTAGATGTCGAACTAAGAGCAATTTTATTTTGTTCTTCAGCTGTTGTAAATGTTCTTTAGTTTTAAAATTAGTTTTCTGTATTTCCAAACAGAAGGTAATAATACTGCTCTTTGTGTTAAAAGGCTGTTGATAAAGTTGTTCTAATCATGACTGTGTCACATAAATGAACTAATATGCCTGTTTATTATTTTTCTTTTGCATCAGCATTTGCATTTTGATTTTCCATGGCCATAAAATAATTTGCACTTTAAAGTCTGAATTGAATTGCCTAGTCATCTGCTATTAATTTGGTAAATTCCACTAATGGAAATGAATTTTGCTTAGTTTTAAGGAATCTGCAAAGTCAGTCCTCCAAAGCTGTATGGTCTGATCACTGCTTTGTTCAGTTGTCTGCTTAACATCAAAGTTTTCTTAGTTGTGCATTTATTTTTATTAAAGAAGCTCTCCTATTCTAAGTTCATCCCGGACACATTGCCAGACTTTGTTAATTGCTACACAATACCGTTTTTGGGGGTTTCTTGTAACTTGTTATGTAACTAATCTTAACATCTTAATTATGGTTTTGTGTGTGTAATAGAATTTGTCAGGAGCTAATTTAAATATTTCCCGTCCTTTCCTGGGGGTGGGAACATTTGTGGGACCGAAAGTGAATGCTCAGTATAGAGGGTTGTCTATTTTAGGGGAAATGTTTGCCAGAGCACAAAAAAAAAAAGGTGGAGCACACAGAGAGATTGCTTAGTAAAATATTTGAGAGATTCGAGGGTCTGGGACTGTTAGGAGGCTCAGTGTGTTGTGGAAGTGATGTGTACAGTCTTGGAAGGAAAGTTTGACATCATTTCCCTAGCAATATCTAGCTGCTGGCTGCTTCCCAAAATATTTTAGCAGGCAAAGAGTCACAAGCCTTTTTTTTTTTTTTCAACTCCCCCCCTGTCTGATTTTTATCTAAAAAAGAAAAAAAACCAGAAATCCTTGAAATTATAAAAGGAATTCAAGCAAATGGAAGCAGTAAAATCTTAAAACCAGACATGAAACCTTTGAACTGCTTTCTGTTGTATGTTTATACATCACTTCAAAAAACTAAATAACAGCAGTAATTCAGGCATAGCAAAGTGAGGTCCTCGTGCAGATTTAAGGTGGTCAAACTAACCACTTAAGCTGATGTTAGTGTTCTTCTGTGGTAACGCTTCTGTTCTCCATCCCCTCTGGAAAACTGTAAATAATTTAAGTATCATTTCTTTTACCTTTTGAATTTTTATGTATTATCACAGAGGAGAATCATTTAGCTAGCTCTCTTGTTTCTGGATCTGGCGAATGTGCTGTTTAAAACGTGTCTCTATACTTTAATGAGAACTGTGAATGTGGAGGAGAAAATAAATAAATAACCAATTGGCAAACCTCACAGCTATTACTCAAAAAGGCATATTTTCACTTTCTCCTACAGAGATTCCCCAACTGTGATGTCTCACATCGTAAAGCTTATCAGTCTTGTGCAATATTTTTGTGATGTTACTCACCAAAATCAATATGCTGAGATTATACTGTGGGAGCAGTCATCCTTTTGTATCTCATAATAGTGTTTGATTTTTCCTTTTCTTCCTTAATTTTCCAGTACTGCTTATAATATTAGTGTGTAAATTAGCTGTTAGTAGTTTGGGTGCCCGCAGTACACATTGCACACTGCTAGAATGTGTTTCAGATAGACAATGAGCAGTGAACAGAAGTAGAACTGGGTTGAAGTCTCGGAAACACTTGGATTTACCTCTTTTCTTAGCAGCTGCCTTGCGATGAAATTATGCTAACAGGGCAAGAGGGAGACCAAGGTAGAGTTAAACTTTCTCCATCAAGGAAAAAAAAAAGTCGAATGGGGGGTAAATGAACTCTTTTGTCTGCTTTTTCCCCTTCAGCTATGACAGGGGATCCACATTCAACGTATTTGTGGGCAAAGGTCAACTTATTGCTGGGATGGACAAAGCTCTGGTCGGCATGTGCGTGAATGAGCGGCGGTTTGTGAAAATCCCCCCCAAGCTTGCCTACGGAAGTGAAGGCGTCCGTAAGTACGGCCCCGAGCCAGTGAATGAATAGCTGGTTGTGTAAGTGATCCAGCAGAAGAGATAGAAAATGGAATCACAGAAGAGAAGGGTAGAAATTGCAGGTACTGAATTTTGGAGAGGTTCTCCCCTGTCCTTCAGGGGTGTTTGTTAAGCCTGTAGCCTGGCTAATTTCTCCAGACACCCTCTGCATGCTGAAGGGAGAGCTATTTGTTGACTGTAGAGGACCTTCAGCAAATAAACCTTGCTACTAAAGTTCACTATTTATTTATATCTACCTCACTGTTAAATACTTACTGTGGTTTGGCATTGCAGAGCTGCACAAGTTTTTATCAGTGCCAAAAGCAGCTTTGTTCTACAGCCTCAGAGAGGCAACAAATGCTAACTCAAGATGAGTTTGCTTGATAGACGTCTTTGATAACAGTTCACTTTGCCAGATTTCCCCCCTTAAATATCTGCAACAGTGGCAACAGCCCAGAGAGTTATAAGCATAACAAGGAATAAGGTGTGCATTAATCATTCCTTTTAGGGTATGCGTGGTTTGGTTCCTTTTCACTGATGCCCTGTATAAAAAGGGAAACAAAACTGGATGTGTTGTTTTGCTTTTGCAGCTGGTGTGATACCCCCCAATGCTGTGCTCCATTTCGATGTGCTCCTGATAGATCTTTGGAACTCAGAGGACGAAGTGCAGGTTCAGACTTATTTCAAACCTGAGAAGTGTCCTCGGACAGTCCAGGTGTCTGACTTTGTACGGTACCATTACAATGGAACATTCTTAGATGGAACCCTATTTGATTCAAGGTATGCAGCTGTGTTGTGTGTGTGTGTATCTTAATAGGTATCTCACAATCATTTACTCCCCTTTCACCAGTGTAACAATTAATGCCCAGTGCCCAGAAACACAGGAAATGAAAGCTAGCATCATATGTCTGTTAGTAATTTATTCAGGGATTATAGGATAGCAGTACTGACTAAAACCAACAAAACTGTACATTATTTCTAAATGGGCATTACGAACACAGATGCTTTTTTTTAATTTTAAAGTCTGTATTTATATTACTGTTTATTGCAGTCAAAGTCTCTGTAACCACTGCAGCATCGATACAGGTTAGATACAAGTTTTATAAGCTAAGCAGAGTTTGTAATGAAATCAAACTACCAACACTTTCCTACTGAGATTTTAAGTGTACTGTGTGTATTTTGTCAGAGCTCAGTGGAAAATGGTACTTTAATAACAGCTACCATTGTATTTGTGAGTGACTTTTCAAAGCCCCTGTTAGGTTCCTGACATAGCTAAGCTCTCTGGGAAACTCTGCCCACCCAGCCCTCGGTAAAGGAAGGACCAATACTTTTGGAGTAGCTCGTTGTGAGTTACATTGTGGATTTAAAGATTGATTTTGTTCTTTCCTGTGGCTGTCTGACATTTGGTTGTGGGGCTTTTTTTTTTCTCCCTCATTTTTAGCCATAATCGGATGCGGACTTATGATACCTATGTGGGAATTGGATGGCTCATTCCTGGCATGGACCAGGGGCTCTTGGGAATGTGCGTAGGAGAAAAGCGCATTATCACAATACCACCTTTCCTTGCATATGGAGAAGAAGGAGATGGTAAAAGTTATTCCTTTAGTTATTCCTTTTTTTTTTCTCAATCCAAGTGAACCGTATTTTAAAACAAACTCAGCTTTCTATGTTTTAAATTTATGGGCAGCATTATTACCCAGTTCAGACAGACAGAACAAAGTGGTGGAAAGAGAGGTTCAAAATGTGTCATGTACAGGATTGGATTGGTTAGAAAGTACAAGATTTTTAAAAAAATTAAACAGTAAATTGCTTTACAGACATATTGTTGATATAATTGTAGTATTTATATGCTGAAATTGTATTTCAGTTGGGGAATATAATCTGTGATTAATATCTAGTGGAGCCAAAAACTTGGAGACAGGTGACTGCATATTTCTTTCAATGACCACCACAGAAAGCATAAAACTTTTTGGGAAAAAAAAAGGTATTTTTAATTCCAGTTTTGGGTTTTTTTTGCAACCAATGCCTTAGCAATAACTACAAGATGAATTAATTGTTTTGTGAGACTAAGCAGCCTGCAGATCATACAGAGAGGTCCACATTTTAAATGAGGGGGCAGTTAAGGATAGTTTGTGACTCTTCGTTGTATTTTTACTCTGCTCTGATGTTTATGGATGTGTCTGTGGTGTACAAGGTTTCATACGCCTTCCATGGTTTCTTTGCCATTAACTGTGATAGCCATCTCCATAGATAACAAGACTTTGTGAAGTTGTGTTTCAAAATTTTGCCGAGATCTTTAACTCAGTGGTTCTTGGTCAAAGCAACCCACACTGTAATTTGTACATTGATGGGGAAGTAGTTTTTCACTGAGATACTCAATTTGTCCTTCTTCAACTTCCACCACGGGGTCTGTTTTGATATTAACAGGATGGGAGGAGCGGATGCACCAGATTTGTATTCTAATAGTTATTTTGTGCACTTCCACGAAGTGTGTTGGGAATACTGGTAGACCAAACCATACAACTCAGATGGAACTGGTGTGTATTGACTAAGATGGGTGTTGCTGAAGAGACAGCTGTTTTCAGTGAGGCAGTGCCATCACAGTACGAGCAGTGTAAAATTTTTGATTTGGAGAATTGAGTGAAAAACCCGCTGAAACAAAAAATGACTGACTGTAAGCAAATTTGCAGAGAGATCTAGACAAATTAGAGGGCTGGGCAATCACCAACCGTATGAAGTTAAACTGGATTCTGCACCTGGGATGGGGCAGCCCTGGATGTACAGGCAGACTGGTGAACAAGATGCTGGAGAGCAGAAAGGGACCTGGGGTCCTGGCTGATGGCAAATTGAATATGAACAAATATGAGCAAATTGAATAATGTGCCCTGGCAGCTGGGAGGGTCAACCATGTCCTGGGGGCAGTCAGGCAAAGCATCGCCAGCTGGTCAAGTGAGGGGATTGTCCCGCTCTGCTCTGCACTGGGGCAGCCTCACCTTGAGTATTGTGTGCAGTTTGGGGCACCACAATATGTAAGAGAGACATTAAGCTCTTAGAGAGCATCCAAAGGAGGGCAACAAAGATGGTGAAGGGCTTTGAGGGGAAGCTGTATGAGGAGTGGCTGGAGGCATTTGGTCTGTTCAGCCTGGAGAAGAGGAGAACTCAGAGGACGAAACGCAGGTTCAGACTTATTTCAAACCTGAGAAGTGTCCTTGGACAGTCCCAGTGTCTGACTTTGTACGGTACCATTGAGGGGAGACCTCATCGCAGCCTACAACTTCCTCGTGAGGGGAAGAGGAGGGGCAGACACTGATCTCTTCTCTGTGGTGACCAGTGACAGGACCTGAGGGAATGGCCTGAAGCTGTGTCAGGGGAGGTTTAGGTTGGATATTAGGAAGAGGTTCCTCACCCAGAGGGTGGTTGGGCACTGGAACAGGCTCCCCAGGGCAGTAGTCACAGCACCACGCCTGACAGAGTTCGAGAAGCATTTGGACAATACTCTCAGCCACATGGTGTGATTCTTGGGGTGTTCTGTGCTGGGCCAGGAGTTGGACTTCGATGGTCCTAGTGGGTCTGTTCCAACTCAGGATACTCTATGATTCTAATTTATTTTAGAAGGGGAGGTGCTTGATATTTGGCAGTAGGTTACTTTTCTTCAACAAACATGTTTAAGCTTCTGCTAGAACACCTGCTGTTTCTTACCAATTTTTCTACTCTAACACTCTTGTAGGTAAGGAGATTCCTGGCCAAGCTTCCCTCGTCTTTGATGTGGTTTTGCTAGATCTCCATAACCCCAAAGATGGTATCGTTATTGAGAACCAGGTTGTGCCTGAATCTTGTGAGCGGAGAAGCCAGACAGGAGACTTTCTCCGATACCATTACAATGGCACACTTTTGGATGGCACGTTATTTGATTCCAGGTAACCAAACCATTCAGCTCTACAGATTGCATTTCCAGTTTGGACTCTTCCGTCTTGTCCATAATATACCCAAATACAATTCTTTGCTTTTCCTTCCTTTTTGAAAATTTTGGGCGGACTTGGAGTCTTCTTAAAAAACTCATAGAAAACTTTTCCCTATGAGAGGAAAAAGAACTAGTTTGGACTATGACAGTGTCACAGGCGCCATCTAGGGGCGGTAACCCCCCGGTGAAGCCATGAGTGCTTTGGGCATGAGAGCCTGAAGGCTCTTTGCTCTTCAGAGTTTATCTGCCAAATAGGTAATACCACTGAAGAGAGAGAAAATAAATATGATACCCATTTTATGTCCTGAAAATTGTGAATCAGTGTGCTAGTGGCTAGTTTGAGGTTAGTTGTATTTGTACTTGAAAACTGTTTGCATTTTGAAGGCTGCTGTCTTTCAAGACTGAATTATAGAACCACAGAATTCAACAAGAGGGTTTCTGTGATAAAGGAATAGGGATTACTTTCACAATAAATTCAAAGCTCTCTGGGCACATGAGCCTTGTGTACAGAATCATATGATGAATAATACTGTTGTAGCTTTCTGTCACTTTTGTTACTCTTAATTGAGCAGTGCTTTACTATCCCACTCCAGCTTTCAGAACAGCTGGCAGAAGTAGCTAAAAGGAGATGAAAATGAGCCAATGTAAATGTTTTATGAAATAAACTCATGGAAAAATGTTTAGTACTACAACAGCAGCCGTCGCTGTAGACCTTGATTTGCAGCTTATGAAAGCTTGTAAGTTAAGAGCCTAAATCTTGTCCACAATGCACCCACCCAGAATCTTTCTTTTTTGAGATGTAAATGAGTACTGTCTATAGTAATTAAACAAATTTTGAAAATAGCTGTATTACTTATATTAGGGTTGTTGTCAATAAATAGTAATAAGTGCTTTGTAGACAGCAGCCTCTACATCATTCTGGATTGCTGACAGTTGTTAGAGGGCACATTCATTAGAGCATCGTATCCTGACCTTCTGCAGAATTCAAAGATGAAGAAATAGAGCAGCTAACAATAGTTACTGGAAACCCTGGAGTTAGTTATCCAGGAGAAAATTTGTTACTAGTACGGGGAATATGCCAAAAGCACTGTGAATGGCTGGTTTTCAGAGCTCTAATAATATTTTCCTTTGCTTTTTTGCTCCGAAATATTCAGCTGCAGAACTGCCCCTGGGTAACTCAGCCAAGGCTGTCTTCTGGACTTAGAGCAGTTGAATAAACCTCTGAATTATATCAGAGTCTGGTCTTGTACTGGTCTTGTTCTTTCTCAGAACTACCTTGTAAAGATTAATTGAAACCTTTCTGCCTTTTCTTCGTTGGGCTGTGCCTTTATGTAACATGCCTTGAAGAAAGGCAGAAGACAGTCATGTCCTTGTAATAAGCATCAATTGCCATTGTAGCCTTGTTTTATTCTATCATTAGGTGTTGTAGCAGGTCCTTCAACCTACATATAAGTGGTTGACATGGTTTGGGAAGGAGGGATAATGTTGATAATGCTTTGTTGTAGTGACTCATTTTAATGTTGTGCATCCCAGAAGAATTTATTTGTCCCACCTGCTCCTTGTAGTAGTTGAACTGCATAGCTGTGGTTGTGAAATGAGGTAGTTTGAAGGATGTCTCATGAGAATGAACGTCAGCCGTATCTAGTTGATAAGTATTTATTAAAGTAGTGTCAGGGCAGAGGAAATTTTAAAGAAGAAAACTAATTTTTTTTTTAGTTACTTGTCAAAACTTGTTTTGTGCTTAGTCTAAAATACATAAATAAGTGTGATTTTTCTTTCAATATATAGTAGAAATGAATTTGCAAATTTGCTAGCTGTTCTCTAGCTAGGGTCCCACTACTGGGTAATAAGTGACACGTGTCACTGGCTGATGAAACCTGGTGGCCTGGATTCGTGGAACATGGTGATTGCTTTGTTCTTCTCTGGTGCTGGTTAATGACCGTGTGTTTTGACCTTAACTGGTTTAAGAACTGTGTTGCAGAGCTATTGCAAGATTCCATGTTTTCTGGAGTACCCCTGACAGTGCTAAAATGCAAATATTTTCCATAGTTATTCACGAAACCATACGTATGACACCTATGTCGGGAAAGGTTACGTCATTGCTGGAATGGATGAAGGTTTGCTAGGTGTGTGCACTGGTGAAAAAAGAAGAATAATAATCCCCCCTCATCTTGGATATGGAGAAGAAGGAAGAGGTGAGCTTGAATTTGCTTTCAAGTCTTCCATAGTTAATGAGGTTTTCTTTATTGTTTAGTCCATCTGTGTCTGTTTTCATTTTTCTGGCATTTTAAAAGTTTATGAATTAGTTCATTATTTTGTGGACATAAAACTGACAAGACTACACCCAGAATATGCAGAATTATTTTAATTAGCTCAATAGGTAGGACAATAAGAATACAGAACAATCTCACATGTAATTGGTAGCCTGAGCTCATTTGAATAGTTGGTGTTTCAAACAGACTGGTACTTGCTGACCGGAATTTGTTTGGATAATTATTGTCTCAGGCAGATTGGTACTTGGGTGCCAGGAGCTCTGCACTGTGAGATCTTCCCACCTGTGTGTCTTAAGCTCTGTATTCTGAAGGAGTTCATCCTGTTTTCTTCCCCATTCCTTCCACAGCCACAGGTTTTGTGGAACTTCTAAGCCGCCTCTGTAAATGGTGGATGCATGTAACAACGAAGTATCTGTGTATGTATAACATACAATTAACATTCTTTTGGGAAAACTCATTAGTACCTAAAAGGATTGCTGTGAGAGGTTGAATATGATAACCCTTCTAGCCAACATGGTGTTATGGCTGGTGTTTCAAGAGGTGGCTTCTGGGATATTATTTGGATAAGTGCCTTAAAAGAAAAGCCTATTTTCTGGGACTGCAAAGTCTGTACTGTTGATTTGAGAATTAGACTCCTTACCAACAAACCCCATTCCTGGGTCTGGATGTATCTGTCAGTTTTGGTAGTGCAATTACACATAATCCTGGGGAGGCAGGGAATAAGTTGCCTCTTATCAGGACATTTTAAGGAAATTTAACTTTTCAGATATAATGACATTCTTTGAAGCACGAGAACTCCTATGAGAATTTTGATGATCAATACTGAATTAGTACGTCAAAGATAGATGAGTTATTTAGGATGGTCACAGGAAATGTGTGATTATTGCTTCATTTCTGCATAATTTTCGATTTCAGAATAATGAACATTTTTTCCTTCACTGTTGAACTTCGGAGTGCATGTTTAGTGCTTTCCCACTGGTTCTCTTTCCTACACAGGATGCAGCTTGCATTCTGTTGCATCTTTTAATTCTGAGTGAGAAGAGCAGAATGACTCAGTAACAGATGCAGCAGGAATACATATTCTTACAGGGTGCAGTACCTGGTCATCATAAGCCTGTTGGGGTACCGTTTCTTTCTCTATTTACCTAAGTTGTTTCCTATTTAGGAAAGATTCCAGGATCTGCAGTGCTGGTCTTTGACATCCACGTGGTTGACTTCCACAACCCTTCAGATTCTGTGGGCATTACTGTTAACTACAGACCTTCCAACTGCACTGTACTAAGTAAGAAGGGAGATTACTTGAAATATCACTACAATGCTTCGCTCCTGGATGGTACTTTGCTAGACTCGACGTAAGTATTTGAATGATCTGGTAAGGAAAATATTCCCAGCAGCTGTAAAAGCAGAATGAATTGCCTGCAAAGCAAGCTGTCAGGGAGTAAAGACTTTTTAAGAAAAAAAGTAAGTATTTATATAGAATGTATTTTTCTTTTTATGTCTGCCTGCCTAAGATGTATAGGAGGAGGAAAAGAAAAAGGCAATCTGTCATAGCATAATAAGAGAACTGGGAACAAAAAGGACGTGGGAGTGTGCTGGAGAAGAACATAAACAGTATGTGTGGAGTGATGAAACAGTTTGTCTGCATAGCATTCTGTTTAAATGGGCTAATTCAGGTGTCTGGACTGGTAATGCCAGGACAACACAGGGCTTGTTATGGATGAGCTGTCCTGGTTTATTCAGTGTTTTGGTAGGATTTTCACTCTGTGCTGATTCAGTGCTTCTGAGAGAGGTCTGATCAGGCTGCTTGGTGTGGTCTTATTAAAGATGTCTTGTGTGTGGTTTATAGTAGATAGTCACCTGTCATGTCTGTACTGCACGTGGGTGCTGATTCTTCTGTACTGTGGTGCTGTGTTGTCAGCATGGAGAAACTGTCAGAGGGCTTGATCATGATGGTGATGATAATGTTCCTCTTCCTCCTGCCTGTTGACAGTGGGTTTATGATGGAAGCAAGAGGTTGCTCCAGTCTGTCTCCTGTAGAACTGAAGTGAGCCTGTGACAGTGTTTGCTGCAGCTGCAAGAATACTTCTGCTAGCTTTTTTTTCCCCCTTCGTCTTTTGGATAGCTCAAGTCGTCCGAATAATATTTTATTTTTTGGAAGGGAAGTTGGGAAAAACTATTTTTAGCTAGGTTATAATTAACACAGGAATCAGCTCATAGGTTTCACAGGATACACAATAGTTTGCAGAGCTGAAAAGCTGCCTTAGATTGGTGCACATGATGCAGTGCTGTAGGCAAGTATGTATACAAGTAATGTGTTTGGATTCAAAACACCTTTTATGTGACAGGAAGGCTGAATTCCCATTTTGTAGCAGGAACCAAGCGACACTGAGACTTATTCAAAGCAGTTTATCAAAGATCATGAGTCATGTGCTCCTAATTTTAAGGCTGACCTCGTAGCCACTGAATTGTTTTCTTTCCAAATGATACTCTGTTATACAAGCATGTCCTGCAGAGGCACAGCCAAGACAAATAACCAAAGAAAGGAGACCAACAGAATAAAGTCTCAACGCTGCACACTTTGCTTTTAGAATCACAATACATGTTGAACTTCTGGGCTTTTAACTTGTGATAATTTCTGGTTTTAGAAATGAGCCACACTCAGCAGGGTATAATTCAAAATTTAATATGAGTAAATAGCAGCAGTAGTAGTATTCTTCCAGGCTGTTTTGGTTAAGTTAATACGTTACAGTGACTGATTTCATTTAAAGGGATAGCTGATCTATGGGAATGCACCCAGATCCCCATATAGGAGTGATGGATATGGGTCAGATGTACATCTGGAATTTTTACATCTGCCAAAAAGTCCAACTGCAGTAGTTAAAAACATGTGAAAGGCAAAAGCCCTATCTTCAAGATAAAATGCCTTGGGGTGTAATTGGCATGATTAATGATTCTAATTGGATTTCATTAAAGAAGCCTATAATTTTAGTGCCAGAGGACATGTCAGCAGCAGGGACATGTCTGTTTGGTGCTGGCTGTAACTCGAGAACAACTTCAGGTAACTTTTTGGTAGAACAGAGCATTTGCCATGAAGTTAATTTTTGGCAGTGACAGGACACTAATTAGAAGTTTTTGTGGTAATTTTGAACAACAGAAATTCTGTGTGTTGAGGGTGTTTTTTAATTCTTCTTTCCTTCCTCTCTAGACACAGCCTTGGCAAGACTTACAACATAGTTCTTGGGTCTGGACAGGTAGTAGTGGGGATGGACATGGGCCTTCAAGACATGTGTGTCGGGGAACGACGAACAGTTGTTATTCCACCTCATCTTGGTTATGGAGAAGATGGAGTTGGTAAGTGCACATCCACTTAGCACCCCTTGGGTAAATGAAACATGAGTATGCATGTTTTGTTACTTCGTGTGTACTAGGTCCTAAGGTGAGTGTGTCTTAGCTGCTTGAATGGGATTTTTTTAGAGATTTTTCATTTCATTGTTTTAGACACTCCCCCCCCATCCCATTCCCCAATGGAATGAACATACTGTCTGTTTTTGGAGTCATGCTGTTGCTGTGGCCAACAGAAAGACCATCACAGTACAAAAGGGAACACATGCCCCCAGTAATGTTGCTTTGTCAGAACAGAAAGCTCCAGGCAGTCTGGTGTTGCAGAGGGATGTAAACGCTGTTCTCCATGATAGGGAGCTGGGTGCTCGCATTTGGACATGCCACATGTTATTCAGAAACAAAACTGAAGGGGGCTGGTCAGCACTAATATGTTGGGAAATTCAAAGAAAACTCAAAATTTGGAAACTACGTGAACTGAATGTAGGATGTGAAACAGTGTATTGGTGCTGTTGAAACCCCAACACCAATACATTTTAAGGAAACTTTAGAGCATTGAGGCTTGTTGATTTTTAATGACAGGGACAGCAGTAATAAAAAGAACAATGCAGAAGTGATAAGGACTTTCATGTCCCAGTGTGTGTTGTTGTTACTCATCTTCCAAGTTAAAAGACTTGATGGAAAGGACTCTAAGAGGAGGTCATCAAGATCAACAAATTCTGATGTATATGGAAACATTAAGTTGTTCTGGTCTTCGAATAGCTCCAGAACAGTTTGTAGTTTATAAAGACTGTAGGGCATCATGTACCACACTGAAAGGAGAATTAATTTGTGTTAAGAGATAAGAATTTCCACTAAGTGCATTTCCATTAAAAATTAAAAGTATTATATATACAACATTTTGTACATAATTTTATCTATTATATAAAAGTGCATAGTTATATATAATAAATTGAAAATTTCCTCATAACATAAAAAGTCTACTGTGTTTAATACCTGTCATAGGTATCTACCATTGTTCAAGTTACATTTGATAAGCATGGTCTGAAACATTGCATGAGTGTTTTGGTATATACCTGGCTCTCTGAGAGATTGCTTGTTTGCAGTCTCTTGCAAATAGAAGATTAGAGGTGACCTTGACTTTTCTTTTTCAAGGATAAATTAAACTCCTTCTGTGGTTTCTTTGAGGTAACATCCCAAGCTGTTGCAACTCTGTTGAATCTCACAGGAGTACACCGTGTATCTGCTAGATAAAGGAAAATTGATTTATTCCCACAGTTTTAGTTTTATAAGTAAAAAAATTGATGCAGTTTTATTATGAAAGCTTTCTTTATGTTTTGATCACCTCCCTGAAGTGAGCAGGAAGATTTGATGGGCTCGGGATCACAGAAGAGAAGTGCCTGTTGGAGCGGGAAGATAAATTTAATTATAGATTAAAAGGAAATATACCCTTTAATGTAAGTGAGGACAAATACCCATCTTTGACGTTTTTTTGTGACAGAAGGAGAAGTGCCTGGTAGTGCTGTATTAGTTTTCGACATTGAACTGCTGGAACTGGTGTCTGGCTTGCCTGAAGGGTACATGTTTGTATGGAATGGGGAAGTCTCTCCCAATCTTTTTGAAGAAATAGACCAGAATCATGATGGAGAGGTTCTTTTGGAGGAGGTAAGCTGAAACAATGAAAACACCTGCAGTGGTTTTCTCCTACCACTATCATCAAGATGTTTTCTCTTACCGTCATCAATGCAGATGTTGAAGAAGGGGGTCTCTCCTCTTCTCTTCTTCTGACATGGTGTTGTCAAGTTAACAGGGAGGCAGCATGTCAGTTATAACATGGTTATTTTGCTTTAGAAATAGAACCAGAAAGAATCAGATCCTTAGGACACAAGTGTAAGAGGCGGAGTTGGTATCCAACAATCCTTCACTGTATCAACCTTCTCAGTGGCCATTAATTGGCAGTTTGAGATGAATTCCTGAGCCAAATCTGAGCCTGCAGCAGTATATCCAGGAACTGTCTAATCACTTCTGGAGCCTGACAATGCCTGCAGTTGCTCCTTCCATGGGTGAATTGTGTGCTTGTCAGTGGGTGCCCTACTTGAGGGCTCTTTGCCTTTGCCACACCATCTCTGATAATATAAACCTCTGTGAGGTTTTCCTCTGCATTTTAACTCAGGAGTTCTATTTTTTTCATTCTCTTCTTAAGTCTTCTTTGTCACCTTTCTCTGTCATTCTGTTTTGTGTCTTTCCTCTCTGGAGTAGAGCTGCCTGCAGCGCTCAAGGGGCAGGTTGTGGCCCTGTGGAACAGCATGAGATGCCTTTGACGATTTTAACAAGCTAATGGGGTAAAATCAAAATCTTGTTTTCCCTTTTTCTAGCACTGTCTTCCACCTCTTTGTTTTACTTCCATCTCCACTTCTGTTCTTGCAGAGAACAGAAGAGCTTTTACTGGTTTAGAGAATGAGGTAGTATGTGGCTTTTGCTATCAACATCCTTCTGGTCACCTAGTGGGGAGGAGAAGGAGAAGCCAAGGAGATATGAGAGGATGCTTGGCTTAAAAGGTGTAAATGAATTTCAGCAATAGCTCTCATTGCTGAAGCTCATTTAACAAGTAGCACCAGAGATAACAGTAATTGGGAAAGTTGTGTTTGTCTTTCTGGTTTTGGCAAGCCAGCAGTATGAATTCAGTCAGATGTTGTATCACCTTTAGTATCACCTTTAACAGCTTCATCATACATACTGGGAGAGAGGTCTTTAGGGAAAACTGACCTTACAACCTTCCCCACAGAGGAGTCAAGTGGAAGACATAATGCCTGAAGCTATTTTAACAAATCTCACGGTATCCTGATATTTAAAGTCTCATTTCTGTGTTTCATTCTTTTTGTCTTGTGTGTTGCTTCTTGTAAAATGTGGGCGTATGTCTGTAAGCTTCATGTATTGGCATGCAAAACTACACTCTCTGGAGTGACTAAACCTCCTGTGTCTGTCCTAATTAGTCCAGTTTAGGTGGCAAAATTTATAGGGTAGTAAGAGTGTACTTCTACGTACATCTAATAAAATTGTAAAATGCTGGATAGTCGATGACAAATAAATGCTACTTTTGACATACTCTTCAGTTTTAAATGTCCATTTAATTGTGAGCTGTTTTCTTCTCTTTTCCCTCTGCTTAGTTTTCAGAGTACATCCAAGCTCAAGTTGATTCTGGCAAAGGAAAACTAGCTCCTGGTTTTGATTTTGAGAAGATTGTTAAAAATATGTTCACCAATCAAGACCGGGATGGAAATGGTAAAGTTACTGCTGAAGAATTCAAGTTGAAAGATCAGGAGGCCAAAGAGGAACACGATGAACTGTAAAGATAAGAAAAAAAGAAGAGTCCTGAGCTGACCTACTGTTTGAACATGTGTACTGGAAGGGGTTTTGGCAAGCATGGTTCTGGAAGGATAGCCTGGGTCTGCCTGTGCTGAGGTGTGGGTAGGCTCTTAAAATAGGAAGAGATTTTCAGTTGGAACTGTTAGGTATATCTGAAGAAAGTGTTAAGTGCCTCAAGGTAGGATGTATAAACAGGTAGAGTGTACAGCCATATGTGGTGTCATGATCCACGTGATCTGTTTTTATGCTAAAGATCAGAAGTTCTCATTGAACAATACACGGTCACTTGGATGGATGGTAGAGAGAAAACTTACCAAGTGCTTTTAAAAGAGTTTTTAAAAACCTGCTGTATCAGAAATGCTTGTGCAGGAGAATGAACCAAAATATTCCCCATGAAAACAACCTGTAAAAGTTGTTAGCTGTTGATCCCAGTTCCTTTCAGAAGGCTTGAACACTCTTTCCAGTAACTGAACAAACTCACATGGATATTTGCCAGCAGAAAATCTGATTTGCAAATTGCAGAACGTGCAAGCGATGGCTGTGCCATTGCAAAATTTCCATAAGCTGTGAATTAAATTAAACAGGCCTAAAAGCAATACTGTGTATGTGTTGGGTTTTTACCTCACAGAATAAAAGTTTTCTTCCATCTGTATTGTATTGAATTAGTAACCTTGTCTCTTGCTGGCCAGGGTTCCCATCAGTGATTCCAAAACCTTTCCAGTTGCAATCCTATTTATAGTTTGGTTAGACATTAAATATTAGTATTACAAGTCCAAGTGCTGTCATAAATACTGGATACAGTTGATTTTGTGTGGGGCTTCTGTCTCCTATTTTGGGAATTGCTAGACTAAGGAGTAAGTGCTTAGAGCTTAAGCAGCAGAGCAGTCTGCAGTGGCAAACAAACAGACAGACAGTGATAAAATCAAGAAATAGGCCCATCTGTTTGTGTGTGCAAACATTCTGACCTATCCCTCAACACAGAGTCAGCCCTGAGAGTGCTGTTTAGATTGTGTGAGCTCTTGAGACAGTCACCCGTTAGCTCGATAAATGGAGCAGAGCTGCTTAGCACTGAATACCCCTAACACACATTTTTTGGAAGGCCGTGTGATTCCCCTCAGTACACTGCATGTAAAGTGCACAAATACGTATAGCGAGACACTGTCAAAGAGGAGTAGGAAGGGAGTTGTGTTTCCATTATATGCTTTGTGTCTAGTTTCTTGCTTTCCTTGGTCTGTACATGTGGGATGTAAGCTTCCTGAGATGCTCTTTCTAAAAGCTGGTATTTCAGTTGGATGAAAACATTTTGTATTGGTTTTTAATGCAGTTCTTACAGAAAGTGCAGTGAAATATTTTTTTGAGTTTGATACCATTAAATGTTGGATAACTGATCTTTTTGTTAAATAAAATTTCTATCAACTGCTACATTTTCCTTTCTGGCATTTTGGTGGGTTGGGATCTTGAGTTGAAGCAAATACCCTTCCTGCAGCTCTCTTCTCTTGCATGCAGCAGGCTTATCCTAAATATGTTCAAATTTGCTATTCATCTTCAGGAAAAATATTTTAAACTAAGATTATGGGTTCTACGTTTGATTCAAAATTATAAAAAATAATAGACCACTATTAAAGACTTTTTTTTTCGTACCTCACACAGGTGAAATGGCTTTAGGAGGCATTTGCTAAATTCCCCATCCCATATTACCATTGGCTGTGACAGCTGGGAGGGTGATGGGGACTCCAAGTCTTTCACTGAATGCAATTGTCTTACGTAGAAAACAGCATTTCATTCCCCAGTCTAGCAAAAGCAAACTCACTGAGCTGTGTATGTGAGGTTTGATGTTTTCACTTCATCTGTAGCTCAAAACCCACATGTATTGTGTGTAAAATACTGGAAGTCTGGTCTGATTTGGGCTTGATGTAAATACAGGCTCTTTATAGCAGATGTAAAAATGGTGGATATCGGTGACTGGTACTTGGAATCAAAAGGTTTATGTCATGAATGGCTCCTCAGAAGCTTCACTGTCTTGTGAAAGCAGCTTCCTCAGAAGACTGTTGCACACATTTTTCCCTTTTGTTTTATTGGGAAGCAAGTTGCTCACTTTTTGCTGTGATTCAGGTGCATTGCTTCTCCATCCTGACAGAGCTGAGAGGAGTGGGAAGCAAGTTGTGATGTGAGTGCTGCCAGAAGCAGTTCCCAGTGTGGAAACAGCTCCTTATCCTTACTGTGTTCTCATACATACCCCCAAAAAACCAAGTCTGTCTTCTGGGTATGTCCCCTCCTTTTGTGAGTTTGGAACTTCTTGATCTTTACAGTTCCTTCCAACCCAGACCATTCTGATTCTGTGATATACTGAACTGTTTTGTCTGAAAAAATCTTAGCGAATGGACCCAATCTTTCTACACAGAGGAACATTCCAGGTGGTGGGCTGAAGAGTTCCCAGTAAACCAGGATAACAGAGTTGTCCTCCAGGGCAGATGCAAGGCAAAGAGCAGCACCAAAATGCAGGCAGTTGGTAATCCCAAAGATCGCTGTGCTGGATTTATTTGGAAGTGATGGGATAGCAGGGATGACTTTACCAGTGCCTCCAGCTAGGGTAAGTACATCTGAAATTCTCATTCCATTGCTTCTTAGGCCTTAGCAAACATGGCTTGTGATCCATCTAAAGATGTTTTTCTGTCTAGAGGAAGTATTTGTTGCCCACTCACCTCATCCCCTCCAAGTCTGGAGGTTGCCATTTTGGAAATAAGAATGCAGCTTTGGGGAAAATCAGAGAATATAAGGAAAAAGTTGCTGCAAAATAATTGTGTTTATACTGGGCATTGCCCAGACAAAGGCAACAGAAACCAGGTCTGTCTGGCTGCGTTAGGCTAAACTGCATAAAATCCAGAATTTCTGACTACTAACATAGACCCAATCGTTTCCTTTCTGTTGGTAGCTATTTGCTTTTCCCTCTAGGGAAAGCTCAGGGCCACCTTCCTGAGAAAAGGCTTGTGCTTGTGTTGAATCTTCTACCCATTGCTTTTCAGGGTGTGTGGCAGCCCCCTAAAAGTGAGGGCAGTCTGCCTGCCCGTTCACCAAACCAGAGCCTGGAGGGCTGGCAGGGAAGCTGGCTGGGAAGTGAAATTGTGCTGGTGTGGACTGGGAGAGCTCAGCACAGCCCTTGCATGTGCAGCTCCATTAACAGATAAATCCCTCTGAGTCACCAACCTGTTAGAGAGGGCGGCCTGTGAGGAATATGGATATATGGTAAATATTTTCTACCTCAAAATGTAACATATTTTTTTTCAGGTGAAAGTAGCAATTTATAAATTATCTATTTGTATCTATTTATCTATTTAGAAGTTATCTGTTTGTTTAGAATTTATCTACTTATGTAGCATTTAGAATTTATTTAATATTTAGAATTTATCTATTAGTATTTATTATCTACTAGTATTTAGAACTTATCTATTTAGAACTTATCTATGGAATGTATCTTTTTAGAATTTATTTATTTAATTAGTATCTAGATACTTTTTCACATACTTAACTAACTTTAGAAAAATAGATCATAACTCTTAAGCATCATTAATAGCCAGATGTAACTAGCTGGTTAAGCTAATGAGGGGCTCTCTAGAACTCAGAACGCTGCTACTCCTCTAAAGAAACAGGCAGGTGCTAATCTCAGAGCTGGGCAGCTGACTGCTGTTAGAAAAGGAAGTTGCTGGCAGCCAGGGTTGGCAATTGCCAACTGAATTGTCTGAGGCTCAGTGCAAAAGAAAAGGAACCTGTGTGTGAACCATGAAAAATCCAGGTATTTATAATTTTTTTTTCTGTCCTAATTTGATAACAATATTTTCTGCTGTAAAATCCCACCTATGCCAAGTATATGAGAAATTTTGCTTAAATCAGAGTTTGCAGTTGTTGAACTTGAATGTTATTTTTTTTCTGTGTGAAAAATATTCAGATTTTCCTTTAAGCTTAAAAAAGGCATATTTAGCTAGTACTGAGTGCAAGTTTTTGGCTCAGTTCAGGACTATTAGTGTGTGTTTGACAGTAAGAGGACATTTGAGCTGGCTGCAACACCCACTCAAGAGGAGGAATCATTTTCAGCTAAATAAAGGTCCCAAATACTTGACCTTGGACATGTGCTACAGACAGAACAGATATTGTGAGTAGGGGAAGAAAGAAAAGTAACAAATTCACTTAACTTTGCTTATTCCTTGCTTTAAAGTTATGATATACTCTTTTGGCTGTGGGAAAATGGTCTGGGAAATGTATGATACCTTTCTTTCCAAACTAAATCATAAATGAAATACACTTTTAGGGTGGCAAAATGTTTCTGGTTAGAAATTTGATTTAGAAAGACATACTGTGAATAGTATCTTTCCTAATACTGAGTGGAGAATCTCAATAGTACTTACAAGAATTAGACTTGCTGGAGTAGGATGGTTTAACCTGTAACTGTAGTGTTAATTTTGCTTGCAGTTAATTTTGTTCATGGCTTTGGAGAGGTGACTGATAACATAGATTCTTCTATTAGCCAGTAGTCCAGTGACAAAAAGGTGGGATTTTGATCAAGTGAGGATATCTAAAAATGCATCTTGTGTTTTCCCTTAACTACCACATAAGCATGAGTTGTGGCTGGCAATGAGATGTGAGGATATTGATAATCTGTACAGCACCATGCAGGTTTTTAAAATCTGACCTCCTGTTTCAGGTTGATTGTGTAAGTAACTATTTCTTCTAGAAAGCTGTATTATGGCCTTTCAAAAAGTAAATTATTTGGCATGGAAATACCCTTTGTGCAGCAAATGGGTTCTGTGGGGTAACTGCAACATGGCTTAGTTGCTCTTATGTCCTAGCAAAGGTTTACTGCTCTGGCAGTTACTTAACATAGGACCTGAGACTGACAGGACTTACTGATAGAAGGAGAAAAGCATGCTGGAGATCTTAACTTACCTGCCTCCTCTTGTAAGGACAAGAATCCTTTTCTTTAAGTGGTTGTCATTGTGGACTGAACATTTGGTGACTGACTAATCATTGTCCACCTGCTTGGAGGTGAGATTGGAAAATCTTCCTTACATAATGCTTGAAAGATGGTGGTTTGATCTGAAATCTTCTACCAAGGCAAAGAGTTTTAGGTGTCCCTGTAGATGAGAAACCAACTGCTCCCTTCTGCTGTGTGTGGGCTCTCTAGGTAGGCTGAATACTAATTTTAATAACTTGGATTAAGATGTAGTTGGACATCTAGTTTGGTAACTGCTTTTAAAGATGCTGCCTAATCCTTTTCTATGTTGCTCTGCATGTGCTTTTCTGTGAGGTTTCGTTTGATTTACTTTTGTGGGTTTTGTTCATTTGTTTGTTTCTTTTGGTTAGGGGTTTGTGTTTGGTTTTTTTTTTTTTTCAATTGTGGGTTAAAGAATAAGATCTTCATAACAGTAAAGGCGTGATGGCTCACTCACCTGTTGGGTAAGGCTGAGGAAAAATTCTGGAGGGAGAATCAATGAGTTTATGTGTATTCTCAGGCAAGGTTGATTGAAAACATGGGACAGTCTTCCCCTCTCAGAAACAGTATACAAAGAGACCAGAATTGCCCCCCTTCTTTTCACTGATGCTGGGGTGGTCAGGGAAATCCATTCCACTTGTAGCTCAGAATGATCTTGTGCTAGAGTGTGTGTTGCTGACACATCTCTTGCTGTGGAGCTGTGACTATCAGCTACACTTCACACATTCTAAATTTTAACTGTTATCTGTATTCCAAAGATAAGCTGCTTGTAAATGGAAAACTTTATCCCAGTGTAAACTTTAGGAGTATTGCCTGGTAACTAGCCCCTTGCAACTAGAGGCTGGTTGAGTAAGCAGTGCATCCAAACACCTTGGTGTTTTTCAGAAGGCCTTTGCCTTTTGGACTTTTATTTGGCATCTGTGACAAAAGCATGATTGCATGTTTAAAAAAGCACTAAAACCAAGAACCATCAACCCTACTTCCCTGCTTCCAAAACCTTAACATTACCTCAGCTAACGTAAATTCTCTAGGTGCCTAAAACTCCAAATGTAGAATGTTAAAGAAATTGCTGAGCTCCCCTGAAAATGCTGCAGCATTCCCTAAGAACCTTGCTGTGCCCAGGTGGTGCAGACCTGGTTGCTGAGCAGGCAGCTCACACCGATGCCCTGCAGGGAGTCACAGGTAACACTGCCCTGCTTGTCTTGCTGGCGGTGCTGAATCCATAGTGCTGGCAGAAGATGACTGTACTGGAGCCTGCTCCCTTCCTTACAGTTTTGCCATGACCATCCCGTCCTCCTCCCTGCCCGAGGCAAATGGGGGAGACAGGGAGAAAGGCCAGAGACCAGACCAAACTTCACACCCAGTCCCAGTGACTGCTGACTCAGCGGCTGTCACTGCTGCCTTCAAGCTTTCCCTGTTTTTGGCTTTGGCTGACAGGCTCTTGGCAGGCCAGGGCTGAGGCAGCTGCTGCTCCCATCTCCTCCTGTCACTGGTACTGCCAGGATGCTTTCAGCTCTTCCAATCTGCTGCTGCCTGAGTAATGGCTCTGGAATGGAAGACAGCCAAGGTGCTCTCCTCGCCTTGGTTGTCTTACTGGTTTTCTGCTCCAAGGGACAACTTCAAGGCTCCTGCTTCTGGGGCGCCAGCTGCCCCTCTGCCAGGAGCAAGGAATTACGAACATGACTAGATCCTGACAAGGAGGACATTTCCCTCAAACACTCTTTGCCTGTTCAGATGCAGGCTGGAATTTCTAAAAGGTCCCTGCGCTCAGGAGTTCCCTGCTGGCACAGCATGTGCCATGTGTTTGTGTGCTCACAACTACCTCAGATTGCATATCAGGCCTCTACCCTGCATTCAAAATACTGGGGGGATTTAACTTTAGTTTACTGCAGAGGATGCAGAATGGGGTTTGGAAACTATGCCCCTCCTCTTCCTTTCTTGGAAAAGTTCCAGCAGGGATGGTAAGCAGTGTAAATCTGCTGATTTGGAAAAAAAATGAGTGGTGCTACTAAGTCAGAATTTAAATAACAGATCACAGGTTGGAGGGAAAGAGTCCATTTCTTGAGATGTGTGTTACTTCTGGTGGGGAGAATGCAGATCTAGGCTCTCCCACGTTTTCATTACAACTCCTCAGGGAATGGAAGATGGCACAGCTGTGAATGAAAAAAGGGGAACAATGACTATATTGCACATTAGGGAAGTTGTATGATTGCCTCTATTTTATTAATGAATAGATTTAGTACAGCTGAGACCTCATAGGACCAGGGTCACAACATCATCTTTTACTTATCCTGCAACATATCCAAGTAAGCTTCCAAAGCTGTGGTGGTATTAAGCTGTACCTTTCTGTACACAATGCTGAGAGGTGCTGCTCAGTACAGGGGAAATACTTTCTGAAGAAGAGTGTGGTGAAACACTGTCAGAGGTTGCCCAGAGAGGTGGTAGATGCCCCATCCTTGGAAACATTCCAGGTCAGGCTGGATGGGGCTCTGAGCAACCTGATCGACTTGTAGATGTCCCTGCTGAGTGCAGGGAGGCTGTGTACTATTAGCTTGTGAAACGATCTGTTGTTACAAAGATGAGAAATTTTATCTCAGATATACTAACTTAAAACATTCTTCCCATTTCACAGACAATAAGAAACAGTAAGGATAGAGAATTTTTTCTAATGATACAAAAATCTGTGAAGAAGAAACACTCTGCCCGAATTGGGTGAATAAAGCATTTTTACTGGAGAAGAATATATGTATGAAAAACTTCTGTGAAAGTATGTAGCATATGAATAAGATCCTTCAAAGTACAGCTGAGACTGAAATGTCTTCTTTGAAAAGAAAAGGCAACACAAACGCGCACACTGCTTGTTCACAGAGTGTTTAACACCTTCAATTTTACAAAATAGCCACATTTTCTAAAATGCTGCTCTGAAATGCCTGATTAAAAAAGACAGTGAACCATACTATCCCATCTGCAGCAGTATATCACATCTCTAAATCCAATTTAAATCTAGTTATAACAGGAGTGTGAGACAATAAAGAACAGTGTAAGAGCAGTAAAAGGAGCTTGTAGTTGACAATTGATACCATATATATTCCAGAATACCAAAATGAAGATAAAAGTTTTAAATTAAATTAAACAGTTCTGTAAATGAGTAATAAACACATCTAAAATAGCACACATGTGCTCTTCTGTCCAGTTGCCTCCTGAAAGGAATGGAGTGACTTGAGACTGCAATTTACAGGATTTTCTGTAGGATGGAGTTGGCAACTTCCAGGGATTCATCTTTCACCAAAACGATATCATAAGAGTCCATATATTTTTCCAGAAGCTCATCTACCTAATTGCAGATGGGATAAAGAGAAAGAATTGATTATTGAAAGACTTTTTGTCATTAAAATATTGCCCAATCCTTCCACCAATTGCAAGGGAATGAGCCATGCAAATAATGTATTGCTCCTACAAGTGAATTCCACAGGAGGACAGAGTAGGAGTGGCCTGACATAGCTTTGCATGCATTCCAGGATATAATACCTCAGATTTATTCCAGGATCTCACACATAAAGATACTGAAAGATAAACTACTTCTTCAGCTTCCCAAAAGACAGGGAGATAGAGAAAACTGGATTTCTTTCTCTCCTGAATGCAAATGGATGTGCATTATAACTTAGCAATTGATCAGTTGTGTGTCACTTAAAAAAAAAAGAGGAGATTCTATATTTGTTATTTGGAAGATCATAATTTTGCTCAAGTATCAACCCAGTATTGAAAGGAGGGGGAGAAGCCACAGGAATTTAAGAGAATTAATTTTTATAGCCTCTGAATTTTACTTCTCTAGGAAATACTTTTTGGTAGCAGTTCAGTACAAAACCCAAAGCAATATACACTTGCGTTTTTGTAGCTTATGTCTTATAAAAAAAAGAAATCCGTGAAAAATATTTGAAGTCTCAAAACAAATATGGGCCAAACGCTTGGTTTGATATCTCAGGCATATTATAATGAACCTATTTCTATCTCCCAGTGTTTCATTTAAAGCTTACAAGGTTATGTAGGGATACTTACTTTATCATTGAGATAGCCAATTTTAAGAATGTTCTCGACATTTGCTACTCCATCTGCCATACTCAGGTCTCCTTGAGAATCACCCAGCAGTATGATATTACTGTTGTCTTTTAGTTGTTTGAAGTACTCTGTGTTCTTCAAGGCACCATCGTGTTTGTTGTAAACATGAATCAATTCTCCTTTAAATCCTTTTAATACTCCCTATTAAAAAAAAGAAATCTGAAGTTATTTCTGGTATCATTCAGGCAAGATAGAATCCTGGAAGGAAATAGGTGATATTACTGTTGAGCTAACACTGAACTATGTAGTCTCTGATGATGAACAAGATAAATTACTGTTAAATAACAAAATGACTGTAACACCATTGTTAGGACTAGACAGACAGCGATTCTCCCTGCTTGGAGGAAGAGGAGGAGCAGCAGAGCTGGGCCAAACGTGAGGCTGCCATTAAAGGAAATAAATGGTATTTTAATCACACCATGCTAACAGTGTTTGAACTGGGATCACCTGCTTCATCTTGGCCTGAGAGAGTGTTGAACATGCAATTCTAAGTTTCTGTATCACAGGGTAGGTGGTTACATCTGCTGCATTTAAATGTTCATCCTGTAATATACATAAATAGCTACTAAATACCACAAACAGTCATGTTTGATAAGAATGTGTTATCTCATACGTACATTTTCATCGAAATCCATGAAATTGGAAACCACTTTGACATTAGAATGGTAGACCCCAGCCTGGTGGATTACTTCCTCAAGAATGTCCCCAATCCCAGCAGAAAATATGAACACAGGAATATTATGTTCACTGAGCTTATCAAAGAAGTTCTCATATCCTTCTCTGCAACACAGAATGTAAATGCAAATCAAATCTCAAATAAAGAAAGCCAAGAACAGTCTGAGTTTTCAGGAGACAGTCACATCATCTTTGGAAAAGATTTAATTTTCTCTGAGCATTTGACTTCATTTTTTTAGGTTTAGCATTTGACTTCACCTTTTTAGGTTAGCAAGAACCATCAACCTAACATAAGGCATATAGTTTTAGTAAGAAACTACTCCATTGAGCTGTTTGGTCTTGTTCTGTATAATTTTTCCCCCAAAAACACCTTATCATTTAAAGACTTAAAAACACTTCCTCCTCCCTAAATACTCCAGAACAAGCAAGCAACTAGTAGAACTCCCTCTAGCTACTATTGGGCTATACCTCCTTTCTATCTTCCTTGCTTAAACATGTGACTTTCTATAGAGTTATTACTATGAAACAAATTTTGTTTTGTTTTTTAAACCCTGAAAACATTTATTGTTCTTCTTTCCTGAAAGTTTTTTAGTGTTCAGTACCCAATCAAGACTATATATAGTATTCCAGGAAGAAGATGATATTATCTCTATACGCTTTCTCCACACAGGCTAGATTGGTAGAATTTTACATTTTAAATAAAATATTGTGAAAGTTTTTGAGGGAATTTTAGCTTGTGAATGAAGATTCAACACACATTGACTTAGGCTTTCAAAAAGGCAGAGACAGGGTGCTTGTCTGTTTACAAAAGATAAGAATTTAGTCAGTATTATAAACAAATAGTTCCACAATTTAAGTTCTAACATCCTGTTACAGTAGTCCAAAATTTACAGGCAGTTTTAGAAAGCTTTCAAAGAGATGGTAGCAACAGCACATTTCTTTCAAAGAAGGATTTTGCTGGTTTTTAAACTTGCCTTCAGCCATAGAGGAAGAGCAATATTTAATAAAACATATGAAACATGCTTTGCAAGTCGCTGCACTTTTATCTCAGATAAAACTATCGAACTGAATGTTTTTCAAAGGAACTAAGTTAAACTCTACATTGCCCTTAAAAAAAATGCCACTAGTGCAATTTAAAGAGGATGAAAGTCTACAGAAACGAAGCTTGTAGTGATGGGACTAAAAAAAGTTTCAGATCTCTGGTGATCACTGTAGGCATTTAGCTACAACATATAATGGGGCACAAAAATAAATAATAAAATAGGAGCACAGAGAGCTCACTGTGTTCCAGGATTAGGGTGTCACATTCTCAGGAATGTGTGTGGTTTTTTGTTTCCTTCCCTTTTTTTCTCCTCCCCTGACCACCCAGTAAGAATCTACAGAAAATGCTCTGAAACAGTATCATTCAAATAAAAAGGAACTTACTTCAGCATAACATCAGATTCCCTCACAATTTCTGCAAACTTATCCTTCTGTAAGCCTTGTTCAATGAGCAGTGCATGAGATTTATGGTACCTCGAATATAAAGAGAAAAATGAGTTGAACTTTGCTACTAAGATTCACCTTTCATTAAATGTTATGATGAAAAGCATCCTGTATGGTTAATTCTTGCTCATTCAAGTTAACGGCAAAACAGAACCAGTTGTTGTACAGCACTTAATGTGATAGCTAGAAGCTAAGTACTGCCATTAATTTGCTTTTAAAAACTTATTAAATCTAATCTTAGTACAATTTGAATATGGGGAGTGTCTCTTACCATTCTACCATATATGGATACTTCTCTTCAATAGTGAGAGCTGGATCGATTTCAATAGCGTAATAGGTTTCTTTCAGCTGCAATAACTGAAAGGGAAAAAAACACCAGATGTTTAATGTATTTTAATCAAATAACACTTGGTATTTGGTGTAACAAATCAAAGTAAGGTTCTTCAGTCAGGGAATAATGACAGTTGTCTGTACAACAAACCAAGTGCTAGTAGGTTTCTTGTTTACCTTTTTCCGACATTCGTCTGTGATGATCTTAGAGTTATCAATGATGTCTGGGGGAAGAGTGAAAAAAAAAGAGGGGTAAACAAGATGGTATGTTTCTTTTACTTTGCTCTACAGCACTGTAAATGGCACAGATGACAGGTTTGATGACATAACAATATGTTTCCTCAGAGCTTTTCTTACCAGCGACCAGTAAAAGGAACATGAAGAAGCCCTTCCCCTCATCTCTGAATTACAAGGCCAATTACAAGCTTTTGTATCTGTTTTTTGAGATTTATCTGTTTCTGAAATCATCCTGAGGCATCCTGAATGTCTTAAAGTTCCCACTTCATCAGTTATTGGATTCTCTTTGTTTGCTCTAAAGGACCGTATACAGCATAGGGATAAAAATGCCAAGAATTCTAAGGAGTTTACTATCTGGTTCTTGCAGGTGTCAAGACTATTACAGGCTCTTAAAAAATAAAAGTCAACCTTACCACATATAGCCATTAACATCTCAGAGTTCAAAACTTAATGCTTTAATTGTGAATAACATCTGATTTTAATTCACACAGATTTTCATTAATATATATATATACACATAAAAACACATACACTAGAATTTTTCTTCATTAGAATGTACAGGTCAGGTAACAAGTCAACAGAAAATCCCATATGTTAGGGAATAAATTGGACAGAAAATTAAAATATGGGAAAAACTAAAAGGAGTGAACAAACCAATCTGTATTAAAAAAAAAAAAAAGTACTCACTATGACAAGTTGGACATCTTTTTCCATTGTAGGAAAATCTACTTAATGTCATATCAAAATCTGTAATAATCTATTTAAGGAAAGAAAAAGCAAAACTGTCTTACAATGTGGAGGGACAAAATAAAGAATGGCTAGAAATTCTGAACGATCAACAATAGCTGCAGCTGAGTAGCATGTGTGCCACAGAAACCTCCCTATTCTATTGAGCCATTGTAATGCAAGCTAGCATATCCCAGAAGAGTAACTTTTTCTAACAAAACTGTTTATTTCATTTCTTTGGTCGGAATATTTCCTGAAATTACTAAGCTTCTATGTTTATGTCATTTACTTATCTAGAGTCTGGCTGAATTACAGTTGATTCAACAAGGACTATTAAAAGATTTCACATGCCTAAGTTCTGGAGATATCTTGAAGGTTGACTTCTGCTTTATATATATATATATACACATACTTAAATTTTTTGGCATACAGCAACAATCACACAGTTGCTTTTATTCCAAACTGGTTACACCTTCTACTATCTTTACCTGAAGTTTGGCAGCTCCACCTTTGATGAGGCCACAAATAATCTCCTCTACTCTCCCTGGGTCCTTAATATGGACAGTCTTCTTCTGGAATTCTGGCATCTATGGAGAGTAAGAACAAAGACATAAACAGTAAGAAGAAGCAGAAAATACTCTGGATGTATTAACTGATGACTGTACACACTTCTGTTTACTTTCAACATCTGTTTTAATTTCCTTTCCCAGTATCAAATTATTCAATATGTTGATACTCATAGAAAAGCATTTAATTAATAATTATATATGTGGGAAATAAGGGACATGTATGGAAGCAGGACAAAAGTGCGCATCTTGGGGTTCAAATATGTCACTGGGAGATGGTGAATCTTAAAACTAACTCTTTGTGCAATTAATATGCCCTTAAAGTCCCAACAGAGATCAAGAAGACAGACTGTTTTTAGACATCCATTTTTTCCTTGAAAATGCTGTGTCAACCAAGTACTCCAACCCAAGGCTGTACAGTAATTCCTGCTCCCTAGCCAGTCCAACCATCATTACATTATCTATTTCTCTGCACACTTTTGAAATAACACATGCTATCACATCACATATCCCTTTTGAATGAAGTATATTTCTTGAATATGATAAATACACGTGGTGTAAAAAAACCCCAAAACCAAACCCCTCCACAAAACAACCTCCCCAAACAACCCCCCAAGCCCTTGCTTACTCTGAAAGTTTATCTTCAACCTTGCAGAAATGGTGAAAGAACTACTTATTTACAAAAATCTCCCAATGTAGCATGCATTTCCATCCTTTAGAATCATGTTTGGACCTATTCTAAAGCAAAGGCATCAGACATTTGCAATCTGTCTACATGGGCATTTAGGAGTAGCAAACTTTATTTTCTGTCAGTAGAACTTCAGACATGACGAAGTGCTAGGAATTACATTTTTAGCACTCTGATCATTCAGCTTTTCTTTTCATATAGCTAGCATGTAATTTTCGCTGCAATGAGCTGATTTAAAAAAAAAAAAGATAAAAAGGGGGTAGCTGCTATTTCCAGCAACATTTCTGGACCCAGAGTTCTTCTATCACCAACTATTAGTAAGTCATGCAGCACTCTTTCTCCCTGCTCTTGATGCTGCTAAGTCTTTTGTTTATTAGTAATAGCCAACTTGAAGCCAAATTGCAATTTGGTTATCATTTAAGAAAAAGATGGCATTTTAAACTATTGCAAACAGTGTGTTACCAGTGCTATGGTAAGAATGATTCAAGTTCAGCTGGTAATGAGCAAATTACTCTTCAAAATTACTCCTAGGTAGAAACAGGTAGTTGTACAAAGTGCTAAATTTTACACTTAATTTTGCTGGATTGTATCTTTTCTTCCATATCAGTGCTCCTATCTTTCAATATAACAAATAATTCTAATCCCCAGTGTGCTTACTGCTACTTTCTGGCTGATATCCTCAAAAACACTACTGAAAACAGAAAACAGAAATCCTTCTAGAATTCTGAGTTTCTGATAAATTTCCAAGGTTTTCCAGCCACTCAAAAAGTTTCACCTATACCAGAGTATCTTATCAAAAATTCTAAAGTCATGACAGAGTATTCACTACTTCTTTGCTTCATAAATCTCCTAAAGAAACAAAGTGGATTCATTTCACTTAGTTTAGAAGAATTGACATTTTCTTTTGCCATCCTATGGCACAGACATTTTCTCTAGAAGTGGTTCCTCCTAAGCCAAGATTGTTGTTCCCTGCGTGGTTGCAGTGCTTTGCTACTACTTGTATTTAGCACAGCAAATTCACAAAAGGTACATTAGGACTGACTTTCAGGTATCACCTACATGCCAGGCTAGGAGTCATTGAGAGAACTGAGTGTTAACAAGAAATAGAATTCCTAAAAAATATCCATTAAAGCATTTGCTAATCTTTCAAGATATACCTTTACAAAGCATTAATAGATATTTATTCACAATTAGCAGCAGATCTAGCTTCACAAAATAATTTATTAATAATCTGTGACTCTTTAAAGGTGTTTTATGGTATTTCTTTTCTATGTTATATGGTGCTGGTAAACAAAAGCAAGCTTACCCCTTGTGCACATACAGCATTCTTTATAATGAAAGATAAAGCAATTTGGCTGCATTAGGTAATTTTTTTACTGTATATTACCTAATCTAATTCCTTTAACTTTCAGCAAACTATATGTGTATTTTTAGATTTGGAATGCAAAAATTAAACAACATGAAATCTAAATGTGTGCTTTTCTAAGAAGCAGTTCAAGCATTATTTGGTTCACTTAGATACTAAGCAACAGATTTCCTAATATAACTAATTTAAACAGATGTTGAGGGAGATGGAGAGATCGGAGGAAGAGATTGTATGAGGAAAGGTGGATTGTTTGGCACTGTTTCATTTCAGGTACTGTTTCACTTCAGACAGAGCCCTTTCGTAAGCTTCTGAAACAACCCGAGGAAAAATCTTGGTAAACACTTCAGTAGATCATGTTAAACAAGAGATTGCTTAAGATTTTAAGTATGATGAAAGCTTCCTGCTTTGATGTTGAAAACTGATACTCCTACTCAAGATCAGTTTATAAGGTTAATTTATCTCCAGTACACTTTTCATTTTTACACAAGAATTGATGTCAGTTGATGCGTTTTTTAATTTAGGAGGGGGAAGTCTTCTGCAGCAATTATAACCCAGACAATTTCTGTCTCACAGGCACTTTCACAGAAAAACCAAGTCTTCATTACAGATGTGGCATCTGATAAAGCCTCAGATAAATATGGTTAGTCAAAATAGCCCCTTTCCTCAATACTAGTTCCTTGTATTAATATTTGCAACTCAACAGTAAGCAGCGATTCTTTTATTTAGTCTTCACCATTATTATAGTAGAAGTAAATGAAACTGTCTAATAGAAGTCTAAACAAACTGCAGTCACCAGTTTTCTGGCAAACTGTCTCAAACTTCATCGTTTTCCACTTCTGCCCAGTCTACCTGTTGTTTCATTGTTGCATATTTGCCATTCTTCACAGTTGAAAGAGAAAAGCAGATTCTAGTTGGAAAGAACTGGTAAGACAGGTGAAAGAACAAAGGGTGAAAAAAATGCTAATAAGAAAAGTTCAGTCAATTTGATAAAATTTGTGTTTCTATTTATAGTTTAAGAAAACTCTAGGAGTCAACTCAGTATACACATAAAAGGCCCCAAAATCTGATGCACTAGTTGATTGGGAAGAACAGCCAAACAAAAATCTCCACAGCACCTAGTGAAGTCAAGAAAGCTTTTCAGAACTAAAGCACAGGAAAAAGAATTCATATTTCATTGTGACATCTGAAAGTACCTCATATTGAATGATTTAAGTGCCTCTATGTATTCTGTCATTTTATGAAAGTGTGAGAAGAGTTTTGCTTTCTTACCAAGGACATCTATATGCTACTGAAATAGCACAGAGGCTGGTGTCTCTTAAAACACATGTTAAAAGGTGACAACTCCCAAAGGTAGTTTGTGGTTGGCATATACACTGGCCACAAAGACATTTAAATTTCTAGTCTCTGACATTTTTAATGAGCCTTTGAAAGAAGGAAGTAGAACAAAACTGAAAAAGATTATTTTAAAGGTTGAGCTTAGTTGGACTTATGAAAAGGAAAAAATGATCTGCTTGTTTGTGACAGCAGGTAACTGGAATAAGGATGCAGGAAATTATTTTGTAGCTAACGATGTTATAGTCATACCTTGAGGAATGAACAGTAATGGATTCACGCAGGTTTGGAAATCTCCCAGTCCTACAAACCACAGAATGCATCATTTTACAACCAGGATAGTTTTGAAAATTACAAGTCTATTTAGTACATGAGACATGCATCTGTGTAGCTGGGTTTAATAAAGTATTTGCTGTAAAGACCCTATTGAATTCTGGTTTTGAAATGAAGTTTCTTATATACAACTGGATAACAGAAGTGCAAAACAGAAGTGCAAATGGAACTGCTTTTATATTGTATCCAGGTGCTGCTTAATATATACGTTGTTTTCTTAGTATGTGAGACGGCCTGGATCTAAGTGCATGCTGTGTCATTTTGATTATAAAACAAGAGCTGGTGATAAGACCTGTCATTCATTTTAGTGATCTAAGTGAATTTACAGCTGCCAGAGCAAACATTTCCAATCAGGTATCCCAGGAAATGAATAACTGATTGCGTGCATAGGGAGTAATGTCATATTCTGGAATTAGGATTATACCGAATTTCTGACTCTACTGAGTGTTGGAGGTAAAGCAGTTACTTCCATCCCCCTATCCAGTAAAACAAGTCTCTATGATTAAAACAAAAAATAGAAAAAAAAATTAAAAATAATGTCAAATAAAGAACTTGATATAAAGGACCAGTGTGGGACCTTCTGTTGTTTTCACTGTCAGTAATTTTAAGTTGGGAAGGATGAGTTGATGAATGACTTGCTATCTTAACTACATAGAGATATGGCTCATTTCACAATCAAATCTAGACACATAACCTGAAATATTACTAGTAATAACTAAAACTGTAGGAGGTTGTCATCATAAGTCTGCTAAGCAATGCTTTGACGAAGGACATAAAACACTGGAGCAGAGTATTTTTATATTGATACCCTGTAAGCTTACACTACTTGGCAAATACGAAGTTTTCTTATTTTACAAAGACTCATCTAGTATGGAAGCCTCCCAAAAATCACTGTGAAGAAAACACCCTGAATTATGAGTGGATAAAATTTTAAGGGAACTTCTCTATAAATCTCAGTCATTGATAGAATACGAGTCAGGAATTGTGAATCATAGTAAGAACTGTTCTCACACTTACAAATGTATTAAAATATTCCATAAAATTTCAGCTGACCATAATGTCACATAAGTGATACAACAATATCATTTAGCTGTAATGCTATTGACAGTATGTGAATTTCAAGTATCACAAAATTTCTGTTTTTCTACTTTGTTGGTAAACCTGCCTTAGACTAGCCTAGCTTCCAAATATGTTATCTTTTGATAAAGAGAACACACATGGGTGCGCTGGCAAGGAGAGGGAACTATCAGTGTTATTTCTGAACACATAAAATGCAAATCAAAGTGATAAAGTGGATAGGATTCAATTATTTGTAAATTTTATTTCTAGTCTATGCTGACAATTTCCACATAAATGACTATAAACCAAGAATAAATTTATTTTGTGAACTGCAGATGCCCAGTGCCAAGGTCTGAGACTAGCTATCACATATACTCACTTAAGGACATATTCCAAAAAAGGCAAGGCGTGGCATTAGTGATAACCATGAAATTTGATACCCAGAAGTTAGAGAAAATTGATTTTAGTGTTCTTGGTGGAAGAAAGTAACAGTTTGGTGAAATTATAAAGAAAAGGAGCACATTCCTTGATTTACATATTATTTTCCAGTCCCATTTTTTCCCTATTATTACAGAACATTATTTACTCTAGAAAACAAAGCTTTCTAAAAAGACTTCTAAAAAATACATGCAAGCTTCTTCATGTAACTTCTGCTATTTGCACTGTATGAGTTGCAAGAAGCAGGGGAGCCGTTACAAAACCCACAGAACAAGAGAGTGTGTATCTCTTCCACCATATGTAAAAGCTCATATACGTATAAAGCAAGATTGGCTTTAATTCAGACTGTTTGAATTTTGTTCCATTAGTGCAGCAGAGGTTTCTCCTAGCAGCCCCAGTAGTAGGCTTAAGTTTTAGACAGGAACATCAAAAGCTACGGGACATGAGTGTAGTCACATCAGTCACTCCATTATGTGCAGCTAGTCAGAAGAAATGCACTACTGATTGTGTGCTCCGCTAGCATAACCTGAGCTCAGGACAAACACTTAAAATTTATAATTACCAAAACCACAATACATTTTATATTCATATGCTGCAAGCTCAAACACGGTAAGAAGTCCTTAGTAACTAGTAATTACCAAATGACTATTTTAGTAGTTATGTCAAGAAAGAGCCTTAGGATGACTTGTCTAAAAACTAAATAGGCAAAGTTATTATGTGAATGAAACAACGGAACATTGAGCATCTTCACAGGTGCTTGATAACATGCTATAAGATATCCAGCACAGGTTATATGAAATAACTTGAAGTGGCTTCACTGCCTAAGCTATTTTAAGACACGGAATAGGATGCATACTAAAAATGATTTTTCCTATTTTATTTATTTACATCTTTTTTATACTTTATGTGCTGGATTCTGATACTTAGTTTGCAAAAAAAAAAAACCAATTAAAAAAAATCTGGAGAGAGCGTTTTCACAGAAAACATGACAACAGTGTTTGCTCTTGTGCTTTTAAAGGAGAGTACCTGTGCGTTGAGCTTAGGGCACTCCTGATTCTTCTGTCCTTGATTTTGTCCTACTGCAACAGCATAGGTGGCAAGCAGAGTCCAGAGATGCAGGGCTTGCATGCAGGCTGCCAACAAAAACCAACCAAATCCTTTTAAGAATTGGTCTGCTATATTTTGTGATCTTTCTATTCCTGCTGTATAGAAATAAAAGCTGACATGCATGGTACATAGTGACATCACTCTGAAAATACCAACACTTAAGAATGCTCTGATACATATTTAAAAGTAGAGAAACATTTAAGCTGAATTAACCTATTCAATTAAAACTGCATATTTATTCCTTTAGTGCTGTTGCTAATTCTGTGCTATCAAATTTTTAATATAAAAATACAGTTTGTCACAGTAAACAACTGCAAGTAAGCCCTCAGCTCACAACCTTGGCTTAAAAATGCAGGCAAGAAGACAGTCGGTACTGTTGACAGAAGCTGTGCACACTTACCAGAGGGTTTTGCAGGAGCAGCTGCAGAAGCAAAAGAAAATTCCTCTTGCTTGAGAAACACTAATATAGCAGCACAGGGTGCAGTTGAGGGCGTTTCCAAATACAGCCTGACTAATCCCCGTGCAAAACCCCAGGGTCCTGTGACGCACGTCAGCAATGCACAGCAGTTTGTTATGCTCAGCAGTACAGCCCGACGGGCTTACAGATCAGCTGGTTCACCAACAACAAAACCTTTGACCTTCACAGAATGAACAGCTTTCATGGATGCAGCAGGCAAATTTAGGCTGCTCTAACAGAGGAAGGCACTTGTTTTTCAAAGCAGAAGTTGACTGCTTTGTTACTTTTTAAACCATTTATAAAATTTTTGCAAGTATTTTAGGATTTCCTGTTGCAGAGTGCCACAAATTTCCTACCGCTCAGTGATATGCTCTCATTAATATTTACTAGGTATCACACATTTATTTATGTAGAAGAAGCAAATGAATTAATTAATCTTTGTTTTGGCTGTAAATATCTGTATGATACTGAACTAGGAAATCAAGGAGCCTTGTTTGTCAGGATTTTTGAAAGACAAGGCGACTCAACCTGCTTTCAGAAGTTTGTCATTAGGCATGTTGCCTGATCAAAGACCGTAACTAGGTGACACAGAAGACGGATTAAAAGAAATATTTTTTAGCGTGAGAGGATGAAGGAAGTATTGTCTAATCATATTTCATGCTCTGAAGTTGTGTAAATGCTTGAAAGTGTCACATGAAGTTAACTCTTGCTATAGCAACAGCGCAAGCTTCTCTGTATCACCCCATAACTCATGTTCAACCTCAGGTTCATGATCACCGTTTCTGGCTGCCAGAATGAACCACAAACATCAGGCCAACTCATATCATCAAACATCAGGCCATCAGTGTGAGCAGTGTGATCATCAGAACTGAAGCAAGGGCAGGTTAGTAGTGTAGCACATACAAAACCTCTATTGCTACGAAAAAAACGCACAACAGCAGGACTCTAGAAATTCATTAGTTATGAAAATTTCCTTCTAAGGAGGATGTGCTGTTCTTCTACATTAAAGAAGCCCAAAAATTCAACAGTTTTTTTTCTGAATGGTACAGTGGATCTGTATGTTTTGTGTCTACATTCCAACTGTAGGTCAGTATGTACTCTATTAGAATTCCTCAGTGTATCTGGCCTACAGTGTACTTTCATTTTTTTAGTGGTGTTCTCTCTGTTTTGACCCAACAAGACAATTAGTGAATACTTCAGCTGATACAAAACATGCAACTTTTGTCAACACTCATCCTCTTAGAATTGAACAAGATCCCCTCAAATGTACATGTTAAGTCTGCTGCATCCTGAAGCAGCAAAACCATTTGAAAGGTATGTTCAAAATATAACATAATCCTTGCAAAGGCTATATTCAGTAAATTGAACTTACCTGGCACTGACATTTGCCAGGATTCCTAGCT
Source organism: Manacus vitellinus (assembly GCF_001715985.3). Taxonomy (NCBI): domain Eukaryota; kingdom Metazoa; phylum Chordata; class Aves; order Passeriformes; family Pipridae; genus Manacus; species Manacus vitellinus. The sequence goes on along the minus strand of NW_021940535.1, from coordinate 9,527,317 downwards.
CCTATTAATCCACTTGTTAAAGCGTTTGTACACTGCTGTAGAAGGTACCATACAGGGAATATTACCTTTTATAGTATTTTATTATAGTTAGCATGCTTTTCATTAATATTTCTATAATACTGTTTTGGAAACATATGTATAATGCAATATCTTGAATAAATATGAATAATTTGCACAACAAAAAGTTGTAGTTTATGTCAGTGCTGGATTTCTAATTTAAAAAAATCCCTTGTGAATAATGAAGTAAAATATGCTTGCTAGATGAATCATGTAGTTCAGGGAAAGGCATCACTTTATACATTCAGTTTGCAAAGTAACTGCTTTTGGGATTTTATATATTTCAAAGGTGACACCAGGACTGATATATAGATGTGTCTTGTGAACCTGATTGATTAGACTTTGGTGGGTTGTGGAGCTGGCTTGTTGATATTCTGGTACTTCTCAGATGTGATTCAGTGAGAAAATGAATTCTAATGTTGTCAAGAATTTAAAGAAAATTAGCGTGCTTTTTATGAAAGTCAGGGAACCGAAAAAAGGAGGTTTCTTATTTAATTAAATTTAAATACAATTCCAGATTGAAAAAAAAAGAATTACAGAAATTAATTCCAGCTCTTGCAGACTGTTTTTGAGTATACCAGACTAAATAGAAAGTATTTCACATAAATTATTACAGTTTTAGTGAAAGAGCTAGAGAATGACGTGAGCAAAATTTATGTAAACATTAATGCAGCCAACACCTAATTCTTAGAAAAACAGCTACTGTATCTCTATCAATAATGTACTTTCACTTTAATGAAATTGTCATATATGAAACTCCTCGTCTACAAACCAAGGAAAACTGTCTTTTCAACTCCAAGAAACCTTTGTGTCAAACACTTCAATTACAACAGCTCCTACTAACCATGTTCTGTTACTGCTGATTTAAGTCAGTTGAGTTTTTGTTTACAGTGTTTAACTTCTGGTAAGAGATGAATTAAAATTGCCACTAATTTTTTAAAGAGAGAGAAACAAACTCCAGCATGACATTTCTACTCTTTGAAATATGGAAGGTCATTTAAATATATTTTAAGATCCACGAACTAAAGAGGTATAGCTATGTCAACAGACAGGGTCTATTTTAACCTTTTCTCTTTGGCTGAGGGCCATATCTCAACTATAGAATATTCAACACAGAAAAAGAGAGAGGGGTAAAAAAGAACAGCAGTTAAAACATTGGGTAATTTGTCATTCATGTAAGACTGGGAAAAGGTTCAACTTTATATGCTGGTGTGTTAGATGGACCTGGTGTGCAGAGATTCAGGATACTCTCAAAGAATATGAAACACTGCAAGTTTTAGTCTAAAGTAAAGAAAAACTGGTTTTACCGGTCCTTACACACCCTTGCCCTAAGTTGCATCTATTTGTGGAAAGACATTAACAGAGCACAGGTAAGTTACCTAAGAAAGTTAGGTAACTTACCTTAACTGTTTTTTTAAGTAAAAAACTGAATACTTCAACTAAACTGGCATCAGCTTTTAAAGATGAAGAAAGAGGACATAGTTAGGAGAAATTTCTGCTCATTAGAATATTTGCTACAAAATTTAGAGGTGACTGAAACCTGTCTGCAGTGTAAACATTAGCTGGAGTCTTTTTGTGAACTTACTACCTTTTATTCTTCTCTAGTGACCCTACTACAACTGAACAAATTTGAATATATCCCCATATTTTTTGTATATTGCTCAACTTTACTTGAGCAATACCTTGCTTTATTGTAGGGATCAGTTTTAAATATTAAAGAACTGTATTTGTTATCTAATTCTGCTTTTGTAGTAAGTTTACTTAGTACTCATTTTCCAAAGCAGTCTACTTGATATAATCTTACAAGACAAGGAAAGCTACCTGAACCTTAGTATACTCATACACCAAAACCAAGCAGAAGAAAGGAACCAACACAAGCCAACTGTATTCAAACATGATTATTATTCATGCCCTAGTGAACTGAGTTAATGAGCAGCATGCTGGTTCCAGGAATAGCTTTTGATATTTGTGACAATTACAAGGAAAGTAAGATAAATGCTCAGTTTGATGAAGCTGGGGTACATAAAGATTTAGAAGGTTGTCTTGCAAGAAGGTTGGATACTACATATTTTTTCCAGTAAATGTTTAGTGTAAAAAAACCCATACTAGCCATATTTGCAATTGGTATGATGCAGTACAGAAAAATTACTTGTATATGAAAGTGTATGTCTTTATAGAGATGATTTGTGAGGAGTATGATTCTTCAAAAAGAAGAGCTTGAATAGCATATCCTATAGAAAAGTGCTAAGGACATATCAAAGACTTAATTCATTAAACTGTGATAAATCCAGAGAAGATATATGCTAAGAAGGTGAAGGTTTTAACCTGAATGGTTATATTATTATAATATTATTATATATATATATATATATAAAAATATATATATATAAAACAAAACGTATTTAACAACTTTTTTTTTGATAGAGATTTTCTGGATCTGATCAGAGATCCATCTTTCTTTACAATACATGAGAAAACTGGTGATCATCTAAAAGTCTGACCATTTATGGCTGTATTGAACACTAAGTTATTAGTGCTGACACATACAGTTGAATGTATACAGAACAGCTAAACTTTTTAAGCATTTTTTCTTGTTGTATTTAATTCATCTCTCTGATGAGAGAATAAAAGATACTGCAGCATCATTGTCCCTTATGCACCTTCCTCTCATGCTTACGAAACCACTCCAAAGGCAGCAATCTCTGCTGGTGATAAATCAACAGACATTTTGACTTTTACAAGAAAGCAGGAGTGAAGGTAAGCCAAACACATTGCTGACTTGGTATCTTGAATTACAGGTAACAGAATGTAGGGTAAGAGGTTTTGATGGACTTACACATTATTTTTCAAACACAGATATTGTTACACATCACAAAACTCAGAAAGAACTGTAACAACTGTGGCAATAGAAGTTAACGCTTCATGCAACATTTCAACTTCTCTGTAGAAGTCTATGAAGAACTAATAGTAACTAAGGCCTGAATTTCCAGTATTTTATGTGATCTCCTCCTGTCACTCATTAGTCCAGGTCAAAACTTAGTCTGAGAGAATATAGGGGGTACAGAACATACAGAACCAGTACTACAGGTTCCGGGATGAATGACTACAGCTCCAGAGGGCCATCTTTTTTTCTCTGATTATATGTTAGGGGAATCACCTCATCTCTGTGCTTAGTTCCTATTCCCTCACTTTGGAGAGAATGAACCTTTTTAACTAGCAGGTTAAAAAGGAAGTTATGTATTGTTTAGTAATCAGTGAGTATCTATCTTGGAAATATCACTCTATAAGTGACATCCTACTTAGCAAAAATTTAATCTGATTAGCTTCATTGTTTCTCTCCTGCCCTTGCAAAAAAAGAAGAGAATATAAGCACCAAAATTGAAAGAAGAAATCAAGGTTGTGACACTCACTCAATGCAGGACAGAAGAAAACTGAGGCTTTTTTCTTGGCCTTCATAGTTTTATTTCACTGGTGCCTTTTCCTACCAATACTCTCTGGATAGTCCCCTTTATAATTCCATTACGAACCTCCAGCTTAAATACCAAATGCAGTTCTGGGTTCTTTACCTTACAGGCAATAGAGCAGAACTGGAAAAGGCCCTGAGAAGGGAGAATAATTTGCTTTTCCTGATAGTGTTTAATTGCAAGTATCTTATTTTTTTACCCCATCCTTCCTTTTTCTTGCCAGTTCTTCTTCTGAGAGCACAGATACAGAAAATTCATTTTGACAAATAAGAATTTTTTAATTGGAGCGGTAGTCTCGTTTTCCTATGGCACTGCTATGGAGCGTGTTGGAGTCTGGTTGTTTGAAAGATCCACTTCTCTCATGTTACACAGAATCTAACACTTACTTACATAATGCTTACAGGTGAGGCTGCTAATCCTTCCTCAAAATATCTAGGCAAAAAGTGCAGAATTCTAAGAACTGGCAGTATGTAAATATACTGTGGTATGTTTACAAATTCTTAATTAGCTATCAGGTGTACAAAAGCTCACCTTGCATAATAATGTAATTTTGATGAGCTATACTATTTTTTCCCCAAATTGTACATTTGCATGTATACTGTTTATAACTAAATACCCTTATATATCTATATGCACATGCATTGAAAGAACTTAAAACAAATGCTTGTTTCCTTGGAAGTTTCCCACATAACGCTATCTTGAATGGAATTTGCATTAAGCCCACAGCTTGGACTGAAGCAGTTGCTGCTGATTCTCTTCTTCTCTTATCTGCTTCTAAGAAAAAAACCACATCTGCTTAGATTTTTTTTCACTAAGCCTAAGAATGCTGTATCTAGATCAAATAAACTCTGACCCTTGAATAGTGGAGTTGTGGGACTCGGTTTGAAAGCAAAGTCAGCAGGACAAAGTTTAATCTACAATGCATTACCAGACACTACAATTCTCATAGAAGACTGTAGTGCTAATATAATATTTCCATTAAATTACACATTGAGACTAATGAAGTTTTTAACTGTTGGGTTCTCTTTGAGTACAGATCCTTCTTTAAAGTTCTTGTAAAAAATAATCGGTTAAGTCTAAAGATGAAATACAGCTACCACAGACTTTTAAAGGTAACAGGCATGAGGGATTGTGTCGCCTCCATGCCTCATTGTTTTATGGGTGTTTCTCACTGCTGGATCCATTCAAAGCTGCAATTGGATGCTCCTTATTTCTTGTACTTGCCTTCTAGAATCGATAAACCACGTGTGCAAAAACCAACCTGTAGTAATACTACCACTACTATACTTTGCACTTTACTACTGCTAATGTGTTAATATGCTACTGCTTCATGCTAATTTCTAATTTCTTTCAGTTCACGTGCCATTTTTCCATGGTAACATGCAGACCAAACCGAGGCTGCTACATGTTGCAAAGGCAAATGCAGTTCACAACAGTAAGTGCTACATCAATAACTGCTGAATGTAAAAACTACATTTTTAGTCTGAGAACTAGTAAGTTTCCAGCAAAGAGGGAAAAGCTTTAAAGGAACAGGGTTAACGGTACATTTCAGTCATATTCATTCTGTCAGCATTAAGGTGGAGCAAAGCAAACTCTTAGGTAAAAAAAACCTAAACCGCTAATAAACTTGGATTATTTCAGTGATCCAATTTGCAAAGCAGACAAACAGATATTTATATAAGGGTGCAGAAAGGAAGCTACAGCTAATAAGTGGGAAACAAGTAAGAACAAGTAGATTTGAACAGGAATCTTGGTGGCTCAAGAAGTCTGAAAGTCTATATTCAGACACTTAACGAATCTTCGGTGCCCAAGTCTGGGCTTTGCCCCAGCCCTTTAAAAATAAAATAAAATTACAAATTAAATAAATTAACTCTTTTTTTAAAGGTTGATATATGTGAAACTAGAAGTCCCATTTCCTTCTAGCAATAGGTATTATTTCCATAATTTATAGAAGTGTTATTAAAAATTATTTTTGTAAATATTGTCTGAGACAAGTCAGTGCAGTTATGTATTCTTTTGTGGCATTGGTGAATGAAAATAATATAGTTACTTTTAGTATCTAAAAATGGCATCTTCTTTGACTTATGTGCTGTGACCTTAAATATATGTCCACTTACACTGAAAAATGTCTCTTTTTTTAACATTCAAACAAAGCAATCTATCGATACTAGGATTAGCCAAATTAAAAAAAAATCCAGTAGACTTCTAATGAACACTGATTTTTTTTCTTGAACAGTCAGAAACTCCACACAAATAACCTAAGACAGAGGTGACTAACAAAACAACCATGGATTCCAACTTAATGGCACAGTGCCAGTCAAGCTGCTGAATGATAAACATGGGACTAAAAAAATTTGCCTACTGCAATCATCACAGGTTCTCTGATGTTTTACAGCAGCTGATCACTGGTGATTGAAGACTTTTGGATAGGAGAACGTGACTGACATCCAGCAACTGGTCAACATAACTGCTATGAAGATCTCTGCCCTAGGAAGAAACAGGCACTACAGATCAACTGCTGCACAGTAATGTGACTGCAAGAAGGCCAGAGGAAAAGTTAGACCTCATGCTCTAACTTTTATTTTCCACACCCTCCACAATAGTATACTTACACAACTATCTTGCCCAGCCTTATCTGACCTTATATCTCTGCACAGTGGTTAGGAAAGGAGGCCGGGAAGAAGAGTTGTGAGCTATTCCTGCCTCTCAGTTGCACTTAGCATGTGATGGGATCTGCCAAATTTCACTGCTGAGCATCTGACAGGCAGCAGAGACAGAGCTGCTACTCTGAGCTCTCTGCATGCAGGAGCAGTTCAGTTGTACTGAGCTCTCAGGCAGTGGCCAAAAAATGCCAGTGGCAGGATTCCTTAAAGGGCAATGTCCCTCATCCACCTCAGAGACCGGCCGGGACAGCTGAGCCCCGGCTCGCACCACCGCCACCTGCTGCTCGGCGCTGTCCGATGCAGCTCAGCCAGCGAAAATTCACATCTTGAAAATTAATTACCGTCTGACAAACGCACCAAAATACAGCAGTAAAATTTAACACTCTGCTTATTTTCTAATATTTTCCCTTAATGTCTCTCCGAGAATTACTCTTTACAGTAGCTGAAGAGTATACTGTACTGTACTTGCACAAAATACACTTGCATGCACACATGCAGGGAAGAAGCGTGGCTGATGGCTTGAAGGCTAGTAACATAAACTGGAACTAGCCAGCATAGAAAAGAATATGTATTTTGCGTTATGTTACTCATGCTAGTGAAAACAGGTAAAAAGAAGCTGTTGGGTTTGTTTGTTTGTTGTTTTTTAAAGGAAATATCTTCCAAAGTTCAGGCATTTTCAACTTTCCAGAATTACACAAATTGTGATGTTTTTACATTTACAGCTCCATTGCTATTGAATTTATAGCTCCTCCTATCTATAAATGCATGGATCCATACCCTGGGTCTCTTTAATACCTATATCGATCAATTTAGATATATTTTATAAAAGCTGACAGTTTCTGTTAACTCAAGACTGAATGGTACGATTGGAATGCTATGCAACTTTGATTTGTAATATGAAAAGATTTGCAATGATATGTGTATTCAGATAACTAAAAAAAACTTATTACTGCTTATATTGTTTGACAGTTAAAGGTAACATGTTTAATACTTGCAGTATTTGCTATTGGTCTTAAGCTGTAAAAAGTTTAATGGAACACATGCCATTATATCTCAACCAACAATCACAAGTTATCAGAAGGAGGAGAAAAATCTGACTTAACACATACCGAGCACTTATTAGAAGGTAAATATATTCCAGAGCAGAGTGATTCATTGAAAGATTGCTTTTCTGTTTTGGAGAAAGACTTTATACAAAAGATAAAAGAAAGCAGCAAACAAACTCTTCTGAGCCCATACTTACAATATATATTATAGCTTGACATGGCTTATACTTACTACATGAGGCTCAGTTTTCACATATAGATCATCATGTTTTTGAGAACTGTTGTAAGTAGGATAAATGAGTCCTAAGGAAACTAATGCAGAATTACAGATTTAATTGATCTTCCCATACCTATTCCTTGTAAGAATGTATGTTTCAAGATCTGCTGAATTAAATAAAAAAACCCAAGGCAGCAGCAATTTCAGAAAATTAAAACCTACTTCTGAAACAGAAAGTTGAATTGTAGGATCAGCTTATTATATTAATTAAGTAAAATATTAGTATGTACATAATCTGTATAATAGACAACTTTTTTATTCTTAACAATTAGAGGAGAAAACACTGGCATTGAGTCAATTTTTATTCTCCAAGGACCCACATTTTTTAAATTTCCAAATGAATTATTTTACAGCGAGAATAAAAAACTATTACTAGTATGTAGGTTGTATCAACATGTATTGTGCTTAAGGTTTTTCTGCTCCATGTAAACTTGTTCTACAAGCCACATTCTAGGTGGCTATTATGCATGGTGGCTTATATTAGGCACACATATTATGCATTCTCTAAGTGGCATATATTATTATTATCTCTGCAAACTACCTGTGGGCAACACAACCTTGTTTTAGTAATTGGTGTCTATCACTGTCAATGTGTATTCCTACTGAGGAATACAGTCTAAACAAAAACCAAGTTTTATAGAAATATTTATATGGCATCTCCAGTGGTCATATCAGATTTAACTTGGTTTAAAAATGTTAAAAATATTCTAAAAATTATTCTAATACGCTAGTCACTAGTAATATAAGGGCTCTCAGTCACATGTTAATAGGTAGGGGCAGTATTATATTTCAGCAGTTCTTTTCACTACTTAGGTTTATTTCACAGCACCATTCTTTTTGAACAGCATTATTCCCATGTGGATCACATCACTGGATAGCTCTCAAGGTCACATTTCAAATATTATCACTGCAATACTCAGACAGTGACCATGTCCTGCAGTGGTGTCTTTAGAGACAGTCCATTTTCCTTCTGTTCCCCTTTTGTTGATTCCAGTTTACTCAGGCTCAAACTCTTTATCTTTGTACAGGCAAAAGTCCGTATGAAGGAGTTTCAAACACTAACCATTTAGATTCTCCAATACGTATGCTACACACTGCATGCCCCTCTACTTTATCCTCCACCTGGAGGTCAACCTGCTGGAGTAAGATCACAGTTACTATAACAACTAGTTACAAGCAACAAGGTAAGAATAAAGAAGTAAAGTGGTGTGTGATTGCTGCCAGTTGTAAGGGTCTGTATCCGTCATCTGTGGCACAAATGCTCTTATGCCCTTTGAAACAAGAACCTAGTCTCACCAGAGATTGGTGAGTAAAAGAAAGTAATCATAACAAAAAAAACCAAACCTGCCACATAAACCCTGTAACAGTCTTAGTCACAGAATTTGTTCCTTTATTTCTTAGGGAAGCAGATAAATAGCAGTTACCTCTCTTCTTATTCGTTTACTTATTTCTCTCCAAGTAAACTCTAATAATGCAAAAATCCATGCATTTCTTTTCCTCCCCTAACACAATAAAATGAAAACTGCCCAGAGACATTTAAGAATGGGTGATTGAAACGTTTCCTGTAAACTCAGACATTGCTTTTAAGTTGATTTTTAATTTGTTGTTGCTGTAACTTGATACAAAGTCTCTTTTTGGTGTAATTACATCCCCTCACTTCAGGGCGAGAACGGAGAAACAGACAGATGTAACTAATCTCTTCCCAGTTTTCTGGAAAAGAAACCTGGGAGAGGAAGCCTCAGTTTAAGGTATTCTGCTATTCTGTTTTCAACCAGCTCTATTATGTTTCTCATCCCTATAAGAGAAATGCAATAAAAAGCCCCAAAATTAAAGAGTGAGGAATAAGCTGCTGAAAAAAACCCAGGGTTCTAACACCTTTGTGTATGAAACAGGAAACAGAAAATACTGTTACTTCATTAAGAAGTTTTTCTTATATTAGCCCCATATTTCAATTAACATAGGCTATTCCTTACAGATGAGTGTTTTTGAAAGTCTCAGGCAACATTTTCCACTCTAGTTAGCGAACACCTGTTTTGTGCTTAACTGCTCAAACTGCTTTGCAAAAGGTAATCAAGAAACTGAAGTCTATTGTCAGTACAACTATTTGCTATACCAGAATCCACAACTTCACTGAAAACTTGTCTGAGACCTGAAAAATCCAAAAGATTGAATGTCATTGCAAGGTTTAATCTCTTTTTAAAGTAGACATGAAACATTATCTAAAAAGTTACTTTCAGAATCTAATTAATTATCAACCATCCCTTTAAATTAAAGAGAGCAACCTTGCAGCTAACTTTTGCCTTCACCTGACTATGGGAACACTTAGGATAATTTCACAGAATTGGCAATTTGGCTGTGCAAAGTAATACACAAGGCTTTGAGAGATGGTTGTTTCTTAACACACCGAGTAGAACTTCATGTGACTGGCTATATATTTACTATTAATGCCTCTGTTACTTCAGAAGTGGAGCTGAAGTAACTCTGTCTACATTCATGAGTGCCTAAGGGAAACTCCCTGTTTGCAAACTACAGATGGTTGATGAAGACACAATATTAACACTTTAATTTCAAACTTAAACCTTTTCTTTCAAATAAGATGCAGTAATTTTAAGGTGTTTTCATTAAGCTTAAATTTGTGTAACAGGCTAGTTACTGTGCTAAGGAAATCATCCACTGAAATGTGAGCTAGACATTTAAGAATTTCTTGATTTTTATTATTGAGCAAGGAAACATGGTTACTCTTTTCCACAATGATTGAAAATCCTTTCCACTTTTCTTCACATCAAACATTCTTGGCACCATAATCCCTGATACTTTCTTGTCTTACAGATATTCTATTTGATTTGTAAAAGTCACTGTCTTTTTAGCATTTAAAGACAGCTATTAGTAATTTTTAACTTACATTTATATTAATCTAATTTCATTTTAACTAAAAAAAAAGTAAAAAAAAATTGCTGTAATTAATTATAATGAAAGAATATTTCATTGGTGAGAATTCACGTAACTAAAGTGTAAACTGGCCTGCTCCCTACTGATTTTGATAAAAGTTATACAGCAAGGTAATTCTGAGTCTACGGTGAGTATAAAGCCAAAGTGCAATGTTCCCTGAAGAAAACTTAAACCAAAAAAATCTGCTGAAAATTCAAGAAGAATCCTGTAATTTTAATCTAACACGGAAGATCCGCCTCACGTATTAGAAAAAATACATTTCAATAAAACAGTATTGTTCCTCACCACTACTCTAACCTAGCTAAATACAGACTGGAAAACAGCACTTTCTCCCCACAGCTCATAGAAAGGTCTCTCTTGAGATAAAATAAAACTGATACAGTAAATGACAGATGTTGAATGAAATCTACATTGGTGGGTAAAACTATTTCAGGAAGCTTCTCACAATGCAGCATATTCAAATAAAACACATTTTTGCCCTTATTTGACAAACTAAACTCCTGAGTATAAAAGTTACATAACTATTTCACTTTGAAGAAATTGCACAGGCTGAACACATGTGTCTACTGAAAATACTACTTAAGAAAGAAGACTTGCATCTTCAGAACTGAAGGTATTTGTTAGCTCAGGAAGCTACCAACTTGAATACTGGCTGACATGCTCGCTTGTTAAGTGAGTAGATAGTATTAATATGTTGCATCCAACTGAAGAAAAAGGTTTCTGCATGAGAAAGCTGACATGCGTTCAACAAGTTTAACATTTTCCTTGCAATTTAAAGCTGAGAAAAGTTCTGATCATAAAAGCGAAATTTTTGGAAGTATCTCTTTAGGATCACAGATTTGTGTCCAACAACAGTGCTCTGAAAATGTTATCTGAAGTACATACTTTAGAAATTCACTTATCAGAAATCAGTTGAGCATTGGCCTAACATTTTTTCCCCTATCAAAAGCAAAATCTTTGCAACAAAGATAAAAGTTTAGCTCTTCCCCACCAAAACACCACTTAAAACATTCTACAGAGAGTTAATATAAACACATCTTCAGCAATTATTAGGCACTTTCTGAACTACAGTTCAAATCAGGTATTGTGAATAGGAGTCAGTGAAACTATTAGGTCTGCCTTTTGAGTGCTCATGTGATCAGGCTTTTAGATGTTGCTATTTTATTGTTCACATAACTAAAAAGTAAGTTTTAGCACTACAGTACTACCTGTTGTAAATGGGCTCAGAGAAACTAAAAAGTAATGCACCTGCCTCCAAACTGCTGAATGACATGACTGATGACTAGAAACAATATCTTTTTCAACAGTAAGAATGATGACTCTATAATTAGCAAAAACTCACAGCGGAATTCTTCCTTGGACCCACGTTATCATAAACTGCACTGTATGAATTCCGCTGGCAAGTGTGGCAACGTATGGCCAAGCCAGTAGTCAGGCAGCTCACAATTTACATACACAGTCCTAGCTCTTAGCAAAACATGTTTCCATGTGTAATTAAAAAAACCATAAATCTGAGCATTTAGTAAAGTTTTGCAGGGGAGAGCACAAAAGATACATTGGCCAACACCAACCGATTTGATGGTTTCAGTTCAGTTCTTCAGCACAGTGATGTACAAATCGCTAATTTTGAAGGATTTCCACATAATCAGCATGATGTCCAAACTCAGACCGTTTACCATCCAGTTACGGATATTTAGCAGATATTTAAACAGTACCCTAAATAACAAGTTTAACCAGGGCAGTAGAGAGCGAGCGAGCTCCATCTTCCTTTTATAGTAACCGTGAGCAGGCAGTGCTTCCCAGTTTCAACAGATGGTTGGACACGTGCGTGTGCACGTCCCAATTTTCTTTTAAGCAAGTTACAAGCAGGCTTTAAAACCACCACCAAGACCCACGGGTACATATGTATCCCATGGGCCGGAGAGGACAGGCCAGGAGGGAGCACTTTCCACGCTAGTGGGTCACGCTGTGGTGGAACCGCAGGTGCTCTTGCGTCCAACCTCTGTCTGTGTCCAAAACCGGGCACAACATCCCCCCTCTGCCCCTTCAGATATCCCTTCAGGATATCCGCCTGTCCCCGCGGGAGCGGCCGTACGGAGCCGCCGGCCGCAGGACAAGTCGAAGGAGAAGGGCATGCGGCCGAGGGGCTCTCGGCCTCTTACCACGTACCATCTCGATGATCTTGGTCTTCTTACCCGTCTTCTTCTTCATGGTGAAGATGTACTGCGCCAGCACCACCCCGCCCACCAGCGCGCACACGCTGGCGCTCGCCATCGCTCCCATCTTGGCCACGGCGGTCCTGTCCATGGTAGTGGTTCCCGAGAGCCGCGGGGGGAAGCGCGTCCGTGTGAAGGAAAGCGGGACCCCGGCGCGTCCCACGACCGCCGAGGTCGGCACGACCGCGCACACGCGCCGCCCGCCCCGCCCGCGCCGGCCGTCACCACACCACAGGAAAGGCGTGGAGGGAAGGGCGGAGAGAGGGAAGAGCGCTGGAGCTGAGCCCTCCGAGGAGCGAGAATTTCCTTCAGGGTTCTTTTGAAAAAGGAAAAAGCACCAAGCTGTTGGGAGGTTAGTTTGTTTCTTTTTCCCCCACTGCGCTTGCTTCAGGGAACTCTAAAGAATGCCTCTCTTCCCTCCCTCGCACACCCCCCCCCTCGCAGAGAAGAAATGACAGATGCCCGAGACGGCCACGCGCGCCGCTTCCCAAACTACACTTCCCCACAGCTCCCTCCGTGGGCGGGGCGCGGCGAGCGCTGCTGTGCCAGCCGTAGGAGAGCAGGATGCTGTGAGATGCGCGGCGTGGAAATGCGGCTGTAGCGCTGCCGCTCTGTCTCTCTGTGCTTCGCCTCGGGCCGCGCCTGAGCGAGGAGCACCTGTGAGGAAGCGGGGCTGCCGCCCCGGGGCGGCTCGGACTGCGCTGTGCCTCCCGCCCAAGTAAGCCCCCGCCGGGCTCTGTCTCCCTTGTCCCGCTCCACTGGGATGTGTGTGTCCGGGGCTCGCGGCGGTGCTGTGGGTGCCGCACAGGGGCTCCGTGAGGGAGGGAAGGAGGGGTGCGTGGGGAGGGCTGTGCTGTGCCAGCCCGCACTCGGCGGCAGCAGGTTGCCTAGGGGGCATAGCGACGGGAGCCGCCCGAGGGAATAAAGAAGTACTTTAATTTTCTGGACGTCGTATCCTTTAAAGAGGAAAGGCGCGGGCTTGCAAGGCTGCGTTTGCTCCGAATCCCGTCCTTTTTCCTCCTTCCCGCTGGAGCTGCTGCTGGCTGGATGCCCCTCGGCTCCTCTGCGGGCTGTGGGATCGAGTGCGTCCAGGTTCATGGACACGGGCTGTGAGTTTTGAACTAGGATAACGTTATTGTCAAGCCGCCTACAAAAGGATTAGTCTCCTCGCTCCCTCCCTCCCCCATTCTTAAAATAACAGCAGGTAGGGAGCAGAAAAGCTGATTTGTGCCCTGCGTGACCGAGTTCTTTAGTCGTGTCACTAGAGCATCTTCAAGGCGATTACCTGGTGGAGGTTTTCATGATGTCTGTTTATGCCTTCGTTTACTTTTCTAAAAATAAGTTCTCTTGCAGAAGATTTGCCTCATAATTTTTTTTTCCCCGACACTCCTTGGTAACAGAAAACCTCAGTTCTGTGACTTTGAAAACTTCTTATTACTTAATGGTTGTAACAGAAGACTTTTCGCATTTTTTTAAAAAGCTGTTATTTTGTTGCATTTTCTTCGTGTAACTAGCAGATTCTGTCACAACTAATTTAACTAATGACAAGAAGGTTCCTAGGGTGGTTTCTTGAACTACGCTGGAGTTAATGTTTATTCAGCTCACACTAGTGCAATGTGAAGCTAAGAGTTGTAATATACTTGATAAAAGCTGTTGCAAACAAAGGAGAAGTTGTTTGTATAAACAGTTGTGTATATATTAGTATACACTTTTGACAATGGTTTGTTTCCTTTTCAGTAAAGAAGAATGTCTTTGTTTAAAGCTAGAGACTGGTGGTCCACCGTACTTGGAGAAAAGGAAGAATTTGACCAAGGCTGCCTGTGTGTTGCTGATGTTGATAATAGTGGCAGTGGACAAGGTAAATTCAGAATTATGTGGTTGCTGACTTGTAAGCCACTCAGCTGCAAGATTGCTTTGACCTGAAAGCTTGTTAGCCAGGCTAGTTTGCTAGTTAAAGTCTGCTATCTTTAATGTGTCCTTGTAGGCTTAAGAAGACAAATTCAGTGCTCTCTGTCCTTTTATATTTATACGTTTCTAAACATGTTAATCCTTGCTTGTGTTCACTAGTAATTTCTCTCATGTCTTATTCTCTCAGTGGTAGATATCTTTAAAATAAAACATTTTCAGTTAGTCATGGAAGCAAACATGTTCCAAGCTGTTGTAAAAACCTAAGGGAAAAAAAAAAAAAGGAAGGTAAGAGCTAATAAGCTAAGAATTTAGAAAAACAAATAACCCTTTTAGTCTGGAAAATAAGTGACAATTGCAATAAGTGACTCTGCTTGAGTAAACCCTGCTTTTTTATGTAGTCATTAATAATGTGAAATGGTCTTTGCTGTCAGGGAAAGTTTTTTGTGTATATGGTTTTTAAATTAATAAATACACTCATGCTCACCTTGGAGCTCTGTTTTTGCTCAGTAAAGCTACTTGAGTTTGATTTCATTACTACCATACTCTTCTAAAATTATTTTAATTATTTTAATTTTAGATTGTCCCTTTACAAAAGAATTTGAATAAAGTTGAGCTGTTAGTTACTTGGTGTACAGCCTTTTTCAGTGGAAATTCATAGAGTCATTTAGGTTGCAGAAGATGTTTAACGTCCAACAGTTAGCACTCTGTGTTCACTATTAAACCATTTCATTAAACACCATGTCTACATGTCTTTTAAATATGTCCAGGGATGGTAACTCAACCACTTCCCTTGTCCGTTTCTTCCAATGCTTTTGGTGAAGAAATTTTTCCTAGTATCCAATCTAAGTTGTACCTCCAGACCCTTCACCAGCTTTGTTGCCCTTCTCTGGTCATGCTGCAGCACCTCAGTGTCTTACTTATGGTGAGCTGAATACAGTATTCAAGATGCAGCCTCACCAGTACTGAGTGTGGAGGCACAATCACTGGCCTGGTCCTGCTCACCATACCATTTCTGATACGAGCCAGGATGCCATTGGCCTTATTGGCCACCTGGGCACAGCGTTGGCTCATGTTCAGCTGGCTGTTGACCAACATCTCCAGGACCTTTTCCACTGGGATGTTTTCCAACCACTCTGTCCCCAGCTTGTAGCACTGCATGGGGTTGTTGTGACCCAACACTTTGACATGTTGAACCTCCCACAACTGGCCTTTACCCATTGATTCAGCCTGTCCAGATCCTGCTGTAGTGCCTTCCTACCCTCCAGCAGATAAACACTCCCACCTAGCTTCATGTTATCTGCCAGCTTATTGAGAGTGCACTTGGTCCGCTTGTCCGGATCATCAATAAAGACATTAAACAGGACTGGCCCCAGTACTGAGCCCTGGGGAACAGCACTTGTGATCGGCCACCATCTGGATTTAACTCCGTTCACCACTAACCTCTAGGCTCAGCCATCCAGTGACTTTTTTACCCAGTGAACAGTGCACAAGTCCAAGCCACAAGCAGCCAGTTTCTCCAGGAGAATGCTGTAGGAAAAGGTGTCAAAGGCTTTACTAAAGTCTGGCTAAACAACATCCACAATCTGTCCCTCATCCACTAAGCTGGTTGCCTTGCCATAGAAAGAGATCACACAGGTCAAATAGAACCTGCCTCTCATAACCCATTGTTGGCTGGGCCTGATCCCCTGGTTGTCCTATATGTGCTGTGTAATGGCACTCAAGATGATCTGCTCCGTGACCTTTCCCGTTACTGAGGTAGGGCTGACAGGCTTGGTAGTTCCCTGGATCCTCCTTCTGACCTTTCTTGTAGATGGGTGTCACATTTGCTTATTTACAGACAGCTGTGACCTCTGCAGTTAGCCAGGACTGCTGATAAATGATAGAGGTGACTTGGTGAGCACTTCCACCAGCTAGGTGGATCCCACCCAGCTCCATAGACCTCGGTGTGTCTAAGTAGCGTAGCAGAATGCTGACCATTTCCCTTTGGATTATGGGGGCCTCATTCTGCTCCCTGTTCTGTCTTCCAGCTCAGGGTGCTGCATAACCAGAGAACAACTGTTCTTCTTCTATTAAAGACTGAAGCAAAGGGCACTAAGTGCATTAGCCCTTTGTCACTGTGTTCCTCCCTGTATACAATAAAGGATGGAGATTCTCCTTGGCCCTCCTTTTGTTGCCAGTGTATTTATAGAAACATTTTTATTCTTTTATGCCAGTAGCCAGATTTAAGTTCTAGCTGGGCTTTGGCCTTTTTGATTTTTGTCCTGCATAACTTCAGGACATTCTTGTAGCCCTCCTGAGTGGGCTGCCCCTTCTTCTGAGTGTCATCATCTCCGCTTTTTTCCCTGAGTTCTAGCCAAAGGTCACTGTTCAGCCAGGCTGGTGTTCTTCTTTTGGCACACAGGGACAGCCTACTCCTATACGTTTTAAGATTCCCTTTGTGAAGAATGTCCAGCCTTCCTGGACAACTTTACCATTCAGGACTGCCTTTCAAGGGACTCTCTCGACCAGTCTCCTAAATAGGCCAAAGTCTGCCCTCTGGGAGTCCAAGGTAGCAGTTCTGCTGAATCCCCTCCTTCCTTCTCTGAGAATTGAAAATACAATTTTGTAATTGCTGTGCCCAAGATGGCCTCCAACCATCACAGCATCTACAAATCCTTCTCTGTTCACAAACAAGTCTGGTGGGGCACCTTCCCTTGTTGGCTCTCTCACCAGCTGTTTCAGGCAGATATCTTCCACAAACTCCAGGAATCTCCTAGATGCTTTCCTCTGCTGTATTTCCAGCAGACATCTGTTAAGTTGAAGTCGCACATGACAACAAAGGCCAGTGATTGTGAGATTTCTCCCAACTGCTTATAGAATATTTCGTCTGTCTCCTCATCTTTGTTGGGTGGTTTATAACAGATTCCCACCATGAAAGGCCTTGCTGGCCTTTTCCCTGATTCTTACCCATAAACACCCCTATCATCACCATCATTGAGCTCTAGACAATCAAAACACTCCCTACCATACAGGGCTACTCTACCACCTCTCTTTCCTTACCTATCCCTTCTGAAGCATTTATAGCTATCCACTGCAGCCCTGCAGTTGTATGGGTCATCCCACAGTTACCATGATGTTTCTGTCATGGCAACTATGTCATTATTTTCTAGCTGCACAGCAGCTTCCAACTCCTCCTGTTTGCTGTTCATACTGTGTGCACTGGTGTAGAATTGCATTATTGATCCTGCCGCCTTTTTTTGTGAAGTCTTAATTCTCTTGTGACTGTTCTCAAGCATTTCTGTGGTTTCTAGCACGTTGATAACCCTTGAGCCTTTGCTGCCATGTAGAGCTCCATCCCCTGCCTCCTTTGAGATGGCAGATGGAAGGATCTCACTAGCACACCGTCCCTTAAACATTGGCATGACACCACCAGGCTTATCTCTAGTGATCCTGGCTTTCCCCCTTTCCTCCTTCAAATGCAGTTTAAAGCTCTCTAAACAAGACCTCTAACTCCTGAGCTAAGATCCTTTTTTCCCCCCAAGACAGTTGTACACCATCTATCGTCCACTGGCTTGGTATCATTGTCAAAACCCCCGAAATTCTGCTGGAGTTCAAAATAGTCTTTTCCTAGAAGGAAAAAAATAATTATATAAAAGCAGGACTTAAAACAATGTTGTGGGAATAAGAGTCTGCTGGTTTATTAACTTCCTCAACATTACATTTTCTCTTTGTTGATTAGACTAGGCTCTTTTTCTTCCAGCGTTCAGGAATAAAAGTTAATCAATTGCTTAATGTCTAAAGCAGGTGAAAATGTCCTCACCTAAACTTAAGTATTAATAAATTAATACATAGAATGGATTTAGTTTACTGCTGATGGAATCCTTGTTACTGAGTTCAGGAAAAGATGAGTGGGGAGGGCAGTCAGTATTTTCTGAATGAAGGACTTGGAGCAGGCAAGGTTTTTCTGTGGCTGAAGAAGAAAGGAAGCAACCAACTGTTCTGAGCTTTTAATGTGGGATCCTGTGGAACTATGCAAAGACTTTAGAGTCTGGTCAACATGGTTTAGGGGTACTTGTAAGGCTCTCCTGACTTGTGGACAAGTTTTACTGGTTTTGATTTTGATCTGCATTGATATGATGACCTATATCTAGAGGAAGTAAGTATTGACAACCAACCTGAGTTGTTGATTGTTATCATGAGAGACACCTCTGGGGTTTTTTTCATTAATAGTTTTTTGTTATTCAGCTAACAACCAAATGACCACTTGCTTAAAATACCAATTCCAAAAAACCTCTAATGTAACCATTTCCTTCATCTTTGAGATAATGGATCTGTCTCAAGAGCAGGTAATCTCAAGGCCTAGCTTTGTTGACTTGGCGCAGTGTTTATCAGGCTTTAGTTTGCATTTGGATAAATGCCGTCGATCCCAGTTTTAAAACTCCACACTTCTGCTGGTGTGATATGTGTGTGCACAAATCTAAGATGTATAAACTGAAAGTTTGAAGTACTCTTCAAAATGAATGTGTTTAAGAATTGTGGACATCAATCTAAAATGATAGAATAGTAACAATGGTCAGTGCCACCACCATGATAATTGTCATATTGAATCCTTTGCTGACAAATTTTCGTGAATCTGCAAAAGAGATAATTGCTTATCTTAACCTAAAAGACAGAGCATAATCAACATTAATTGAATCATGTCAATATACTATCTTTTTTAGGGTATTATTTGAAACACTTCTACAACAAACTGAATTCCACATGCGCTACTGTATTGCGTAGTATCCTTTGTGTTGGTTGGTTTGTTTGTTTGTTTTTTTAGATAAAGTTATTGTGGGCAGTTATATGGGATACCTCCGAATCTTTAATCCACATCCTGTGAAACCTGGAGATGAAGTACAGCCCGAAGACTTACTCTTGGAAGTGCAGTTGCGAGAACCAATATTGCAGGTGGAAGTGGGAAAATTTGTTTCGTAAGTAAATGGCTGGCTATTATGTTTTTTTAAAGTTTTAGATGTGATTTTCTTCCTTTATTTTGGAGGGCACGTTTCCAGTTTTCAGATGGACAACTATTAATCACATCTATGTGTCCTGTAGTATGCATTTGATCTGCTTCTTCCATCATCTTGGTATGAGAGAATTTTTACTTAAGGTATATATGGAGGATAATCTGCCTGATACTTGTACAATTTTTTAGGAGCATGTAGAACAGGAAAAACTTTATATTGAAAGTTATCTTTTAAGGTATTAAGAAAACTTGACTAAGTTGTTATGATCTAAGATGTAATATTGGCCAGTTGTTTTCATTTTGATAGAGGACAGAGGACAGAAGATCCTTAATTCCAAAGAATTTAGTGGAAGTAGATGGCCAGGTAGAGGAAAGATACTATGACTCTAAGGAAAAGACCTTACATTTATTTGGCTGTAAGGGAATCTACTTAGAAGAACATTATTTTAGAATTTAGTTCTTAAAGGATGCATTTTAATTTTGAAATTGACTTCTAATACTGCATCATGAACTTTATTTTAAAAATGAGAGAAAAACCTGTACTAAACATGGGAAAGACTCATGCTCTGAGACCAAAGGGCACAAGCTGGAAGGCCTCCATCCGTTGGAAATTGTTCTTTTATTCAAGTACTCATGGAGTGACCCTGTGTAGGAATTCCAATACCCTGCTCTGTGAAATGAACTAAAACATTTTCTAGAGTTACAGCACAGGTACTTTCCCTGCTGGAAGTACTGCTTGGGTTCAGGAAAGAAATATGTGAGTGTTCAGATGTTCCATGTAGCTAGTACAAAAGTGAATTTTTAAAAAAGTAGTGTCTGTGGTTGCTGAATAAGACTTGTTTGGAGTGGTGATCCTCATATCATCCTTCCATGAAGGAATAACAGCACCTTGTTTGAAATGAGTTTCGAGCTAAACTGGGTTGCTCTTGATATTTAAATCTGAAAATGTGTCCCTAAAGGATTCATTTTGATTTTGAAATTAACTCAAAATACTTCAGCATGAATTTAGGAAGATCAGTACTTTTTTATGCTAACATCTAGGTCCACACATGAAAGCAATTTCAATATGTTACTTGAATTTTATCCTGTATAAATTTTACTTCGAATTGATCTAAAAATAGTGGTTTTTTACCCTTCTTTACAGTGGTACTGAAGGACTTCATCTGGCTGTGTTGCATTGCCGAAAACTCTGTGTATATGCTGTTTCAGGTTAGTTTACAGATCCAAGCTTTCCAGTGATTTTAAGTATATTCTAAAGTTTGGATTAGGGTAATGGTAAACTTGGTATATGCAGTGTCTGCTCATTATCCCTGAATATCTGCAGTCATATTCTCTCATTCAAACTCATGTATGAAGAGGAAACATCAGTAATTAGGTCTAGATATTTCCCAGAGGTTAACAGAGGTTTACTGATCTGCTCAGTGGCTAACATGCTGTGATGTCTGTCATAGTCTGTGGTTGGTAGTGACTGTAAACAGCTAGTTCTCATTACGGTTTTAGGACTGGATATTACTGTTGAACATGCTAATGAACAAGTGGTTGTATAATGCCAACTTACTTAGCTCTTTAAAAATAAATAATAAATTAAAATAAAATAATAAATTAAAAATAAATAATTACAACTATTTCTGAAATCAAAACTCCAGGTAATTTCTTAAAAAGCCAGAACATTGGTAAGGTAGCCCATGAGAAGACAGAAGGTTAATACTGGTAAGAAGGTGAAACCACTATGATTTTTCTTATATCCTCTTTCCTCTACTGCCTTTGGCTGGAAATTCTATATGATGTGTTCTCTCTGTGTGAAGAGGCAAGTCACAAAATACCTATTCTGTACATTGATTTCTGTCTTCTGTATGCTTAGAGCAAAGCACAGATTTGAGAGATCTATTAATTGTACACTCATCTTCCAAATTCAATAGGCAACATGGCATTGTTAATTTTCTCTGTGCAGGGACATCTGTGGCTCCTCTGTCATTACAAGAGCATGGTTTTCTTGTAGGAGCAGCTTGCTTCCTATTCACAGCCTTTTAGGCAAATACGTTACAAACACATGCTCTATTTTCAAATTCTGTTTGCCTGTCTGGAGACACCTGTAAAAATGGTCTTTGTTGAGAGGTGCCACTTCAAGATCTACTGCAGTTTTCCTACTTTCCCTTCTCTGTAATAGTGCTTATGTCTTAGGATTGTAGCCTACCAGTACAATTTTTATTAAAATAATTTTTTTTTGAAATTTGCATTCAAGGCATACAACAGCAAGTCTAGAATTCTTTTCTAGGTATAATTTGCTGTTTGGTCTGCATGGCTTAGTAATAATAAAAGTAAAATTTTGCAATCCTTAATAGACTTTTCATACTGATCTGTAAATATGCATGCTTTAGTGGTAATTTCTGACATCTGAATGGATACTCTCAAACAAGCTATCATTATTTCTTTATGCTTCCATGGCAAATTACATTTTCATAAAGTGGAATCTTTACTTGCTTTATACGTGGTACCGTATCTGTTATTCATAATAAAATAACTATGCTGCTTCTCCTTAACAAATGAAAGCATACTTCAGGGCTGACTGAAGTATGGCCTGGATGTTTTATTAGAGGCAGAATACACAGACTGACAACTTTCTAACTTGTTTTTCATCCAGTGTTGCTGATTATCTACTTACTACTCAGCCAGGGCTTTTCCCCCTCATGTCTATTCCAATCTTTTCCCTAACATGGGTGTGATTTAGGGGTAATTGTTTAAAAGCTATATTTGATTTTATTTGGAGAAATTGCTAGCATAAGCTACAAATCTTTCATAACATGTTGTTAAAGGCAGTGTTGAGATAATCTTTGTATAGTAAAGCTGTGGTAGGATTCAGCTTATGTATCACTCACTCAAAACACCTTTTTCCCAGCTGATGTGACTATTGACAGAGGTTTGTTGTTTTTTTTTCCTGCTTGCTAATATTAGTCTTTAAGTATTACTTTATTCACGAGGTGAAAACTTTTGATTCTTAAAAGGTGAGTTTTAACTTTAGTTTCCTTACAAAGACTTTTTGAATTTCTTCTACTTCCCTGAAGGGGTCAGGAAGTTAAAATTCATGAAGACCTTTTCAGAGAATGTGATGTATATCACAAAATTATTTTTTGTTAGCATTTATTTGTCTTTTATCTTTGCATTGTTGATCACAACAGGGTGAGCCTCCACATCTCAAAGTCACTAGGATTAAGTTACAGTTTTTTCAGGTTGTTTACACTGGTACTCCTTTACTTCTTCCACAATGTGTGGATCAAAGTAATAAATATATACCCTTCATTTTTTGTAGGAACTCTGGGAAATGTGGAACATGGGAACCAGTATCAGATTAAGCTGATGTATGAGCACAATCTTCAGAGAACTGCTTGTAATATGACTTATGGTCCATTTGGTGGGGTAAAAGGTAAGGTCCTTGTTGTATATTCATTATCATTAGTTGTTTAACTACGAACTTAAAGTTTGAAAGGCGACATGATGCTGCTGTCTAGAGGGAAACCTCTTTCTATGAATGGTGGTACCTTTTATCTGAAGGATATTGAAAATAATTGAAGTTAAAATGAGGCAAAGAATATTAAATGCAGAATAGTTGTTTTCTCACACTTTGAACTGGAGAGGAATTTTCAAGGCTAACATTGATTTTAAAAAACATGACAAAATTCCTGGCTCTTCCCTTGTGAAATACTTTAACATCTAAAAATAATTGTTTTCTTCTGTGCTTCAATTCTGTTTTGCTTTTCTGCACTTGCTTATCCTGGACATGTTAAAAAGTTAACATCTTCATTTGCTGAACCTAAAATATCCAGTGTCTTGAAAGATATGTTATGCAGATTTCTAAAAAAATACTTATACTTCTATTGGAAAAATGTAACAGTGGACAATAATATTTATGCTGTGTTTGTAGATTTCAGTGAGTTTAATAGATATCAGTTTTTTTGAACTTGTGGATGTTTTTGTGTTCCAGTGTGGAAGCATTTAGATTTGCTTTGCACAACATCTCTTTCTGTTCAGAAGTGAAGTTTGCCCAACAGTACTGGGGTGTGGCAGTCATCTACAAAAGTAGTGTCCCTAAATTGTTGGCAGAGTGATAGTCACTTCCCAAGGCAGAAAGTCTTCTGGGTCAATATGGCAGATATGTGCAGACAGTCCCTCAGTTTTATGGCTGTAATAACCTTCTAGTAATAATGCTACAATGCCTTACCCTAAGCTCACGCTTGTCCCTGGGCTTCAATTCAGCTGACCAAAATTTGTACTGACTGAAAAGATTTTCACTTACTAATTTCTTACAACCACCTTGGGGAAAATGGTCAACTCATGTGGGTGAGAAGGTACTAATGATATGAGTGTCTTGAGAAGTGAGTGTATAGGGCATGGGCATATTCCTGTTAGCAGCAGAAAGACATTTTGGAGGTTCCTGAATTTGAGAAGAGGGAATAATGTGCTTTCTGGCATAGTGGAATTGCAGTAACAAATGTATAAGGGATCATAAACTAAGCATTGTGAGTGTCTGGAATATTTCAGGAAAAATAAAACAAGTACCCTGCAGTTCTGCAGAATAAACTCTCTGGATTTTTGACATACATGTTTGTTTACCATGGAGGTCCAAATAGAGGTCTGACCACCAGCTCAGACCTGTCTCATGAGCTGTGGTGGACGCAAGTAATGTAACGAAGAAGGTGTATTTGCAAGCTAGGGAGACAGAAGGCACTGTTTACCTTAGAACCTACTCAGCCAGCCAAACACTTTTCAACACGTGGGATGGTCAAAATGGGGACCAATCCTGACAAAGCAGCAAGAACAGCAGAGGGAACTCTGGTAAGTTCTGCAAACTTTTCTTAGTTTTCTAGTAACACTTCTGTGTTAGCATGTCAAGCAGCTTTCCTTTTCCTTTTTTCTTCCCCGTGTTTGAGTTCACAAAAGTATGTTTATTGCTGTTGGAAAAAGAATGATCTCAAGTCATAAATGAACAAGGAAGGCAGAAATTTATATGATGTAATGAATAATACATCATATTGTAAAATCAAGATGCTTTCTGTTTAAGACATAAATCTAGGAAAATTATAGTGAATGTTCAGGTACTTGATAGAAGGCTATTAAGGCATGTATTGAAACATCAGAGAAATTGGCAAAATGGACACTGGCGAAAGTTCTTTTTGAGAAACGAAAGAATATTCTTCTTATTTTGTAGATTTTCTGCACTGAATACTCTTTTTTTATGTGGCTTTCCTGGACTGTTTGATTAGATTTCCTGTCAAGGATGTGCTTTTAATCTTGTGCAGTGAAACTATTTCAGATTTTTTTAGTATCATCTTTAATATCGTGTTCTCTCCTTGAGGTTTAAGAGTGACGGTATTGTGGTTTTATTTCCATCTTGCAAGACCATCCTGAGTGAACCAGAATGAAGTAGTTAATTTTAGTAAACAAATACCTGTCCGGGTTTGGCCTGCCATGCTATCTATGTGTATCTAGGTTTGGCAGATGTTCTGGGGTGCCACTGAGAGTCTGTAAATGAATTAGCATTTTTTTTTACTATCAGCCTTCTGCTAGCTTCCCTGGAATTCTTTTCAGGCATCTACTAACAGTCTCTCTCACCTTCAGTGATGGTTAATTCATGATGGTGGCGGTGCTGTAAGCGTGCAGCAGTGAGCTTGCTTTGCTCACAGTCTAACTTCTACACCCCCTCTGGAAGCAGACTAACAAAATGTTAGGGAGAATTTTTGGATTTATTGCCTGCTGTTACTGCTGTGACTAGTATGTGTCTCATTGCTATACTCAAGCATCCTTGAAATAACGTGAAGGTGAAAAAGGCACTTCACAGGTCAGATTTACAAAGCTACTGAAGCAGACACAGGAGAATGGCAGTTGAGCAAGAAGAAAGCATAAGTACAGGGAAAGCACACTGGGGGAGTGTTGGGGGGGAGGGTGTGTGTTGGTCCCCCAGGAACATGATATTTTGTCTGAGGAAGCAAAGAATGCTGCAGGAGTTGACACAGAGCACTTGATCTATGAAGTTGCTCAGTCCTGCTCAGATTTCTCTTGATGAAGGTTATGCTTTTGGTCTTTTTTATGGAGCTTTTAATCCTATGTCTTCAGTGGTAAAGAAGCTCATTCTGCCCAGCCATATGAGTTAACACTGACAAAAGGAAAAAAGGATTGTGTTTGGAGTCCTGAGGTGTATGGTCAGGTAAAGAGTTAAGTCAGGACCCTGAACTTTAGGAAACCAAATTTCCAGCTCTTAAAGGGTTAAACTGCACATCTCTTTGGCTGAAAGGTGATGGAGATGTAAAACATACAAAGTACAACTGTCACTTCTCAACTGTTGATTTTTAGTCTCTTGTATTAAGACAAAAGCTCTTATAGATTTCTCTGTGGAGAGAATTGTGAAGTAAATAAAGCTATTTTGTAGCCTACTTGCTAAATTTCATTCTTGCTATTGTCTTCAGATTAATGATTTGATCTATGAGCAATTTTCACATATGGAAGAATTGACACAGATGTTCTCATAACAGGAATAGATGAAGGAAATCAGCAAACTCATTTATTTATTCTCATAATAGTAGGTCAAAACCTAAATTAAAGCTATTAAAACTATGGAATAAAAAAGCCAAAGACTGAAAAGTTGACCAGTGGCTTGCATAGATTAACAGTGTGCATTTTTCTTAAAAGTAGCAGAGTGTGAATTGTGGTTGTCGCCACTAGATGGTCCTCTCGTTACAGTTTTTGGTTAGTAGGCAGCATCTCTAAAGCTGCATTTGTCCTTGAACTGATTCTACAGGTGTATTTACTGCAAGACTTAAAAGCACTTTCTGCAAACCTCTATAGCTAAAAGTGTTTTATTGATGGAAACAAAATGTATTCTGTTGGCTGTCGAACTTTAGCAAAAAGGAGAAATGAACTTGACCCTTACTTTCAGCACAACTCTTAAAAGGCCAGGGATGTGAGAAATAACAATGAAACCCTTATAAGTTTAGCTGGAATACTAAACAAAGCTAATGGAAATGTTTAAAAATAGTAAATGGAAAACACCTAAAAAGATGAAATAAAAGTCAAGCATAGTGTAGGCAGGGCTAGTTGTGAGTTACAACTTTAAAATCTACAACTTTAAAATCTGTGGCAAAGGAAAGGATTATAATGCAGAACTTTACATTTCTTTGCTGCTTTAGATTTATGTTTGTTCCTTGCCGCCTCTGAACACTAATGCTAAAATGTAAACAAAAAACTATCAAGAAGGGACATAGGAAGATCAACTATTCATTTTATATTTAAAAAAAAGTGTGTCGTTAGCCCAGACTTCCAAAAGTAGAACTTAACTTTTAAGACATTGCCTTTGTTGTTTAGAATGCATGTCTCCTTTCCATATTTCTGAATCTTCCTCATGATCTTAGAGGTATAAGTTGAGTTCGTCATCCAAAACTCCAATTCTAGCATATGAGTTGTTTTAGAAACGATGATTCATGATAAAATTATGAGTCAGTAGTGCTGAACACTGTTTTTTAACCAAGTGAACTCTTAACCTAGCCACAACATATCACAGCCCTTAAGTAATGAACAGATTATAAACTTTATGTTTTACTTCAGATATAAAATTTAAAGAACTCGAGTGTACTCTACCTTAAGCTCTTTTAATTTTTTTTTTTAAGAAAATGAAGGTAAAAAACCATATATTTTTCTGATTTATATTGTAGCCTTACCTGTGGTGAGGACTCAACTCTATAAAGATTTTACTTTATATAAACCCATGTATCACATAATTTTTATGAGGTCAGGTTATACTATTATGGCATCATGCAATTATGCCACCAGAGGTTGCTGTGCTAACAATTCAGCTTTCATTATATGAAGTGATGTCTGCTGATAGTTTAGAGTATCTTGGAAAGTATTTTCTGGTTTCACAGCTGTAGTATGTTGTTCTGGGTCTTTATGAGTCAAATACCAATGACTTGGTATTTGACTCAAGCTCATTATTTAAGATGATGAGCTCATTAGAGAGGTTAAGTTTGGAGGCAGCCTGGGCTGTAGCAACTATGCCCTGGTTGTGATCTCAAGGTGTGTGGGCCTGGTGAGGCACCAAGTCAGGACCCTGAATTTTGGAAGAGTGAATTTCCAGATGTTTAAGGAGTTGGTGAATGAGATCCCCCAGGGAAACTGTCCTTGGGGACAAAGGAGCTGACCAGAGCTGGCAGCTCTTGAAGGACACTTTTCTTAGAGCGCAGGGCTCTCCATCCCAATCAAGCAAAGCTGGCCGGATACTAGCATGGATGAGCAAGGATCTGCTCCTCAAACTGAGGAGTAAGAAAGAAATGCTCAGCCAGTGGGAACAAGGACAGGTGACCTGGGGAGAGTACAGGAACATGGTTCAGATGTGTAGGGATGTGATCAAGAAAGTCAAAGCACTGATGGAACAGGACTTGGCAAGGGATATAAAGAATTACAGAAAGTGATTATGGAAGTACATAGGTGAGAAAAGAAAGGCAAAAGAGAGCCTACCCCCTCAATAAATGACAAGGGAGAACTGGTAACAAATTTGGAGAAGACTGAGGTACTCAATGAGTTCTTTGTCTCAGTCTTCACTGACAGGTTTCCTAGATCTCTCAAGTCCCTGAACCTCTAGTGGGAGTTGGGGAAGCAAAGTCCCTCCCACTTAAGTGAAGAGCAGGTTTGAGACCACCTGATGAAACTGAATAGCCACAAGTCTGTGGAGCCTGATGACAGGTATTCCACCCAGGGTCTTGAGGCAACAGACCAATTTTGTCAAAACCACTCTCCATTGTATTTGAAAAGTCATGGCAGTCAGGCAAAATCCCTGGTGACTGGAAAAAGGGAAACATGTCTCCTGTTTTTAGACAGAGAAGGAAGGAAGATCCGTGGAACTACAGACCAATGAGGCGCTCCTCTATGCTTGTGAAGATCATAGAGCAGATCCTCATGGAAGCAATGTTAAAGCACATTGGAGGTGACCTAAGACAGCCAGCATGGCTTCAGTAAGGGCAAATCTAGTGGCCTTCTATGATGGAGTGACTGCAATGGTTGAAGGGAAGACTGACTGATGTCATCTACCTAGACTTCTGTAAGGCCTTTGACATCGGCCCATGTGGCATCCTTATCTCCAAATTGGAAGGACATGAATTTGATGGATGGACTATTTGGATGATAAGGAATTGGCTGGATGGATGCAGCCAGAGAGCTGTGGTCAATGACTCTATGTCCAGGTGGAGGCTGGTGAACAGTGGTGTCCTTGAGGGACTAGTGCTCTTCAGTATCTCCATGAATGATGTAGACAGTGGGACTGAGTGCACTCTAAGCAAGTTTGCAGGATGACACCAAACTGTGTGGTGTGACTGACACACCTGAAGGACGGGATGAAAAAGGAGACACTAGTTTGGAAAATGCCTCTTACTTCTACATTACCAGTTTCTATTGAATGGATTAGGGCTCAGCTAGCTTATAGCTGTTAGCCTAAATCCTTCTACATATTCTTCTTGTGCCTGACTGGTCTTAAAAGGAGAGATTTATTGATGTGGAGCCTGCTTATAAGCAATGGTGGTATTATGCTTTTTGTAGTGAAAGAAAAGTGCCCTTATTGCTGCTTTGAAAAAGTGTGCAGATCAGGCCACAATTTCATTCTTTGCCTTTCTTGCCTTCAGTCAGATTGTTGATTTGTGTTTGAGGAAAGTATACGCAATAAATTTCTACTGACGTGATGAAGAGAGTGAAGAAGTGCTTTAAAGCGAAAACAAAACCACTATTACTTGAAACTTAGGCAGCTTTACAGATTATCACAAATTTCCTGTGGTCAATTGTGCGTTAGACTGAATGGTGGGCAGGATAGTAGCTCGTGTATGAACAAACAGTGTGTGAGTGAATACTAAAATTCTCTGCTTTGAGGACTGGTGTACAAAGAGCAGATTTCCTGAGCTGTTGTCTGAATTGCTTAGGAAGTGTGTGAATGATCACCTGCTGTAATAGGAGGATGACCTTTCCCAGGTGAGGGTTGAGTTCTGTGATTGTTCTTCAGGGCATAAGTGGTACATGAAGGTGGGTGTATGAACACTCTTAATGCTCCCAGTTTTCTTTTTCAATTTCTCTTTTCAATTTTGAAGATTTTGTCTTCTATTTAAGAACTAAAGAAGCAGCACACTGATAGCTTACCAGTGGGACACACAATCTATTGGGTTACTCTTGAGAAGAATACTAATTTTATTTAGTGAGGGACAGAAAGCATAGTTTAATAACCTTGCTTTCTTAGTTGCTGAATTATTTTTGAATGGTGTTTACTTATAGATAATGGCTTTGCATTGCAAAAGCACTATTACTGTGTGATTCCAGAAAATATTCTTGCATTATCTAATAGTTCAATGGTAAGTGAATTCATCCTGGTTTTATATAAGCTCTTCAAATGAGTTGGTAAATGATTTAGAATTGGATCCTCCTAATAATGCATAAGTTTTGAAATTTACTTTTTCATCTGAAACCTTACTGCCTTAAGTTGGCTTCCAGAGTAGTTCAGATTTATTTGAAGTTGTTTGATGGATACTCTACCGATAAAAGCAAATAATAAAACAATAGCAACGAGGAGGAAAAAGCAAAACACAGCTTTGACCTGAAAAAGTTACAAGCAAAAAAGTGTGAAAATACCTTGAACCCATCTTTTTCTCAGCAAATGGCCCTGAATTTATTTTACTTTTATTATAGCACTGCCCTCGAGGCAAAATATGTTTTGAGTGTTACCACAAAGAGGGTGCTATACGGAGGAATTTTTTTAATAATGAAATACAACATATACATAAACTGTGCAACCTTGTAACAGGAAACTTTTTAAGAAGGGTAGACGGTGCTTAACTTTTCTACAATTCTGCAAGAATGAATTTTATTAGGTGTTGGTCAGAAAAAAAGTTATCAACTGGGTTTTATGCTGTAAGGTTAAATGATTCTTATGACTATGTTTAAATACAGGAGCAGTATAAATTTGGACTTTGATTTATTGGCTAGTTCTGTTAAGGAACAGAATATCTAACTGTTATCTTCCTGTTAAATTGCTTCTGCATAAGGACAGATTATTTGAAAGACTTGGGCTTCTGAAGTTTTTTCATGGAATAGATCCGCTGATACCTAATTCTAGTTGGTTTCTGACATAACTTTGGACACCTGCTAGTGTTTTGTTTTTTCCTTTTAATAGTGGAGTTAGAACATCTTCTCTAAATTGAACATATGAATGGAAAAATGATCAAAGAAAATGTTCTCTGAATCTCGTACCATCCATTTCCTTTTACCTTCTTCAGCTTCTCTTAGCAGTAATGGTTGTAGCCTAATGATAATAGCCTAACTGAAATAAAAATTCCCATTGCCTTCAGTATACCAGAACTTTACCTCAATTATAAATTGCTAGATACATAATTTAATCTGCATTTTGTTCAAATGAAGCACTATAATTAAAATGAAGTTAAACTTGTTGTAGAAATGCACAACTTTGGGAGCAGTTGTATATGTAAGTGAAAGACTTGTTTTTCATAATTTTGATAAATTCTGTATGATACTTTTTTAAATTTCCTTTGTTGAAATATGGTACCCAAATGTGTGCAGTCACTGTGCACTGGTAGTATAAAATGTTTTGTATCTTACACGTGGGGTTATGACTTGTGCAGTGCTCCTGCCAAGAATCAGTGAGTGCCAAGGCAGAACAATAATTACCTCATATGTTTTTAATAGTACGTGTGTATTAATAATGACCCAATCTTGCATTTGTCTTTTTGATGACATATTGTTGACTCATATTTAATTCATCATCCTACTCTAATCCCCAAATTCTTCTTCTTAGTGCTATTGCCTGCCATTCTCTGGTTTCCTGTGAGTCAATTGTCTGAGATTACATCAGATGTTTTACTTAAGTTTAAAAATACTGTGTCTGAAGTTTAGAAATGCAGTATATGTTATTGCCCTGTCTAATGAATAGTTTGGCATGATGAATTTTCTGCTACTTCAAACCTATGTACAGCTTTATTATTTATATATGTACTTTCTTATTAAATGTTCCAGCATTTCTTGTGGATGCATTTGTGTAAGATTTGTTTGCTGCCTCGTATTTTTTCATCCAAAAGAATGCAGTTCTGGTTTCTAACTATTTAGTCTATTTTGTCATCTCAAAGATCTTTCAGAAATGTGTATATGTAGCTTTTGTTTATTTTTTTGTTGTTCATCAGTGACTACTCCATTACAAAAGAAGTTACTAACCTATAAGTATTTATTTGAAAGGTCACCAAACCCTTGTTAGTTGCTATTCCTAGAGGGTTGAAATGTATCTTGTACAGTCTATAATGCTTTATACTAATTATACTTTGGGTTATTAAGTTTGGTGCAAATCATTCTTATCAAAAATCACCCTACTACATCACTGTTGTGGTTTAATCCGAGCCAGCAACTAAGTACCACACAGCGGCTCACTCACTTCCTCCCACCTCATCCTGGTGGGATGGGGAGGAGAATCAGAAAGAGGTAAAACCTGTGGGTTGAGATAAGGCCAGTTTAATATTTGAAATAAATCAAAATATTGTAATAATTAAAACAATAATAATGAAAAGTAGAGAGAGAGAAATAAAAACCAAGAAAAGCAAATGTTGCACAATACAACTGCTCACCACCCACTGACCGATGCCCAGCCTGTCCCTCAGCAGTGATCAGCCCCTCACAGCCAACTCCCCATCATTTGAGTGTTCGCTGTGTGCTTCCAGCAGTCTTAAAATACAAGATAACAAATTGTTCCTGCTTGTTAAACCTGTGATGTCTTTTCTGAGGTTGCCAAAAAGTCAACCAATAGGATGGTAATTTTTTTTCATAGATGTAATTCACTGACTCTTTTGACCACAAAGTAAGAGTTAGTCTTTTCTGTATGTTGGTTACTAGCCTAGGATATATGTAGACAAATGATCTGAATGTGAAAAGTATCTGTGTTTCCTTGGTGGTTTTGAACATATTTAGTCAATCTGTTTATTTGTAATTTTAAGGGGATATTTGAAACTTCTTCAAGAGGTATAGGAACTCCCTCTAATACTTTGTGCAGTAAACTTCCATTTCTGTGTTGTAAGCTTCAGACTGTTCAACTTTGTTATAAACTGCTTTCAATGAGTTCTTTGGATGTGACTGCAGTTATTCTGGAGAGGATTCTTCAGCAGATGTCTTCAACAATTCTCTAGCTCAAAAAATTAGTAAAGAATCACACAGAATGGGAAAAGGTGGAAGGGACCAATGGAGGTCATCTAGTCCAACTCCCCCCCTCAAGCAGAGTCCCCTAGAGCATGTTACTCAGGATAGTGTCCATCTGGCTTTTGAATTTCCAGAGAAGGAGACTTCACAATCCCTCTGGGCAGACTGTTCCAGTGCTCAGTCAACTGCACAGTAAAGAAGTTCTTCCTTATGTTCAAGTGGAAATTGTATTACAGTTTCTGCCCATTGCCACTTGTCCTGTTGCTTGGCACCACCAAGAAGAGCCTGGCTCCATCCTCTTGGCACCCTCCCTTCAGATACTTATAGGCATATCCCCTCTCAGTCGTGTCTTCTTGAGGCTGAACAGACCCAGCTCCCTCAGCCTTTCCTCGTAAGAGAGATGCTCCAGTCCCCCAGTTATCTTTGTTGCCCTCCACTGGACCCATTCCAGGAGCTCCATGTCCCTGTTGTACTGGGGATCCCAGAACTGGACGTGGGGCTGAGTAAAGGGGCAGGATCACCTCCCTTGACCTGCTGCCAATGCTTTTTGTAATGCATCCCAGGATACCATTGGCCTTCTTGGCCACAAGGACACACTGCTGGCTTATGGACAACTTGCTGTTCATCAGGACCCCTAGGTCCTTCTCTGCAGAGCTGCTTTCCAGCAGATCAGCCCCCAGCCTATACTGGTGCCTGGGGTTATTCCTCCCCACATGCAGGACCCTACACTTGTCCGTTCAATTTCAAAAAATTCAACCCTGCCCATTCCTCCATCATGTCAAGTTCCCTCTGAAGGATTGCACAGCACTCTGGGTATTGGCCACTGCTTCCAGCTTTGTGTCATCAGTGAATTTGCTGAGGAGGCATCTGCCTCTTCATCCAAGTCATTCATGAATATGTTAAACAATACTGGGCCCAGTATTTAATCTTGAGGGACAATGCTAGTTACAGGTCTCCAACTAAACTCTACCACTGATCACAACCCTCTGAGCTCTGACATCCAGTTAGTTCTCAATCCACCTCGCAATCCACTCATCCAGCCTACACTTACTGAGTTTGCCTATGAGGTTACCATGGAAGATAGTGTCAAAAGCCTTGCTAGGTCCAGATAGGCAACATTAACTGCTCTCCCCCATCTATCCACTAGTTATACCATTGGAGAAGGCAATCAGGTTGGTTAAGCGTGATTTCCCTTTGATGAATCCATGCTGACTACTCCTGATCACCTTGTCTTCCACATGCTTAAAGATGACCTCCAGGATGAGCTGTACCACCTCCACAAGAATTGAGGTGAGGCTGACTGGCCTGTAGTTCCCTGGATCCTCTTTCTTGCCTTTTTGAAGACTATAGTAATACTGGCTTTCTTTCAGTCCTCAGGAACCTCTCCTGACTTCCATGACTTTTCAAAGATGATTGAGAGCAGCCTAGCAATGATACCTGCCAGTTCCCTCAACGCTTGTGGGTACGTTCTGTCAGGGCTCATGGACTTGTGGATCTCAACTTTGACTAAATGGTCTCTAAACCTCCTCAACTAAGGGAAACCAGACCTTCTCCCTGGTCTCCTGGATCAGGGATTCCCGAGGGTTTGCCTTGTCAGTGAAGAGTGTAGCAAAGAAGGTGTTCAGTATCCCAGCCTTCTCTGCAACCTCTGTTGCAAGAGTACCTGTTCCATTCAGTAGGGGCCCCACATTTTCTCTAGTATTCCTTTTGTTATTGATTTATTTGAAGAAGTCCTTCTTGTTATCCTGGACGTCCTTAACCAGATTTAGTTCCAAATGGGCCTTGGCCTTCCTTGTTGCATTTCTGCATACTCTGATAATATCCCTGTATTCATCCCAGGTGGCCTGTACATCCTTTCACCACATGTATCTCCTGCTTATGTCTGAGTTTTTACAGAAGGTCCATGCGAGTCTCCTGCCTCTTTTGCTCACTTCCTTGCCCATGGGAATGCACTGTTCATGAGCCTGAAGGAAGTGATCCTTGAATATTGACCAGCTCTGTTGGACCCCTCATCCCTCTAGGACATGTTTCCATGGGATTCTTCCAAGAAGGTCTCTGAAGAGGACAAAGTTAGCTTCTTGAAGGCCAGGGTTGTGATGCTAGTCATTGCCCTGCTTCTTCCTGGCAGGATACTAAGCTTCATGACCTCATGGTCACTATAGGCAAAGCTACCCCCAACCTTCACCTCTCCAACAAGGCCATCCTTGTTAGTTAGTATAAGCTCCAGCAGCACACCTTTCCTCATTGGCTCCTCCATCCTCTGTATCAGAAAGTTATTGTCAGTGCTTTCCAAGAACCTTCTGTATTGTTTGTGCCTCACTGTGTGGTTCCTCCAGCAGATGGCAAGGTGGTTGAAGTCCCCCATGAGAACCAGGGCCTGTGACTGTGAGGCTGCTTCCAGTTGTCTGTATAAGACCTCATCTTCTTCCTCCTCCTGATCAGACAGCCTGTAGCAAACACCCACACCAGTGTCACCCTTACTGGTCTGCCCTTTAATCCTAAACCTTAAACTTTCGAATCACTCATTCTCCCTGAGACAGAGCTTCACACATCAAACTGCTTTGGGAAGTGCTTAGGAATCATGAAGCTTCTTAGTCTAAGTAGACTATAAAAGGAGAAGTAGGAGAAAAGATGGGGAATTTCACTGGGTTTTAACCCAGTGGGATTATGTTGTTCTGCTTGGTTATAAGTTTGCAGGTCTGTCTTAAATGGAATTTTAAAGATAATAGATTTATTGTACTTTTGAATCTACCTAAAATATTGCAAAATAGGGACTATATTCAACTTCAACTGAACTCAATGAAAGATCTGCTTTTGATTTATCATTCACTAAAAAAATCCATATGCCCTAACTATTCAGTCAAATGTTATTGATTTGAAAGGGCAACTGCTGACAGTACTTGATTATGAGAGATTTGCTAGTTCAGTAAGGTGTTCTATAATATTTGTATAATGTATGATATAACTTACATAACTTCGGATGAGGGCAGTTTGACACTGGAAAGGTTCACAAACTAGAATTTCTCCTTCTTGCTTTAGAAAAAGCGTATGCTAGTATTTTAATGCCTGTATGAATGCAGAACTCTTAGAAGAAGATTTCTGCAGCTGCTAAGGCCTGAAAAATAGTTACTGACCAAGCTATGGCAACAAACAGAATTTAAGGAAAAAGAGTTCTACCATATCTTCAGGAACTGTCATTATTCAGGCCACATCTTTCTATACAGCCATTTTTCCATGAATGGCTGATGTCCTTTTTTTCAACCCCCCCTCTACAATGAATCTGCTGTATTGAAAAGGAGAACGACTTTGTATGATACTGCTTTCACAGTTGCCTGAACATTTTTCCTGAGACTATTTCTTGCACTAGATAGAAACATCCACTTTTGAACATGGAAGAAATTCTCTGCTTAATATGAAGGTTGTAGAAAACAAATTTTAGTATTATAATCTGTTTAGGGGAGGAAACTTTACCTTTCCTGTCTAAACAGTGTCAAATGCCATGTTTCTTTCTGTAGGAACTTTTGTGTGTTGTATATTGCAGCTGTGATACTTTTGGATCTCTATACTGCATGCCAGTCTTTTGTGCTCCTTTGAACCGTACTAGTGTTCTTGTTTTGAGGGTCCTTCCACCACCTTAGGCTAATATAAAATTTAAAGGGATCATTCCCAAGTTGCATAATTAACTATGTCATCTTCTGTGGTAAGAACTGAATGAAGAATAGAAGGGTGTATCACAGGGTATTTCTCTAAAGGATTGATTGTGCCAGTGAGGGCTGATTGGCCTTTGGAGGTAATTTAATAGTTCAAGATTCCTTTTCCATCTAAAATCCTCCTTTATGCTTTATGGCAGGCAGATATCTACAAGAGGTTAGGTAGAGGGAATGCAGTTTGATGGCTGAGAGAAGCAAGAATATTCTTTTTCTCATGGCATCTCTGACTGCATGCTTTACTGTGACTTGACTGGGGAGGCTTCTTACGAAGCGAGCTGTTGCAGAGAGAGCATCTCTTGTACTGGGACTTGTGAATATGTTCTACTGCAATACTTTATTATCTGGAAAGGATTAGAAAATAATTAAAGCTAACATCAGTAGAATAAGGATTTAGTGTTTTCCTGAAATACTTTCCTTCGTTTCTCTTGAAGTTCTTCCTATCCACTACTCTATTTCCTTCCTGTTGGAGTGATTTTTCAATTCCAGCAAAAAAGCACTTTGTTTCAGCTGGAACATATGTATACTTTGTGCATCATTTGGGATGAGTAATTGCATTAGCACTGAGCGATGCAGGGCATTTTTCCTTGTCCCCTTTACGTTTGTTCAGGGTGTTGCACTGCCTTGGCACTGCTGTCAGATCCTCTGGCCTAGAATGAATGCCTGCAGCTGAAATTCTGGACTTTGATCCCTTCTGTAGTAAAGCAAGGAGCAGCTACCAGACCACCAAACTAGTAAATTCAGAGTTCTTTCTGAATGTACACTGACACGTGCTTCCTGAGTTGGGTTAGGGAAGTAAACTAAGACTTGCCTTTTACTAGGCATACATTGTTTTAAGAACTTATTTTCTAACTTATTTTCTAATGGTTTTTCCATTCATCAGAACTGATTCCTGAAGTCCTTTCCTCACAGACCCAGATCTGTTTTGCTAAATGAGCTAAACTCAGTAGCAAGTAGAATTTTCCAAAATGGGTTTGAACTAGAGGAGACTTTGTTGTCTATGCTGGGAGAAATTTTCCAGGGAAAATTTCAATGATGAAATAAAAGGAAAACATATTTACTTGTTTCAAGTCAGGACAGGAACTTCTCTTCCAGTGTATGGGAATGCAGTTTATGTGCATCACTTCACTGGTCAATGGATTGTGGATTTAATTTGTTTATCATATTAGGAAAACGTTTTCTGCATATCATTAAGGGGCTCTTAGGCTCCTGTATTGAGGAACTTTTGATTACCATTAAAGGCAGTTAAAGTTTTCTCACTTGACATCTTCCTAAAGTATGTAACTTTATGAAGCTTTTTCTAATTTCCAATTTATCCCACTGTAGTTTTCATTGCATGATTTCACGTGGTGCTCAGGCCTTGTGATTACATAATGTACTTTTTATGAAAATGATTTGGTGCCAGAGGGGAGGCTGAGAGTAGAGGAAGTCATTAACATGCAAAAAACCTTGAGCTCCAAAATAGCTTTAATTAGAAGCTTATTTCAAAGAACTACCACCTGCCTCTCATTTTGTCATTGCATTAGCTCTAAAAATACATTGTGGTTTAAAAGTGTGACGTAAATGTATTCGTATTCTGCTCGAATAACAAAACTACAAAACAACAGTAGCTAGACTAGTGCTTAAAAGTAACACTTTCTGGCTGAGGGACATTCCTCTTGAGACACAAGCTGCTGAAACTATGTAGAGTACACTAAGTGATTCCATCTGATACGCAGAAAACACTGTGGTTTATATTTTCACTTTATAAATGTGTCACTGGCAAAGCCAACTGGCTGCAATAAGCTTTTTTGAAATGGACATTTCTGGCTGAGTTTTTGGAAGACTGCATTTCTTAAAGTGAAACATAAAAACTCCATTCACTAGCTACACATTAAAAACAAATGGCTGAAGGAAATAAGTTGACCTATAAAAAGCTGGGAAATAGGAGTTCATATACAATTTAATTTTCTTTAATTAAGCTTTACATGTAATAGTTTGGATAACTGGAGTTTGATCCACTTGTACAAGCTAGTTAAAATCCAAATTTGAAAATTAGTGAGTAGGAACAACACAAATATGATGAACAAAGTGGTGGGTGTATTGAGAAGTGCTGCTGTGCTTTTAAAGGCCCAAAGAGTGATTGCTGATTCAGTCTTATATGCCTATATTTGTTTCTTTAGGCAAGTATGGTTTGGTACTGCAGTGTGCTTGGAGATCTTTGGAGTGCTCTAAAGAACTTGTCATATTATGTCATGTCGTAATGAATCATGTCACTACTGTTAAAACTGAAGAGATTTTACAAAGATTGGGGTTATGCATGTTAAAGATCACAGAATCACAGAGTATGCCAAGTTGGAATGGACCAATGAATGCTTCCGTGTTTGATATGACATGTAGCTTCATACATATTGCAGGAGGTGCTATAGTTTTTCTGTTCATCACTTTCATGATGTGATGAAACTGGTAAGAATAAGGTTAGTATTTATAAAAAAGAGGAGACCAGAAGCTATTATTATTTGTTACTTAAGCAATAACACCTCAACACTTGCAATGACTTTTACTTTTTTTGTTATTTGACTTGTAATATGTATCATAGAATCATAGAATCAGCTGGGTTGGAAGGGACCTCCGAGATCAAGTTTAACCCTTGGTCCACTACTGCTGTGGTTACTAGACCATGGCACTAAGTGCCACATCCAGTCTTATCTTAAAAACCTCCAGGGATGGAGAATCCACCACTTCCCTGGGCAGCCCATTCCAATGTCTGATTACTCTCTCTGTAAAGAATTTCTCCCTAATATCCAACCTAAACCTCCCCTGGCACAGCTTAAGACCGTGCCCTCTTGTCTTACTGACAGCTGCCTGGGAGAAGAGACCAACCCCCACCT
Source organism: Manacus vitellinus (assembly GCF_001715985.3). Lineage (NCBI taxonomy): Eukaryota > Metazoa > Chordata > Aves > Passeriformes > Pipridae > Manacus > Manacus vitellinus. Next base: position 9,487,961 of record NW_021940535.1, on the reverse strand, counting down.
GGCTACAACCTCCTTTCAGGTAGTTGTAGAGAGTATCACTGCATATCAGTTGTATCTGCTATAGTCGTCATCAGAAGAGTAGAAATTAACAATTTAATTGTATATTTTAGGCAAGCTTAAACTCTAAAGGTTATGATCAGTAGTTGTCTTGAGATAGTTTTCTCACTATTATCAATATAATTAGGAGTGCCTGAAATTTTATTCTATTACAAAATATATAAGATTTCTGTGTTAGTAAGGGCATTCATTTTAAAATTAAATGTCTTTTCTTTAGATCTTCTATCAAGCAATATTTAGAACTTTTCAAATCTGAATAGCAACATGGAAAAAGATTAAACATAATTGCTGTAAGAATGTTTTCGTGACTTGAGTAATTTTATGCACAGGTTTAATTTTTCATTCTTGCTTGCTTTATTTTCCTCCTGATTTTATCTATGTATTTCTAAGGAAGAAAAGAGGGAAAATAAGAAGTGCCTTAAAAAAAACAAAGTAAAAATGTGTTCTACTGTGCCTTCTAAAAAAACCTTCAAGATGATCTGTAATCAATTTGTCTTCAGGTTTCAGGTACCAGGGAGTTCCACTGAAGTTAGGCACTGAAAGCTAAGGCTCTGGAAACTGGGCAGACAGCTGCAGATTTTTTTCTGTAGCACATTGCTGGTGGTAGGAGAATTCATAGTGTGGAAGGGGATTTGAAGATTCTCTATACCCAGACTTCAGTGTTGCATTCTTGATAAAGGTGTAAAATAGAAGTGGAACCGAACAGTCAGATGATGTAAAGTGTTGAGAGGGTTTTCAGTATGCCTTTGAATGCTGAATGTGAACAGATGTGACTTTGAGGTAACAGATGTAGAATAATTGTGGTCACATAGACACCTGGATTATGAAGCACTGTTTTCTTGCAAGCCAAATAAAAATCCCACTAGTTATTTGTAGTAGTCAATAACTATACTTTAAAGTAACTATGCCTAAGAGACTGTGGTGGCAACCAGTGGGCTAGCACCTTTTACTGGTTATCAGTGTTTGTACAAGTTTCTCAGAGAACTTTTACTGGGTAATCATAATTTTATACAGCTGGCTAACTCATATTTTTTCTAGATTGTATCAGCAGTGTGAGAATAATGTCAGCAACTGCTGGGAATTGGAAGCTGGGTGTCATTAATGTTGATAGCATACCCTTGCAAAAGTTCTCAAGTTTCTCTTATGGTTTCTACTTGTTGCTGATCCAGGAGCATGTGATAGGACTAAATCCTGTGAAATTTCACAGCTCAGAGGAACAGATATCTGCAAGAGGTGCCTTGGGGTGGAACAGAGATGAAAGATAGAATGCCTTCTTTGAATGCTGGAATTGAATGATTCTTCTCTTGACGTGATCTAGTCCACTCCCTTCCCAAGCAGGTTCACCTAAAAGTTACCCAGGATTGTGTTCCACTGTATTATCAGCATGTCTGTGGGAGGACAGTCTACAACCTTTCTGGACTATGAGTTCCAGTGTTTGATGACCTTCACAGTAAACAAAAAATAAATTAGATTTTTATGTTCAGATAGAATTTCATGTGATACAGTTTGTTACTGATGACTCTAGTCCTGTAACTGGGTGTCACAGAGAAGAGTCTGCCTCCCTCTTGTCTTTTCACTAGAGACTGAAAGATTCAACTTTGCCTCAACCAGATTAACAATATGAATTGTACTTCCAAATGTTCTTCTTATCAAATGGTTAATATTTGCGGCAGAGTTTAAAGTACACATTGTGAGTTATAAGCAGAATCCGGAAAGGAGGAGAGATCTAAATTTTTAGAAAATGGTAAAATCTGAGAAAGGGGTGAGGGAGGAGGGCAAGTGGAAAGGACCCAGGTGCTTCACTTTCCTTTCATTTTTTTTTCTCTTCTTACCCTCAGCTAAATTTTTATTGTGTATTTTAATCACATGGACAAGTAACATGATGTACTTCTGACCTTTTACACTGCTATTTATTTTTAAGTAGTTGAACTTTCTGTGGAGAATTGCAGTGGAGATGAACAATGTTTTGCACTGTACATTTGTTGTTTTTTTAGGTACTGAATGTCTTTGTTACCTTTATGTAACTTTAAGAATGAAGTTTTAGTCTATTTTTTTTTTTTTGGCTTCACCTTCTTCTGTTAGGAAACACTAATTAAAAGAGGGTGGAACTTAGTGGACAGACAATTTTTTGGGGTCATCCATGCCTAAAGAATCATTCCTGAGACACAAGAGAGTATTTTAATCGAGGTGAATAGACATTTTGAATTACAAGTACTTCACGTAGCATTTGCAAGATAAGTGCTTATCTCTGAATTCAGTAAAGACACATCTATCACCTTCAGGAATTGTTAATCTTAATGATTAACAATTATTAATGCTCTCTTTAAATGCATAAAAAATATTGTTTGTTTGAATTGTTACCCTGCATATGAAGTGCAAACTGCATAATCAGCTTCTGATCTCAGAATTTTTCCCAGTGAGACTTTGAATTTAGATTGGTGTACTTGAGGCATGACAAGCCATGTCTTAAGTCATGTCTTGAGGCTGCTGAATAATGGATGAGGCTTGAAGTCATTTACTCCAAGCTGAGTTTTTTTTATTTCATATTTTTTAGTCTTACTGGTAATACAGAGTAGACCTGGTTTGTATTTTCTTCCCTTGAAGACAGAAAATGTGAATGTAAAATGTGGAAAACATTACCATTGTATTATTTCCCAACAATACATATTTGTAGGACTTTCTGTTATATTGCTTCAGTAGACTTGGAAGAATAGAATAGGTTATTTTTAAACCACAGTTGTTATGACTGCTTGTAAGGTATGGAAGCATTTAACAACCAGAATAATTTGGTGTTTTGGAAATATTGAAACATTTCTTTAAACTGAAATTGTAATAGTTATATCCTTAGGAATTTGGTTTGAAATAAATAAAATATCTTATTTTTTTCCCCCCTTCTAACAGATTCTGAATGTTATTCCCCCCAAAATCTAGTTTGTTTATTTTAGAAAGTAAGCTTTTATTGAGGTTGGAATATTTAGTATTCTTCCTCATAGTATACTAACACCCCCATAAATGCAAATGAATCTTATTTTTGTTAGGATTACTGATGCGTGCAATTTTAATTTACTTGCAGTTTTAGGATTAAAACTAAATAAATAACCGCTTTGTTTTCTTTGTGTATTTCTTTCTGTTGCTTTCCTTAGGTCGAGATTTGATCTGCATACAGTCCATGGATGGGATGCTTATGTTGTTTGAACAGGAAAGCTATGCTTTTGGCCGTTTTTTACCCGGTTTTCTTCTGCCGGGTCCCTTGACTTACAGCTCTCGCACAGATTCTTTCATTACAGTGTCTTCGTGTCAACAGGTTGAGAGTTACAAGTATGTGTTTATGTTCAGTAATTATAGTGTGTTTTGGTGCTGTCATTTAGTAATGATAGGTTAACAAATTGAAAGTAATCATGTTTAATTTTTAATGCCTCTACTTGAGTATCCAAAAGCAGGTGATAGGTGGTTGCAGGAAAGGCATTATATGTTGTTGAGTGATTACTGTCTCTGTACAGTCATAGAGGAAAACATACTGTGAGTCCTGAGGACTTTATGGTCCTATTTTATTTGTATATATGTGAAGTCTACCAGCTTATCAAGGCACGTCATGTTTCTCCCAAGTGCCAGGTTTCTCCCTGCTTCAGTTCAGTCTAATCTATGCTTTTGGTGTTGGAAAATGGATGAAAATGTTGTGAGCTATTTTAGTTTGTGACCATATTACGTTTATTATTTAGAAAAATAGAACACAATGTAGAGGAAAGACTGCACAAGACATTTCCACTTCCTCCAAGCACAGGAACTATGTATCACAAGGCCAATCAGATAAAAATGTAGTAGAGAGAGAAAAAGAAAAAAAAAAATGAGAAAGGTTTTGAAAGACAGACAAGGAGGGATTTGTGTTCACTATGGAGAAGCTTTCTAACTAAACCACCATGCTGGGAGTTTATCAGGCGTTCATTTTAAATAAATCAGGTGGATGCTTGAGGAATGGGACATCGTGGTGGATGTCTGCTACAAAGCCTTTTTTAAACAAGAAGTTTTTTTAAACAAGAAGTGTCCCAGTTGCAGGCCCATGTTCTCACAGAGGACTAATGCCTGCTGGGAGGGCAACATAATGGACTTCAACAATGTGGAAGGTTTTGGAGGTGCATTAGGGAGAACTCCTTTGATTGAGGTGCTAGACAGCCTGGCTTAGGAAGACACTTTGCTGAATACACAACTCAGTAGGAAATGTTTGGAGAAGTAATAGTCAGCATCTGCTGTTGAGTGTTGCAGATATTGGCTGCAGTGACCATGAGCTGATCCTAAGAAAAATGAGGAAGATAAACAGTGAACTAAAGACTGTAGACTTCAAGAGAACAGTTGGGTTTGTTCAAGGAAGTGGTGGGCAGGATCCTGTGGGACGCTGCCCTGAAGGGCAGAAAGGCTCAGGAGAGCTGCTGCATCATGGAAAGACCAAGAACAATCCATTCTGAGAAATCGATGTTTAAGAAAATAAGTAGCAGAAGGCAGATTGACTGGACAGGTAGGTCCTGACTGAGTTCAGATGGAAAAAAGGGAATGTATGACATGGAAGGTAATACCGACTACTTGGGAGGAATATAAAATATAATTCCTCCATTAAAACTGACACAGTCTGCTGTTAGGGTTTTTGAATCTCTGTGCCTAGCAGGCTAGCAGTAAACTGGGGTGGGGTGGTGTTTAGAACGGAGTTACTATCTGTGATGACAAAAACCCACACCTACTAAAATGGATGAAAAAGTGGCAGAGCTGTCAGGCTTACAGAGTAGTAGCTGTTCACAGTTCTAACTAGCAGCTAAAGATGAGTGATGATGATATTGGAGCCAGTATATCTTTAACATCTTCATCCTGGACAGTAGGACAAAATACCTGTCCTGAAATTCAAAGACAATGCCAAGTTGTAGGAAATGACTAATATAAAAAGGATAGAGCTGTCATTCAGAGGAATCTCATCAAGCTGGAGGAATGGGCTGACAAGTACCTTAAGGATTTTTTTCAGATGTATTCATACATATTAAAGAAAATAAGGATGCCAGTTTTTATAGATTATGCCGTGGGAATCTAATCCAGGGAACGTTAGTCCAACACGACGCTTTCTCACACTTACCAGTTCTGTCACCTGAATTTCTCAAGCAATACTCTTTTCATTATGCTGTTTAAACTTGATCAGATGACAGATTATAGATATTGTATATTGTTTTCTTATCACAGGACAAGATGTATGTATTGCAAGTAAAAGTAATTTCATATAAAATTTATATTTTTCCTAAAAATTAGAATAAAAATTCTAATATATTCTTATAATAAAATTAGAATAGAATCTATTAATGTTGTCAATTAATAAAGAAACACTTTTTCCTTTAAAGTGAACATCTCATACACTTTTATTATGTTCAGATTCTTGACCTTTAAAATAAATGTGACTAAAATTTTTCATCAGTCTGTTAGAAATTCACAAGTGTACTGTCCTTCCTGTAGGAACATGTAGTTTTAAAGGAATTCTTCACTTGGTTATTGGTCTTTAATGCCAGGTGTTAAGACACTGTGGTACTAATCTCTAGTGTGTGTCTGAACTATTAGGACATTAGAACAGAGTTAAGTAATCCTTCTGAAGTGAAGAAATAGATATGCTAAGGAAAGAAGAGGTTATTTTTATGGTAGTGAATGAAAAATACAGCAGTTCTGTCCAGTGTTTTTAGCAGAACAATTTACCAAACTTCAAATTATCCATTTTGTTATGGCTGTTGATTCTGAATTCTTTCAATATCTAAAAGAAAAATGCCTCTTATTTAAATGATTATGTGCTTGATGTGATAGCTGAATTAAAAGTTTGTGTTGGTCATCTGTGGCTTGAGTTTTTTTGTCATGAAAGAGTATATGCAGGCAGATGGCACTTAAACATCAAGATATATTGCTGTTCAATGGAGCTTGGTTTGACAATTCTGTATTAGTCCCTAATTAGTTAATAAAATGATAATGTGCTTTTCAAGACTATCAATAAAATTTTCTCTTTTCACCATATGTTTATTAGGACAGAATCTGCAACTTCTCTTATAAATGTGTTAAACTGAAAAAGGAAAGTAGATTTGTTCATACAGGGGACAGTTAAAGACATAATTGTACTAAAAGCAGCTTATTTAGGATTATTAACTAGGTCATAACAGTTACCTTAAGCAATTGAATCTCTTACTACTAGTACATAGTTTACTTCTGTAAGTAAAATAATTTGAGAAACTAAAATCTTTCAGTAGCAAGCACAGAATCACAGAATACTTAGGATTGGAAGGGACCTCTAGAGGTCATCTAGTCCAACCCCCTTGCCAAGGCAGGGTCACCTCGAGCAGGTGACACAGGAATGTGTCCAGGTGGGATTTGAATGTCTGCAGAGAGGGAGACATTCCACGACCTCCCTGGGCTGTTGCAGTGCTCTGCCATCCTCAGTGTATAAAGAAGTTCTTTCTCATGCTGAGGTGAAATTTCTTGTGTTTTAATTTATGTCCATTGCTCCTTGTCCTGTCACTACACCACAATACATGCATCTGAAATGTGAGGAATATTGGTGTCATCATTTTAAATCTATAGGTGTAAAGAGGACAGATAGATGTCCTCAACTTTTATGGCCATTGATACCTTTTGTTCAAATGTCTTTATTACCAATTTTTCTTAGTATGGTTGTTGTCAGTTAAAGTAATAACACCCCTGCAAATCTCCCAGGTTTTGCTAGATGTGCCACTTACTGATGCCTGTTTACTGTAGTCTGTTGGATTGGAACTACTTAGTTTACTTAATGAATGTGCTTGAGGATTTCATTATTAGGTATAGCAGATTCTATTTCTGGGCAGTTTAGGAGGATTTTTAAAAGCTTAATAAGAGGGAAAAAAATTTTTTTTCAATTAGGATTTCAATTTCACAAGTTGAAAATAAATTGGTTTCTTTCGTCTGTCTTCGTGATCTAGGTTTCTATCCTCTAGTATATTTAGCAATGGAATTGCTGAATTTTTGTTTTAATTTCTACCTTTACACTTAGCTGTTATCCTACAGTGATATTAATCTTAATATCTTTGCTGATGCTAGATTATGTTGCAGTAGGCTTTCTAACAATCCTTTTAGTCGGTGCTTTTTCTGTGAGAGTATACTCATGATAATTATATTTTATTTTTTACTTAATGTAAGGCTGTTAACTACAAAAATATGTTTTACTTTTTTACCTTTTTAAACTTCCTATAACAGATACCAAGTGCTGGCATTTGCGACAGATGCTGATGAAAGACAAGAAACAGAACAGCAAAAACTTAGCTCCGGAAAAAGGCTTGTGGTAAAACCTGTTTATTTTACATGACCTGTATGAACACTGCATACATGTTAAAAAGATGGATGCTAGGTAACGGGGTGGAAACATTGTCTGCTGACAAAGGACCTGGTCCAATTGCTGTTAAAGGCAATGGAAACACTCCAGTGTATTTCTATTAAGGTTTCTTTAGCCCTCAGTTGTTTAAGGTTGGGCCTTAAAACTAGCTGTTTTTCTACAGAGGAAAGGAAGAGAGAACTGTGTATTGGAAATAACTATTTCTAAGGCCATCTTTGTAATACAGCACCTACACTGTAGTAAATTAAATAAATAGGTACACCTGAATTATTGCTCATGTTTTTAACAGAAGTCTAATTGTGACTTTCTATTTGACTTAGAAAACTAATGTCATTCTACTTGGGGAATCCTTTGTACTTAGAGAGAACTCAGCGGTGAAATGTTTCAATAAATAATTGGTATCCTGAACTCTTCTTGGCAAAAACCTGTGGATTCAATGGTCTTCTGGAGGTTCCTGTGACTGTTTTAAGTGTCTCTATGAATAAGCTGTTTAATATTTGAGCTACCTCCTATTAAGAGGAAGAGAATTTAATTCACTGTGGTCCTGCAGCAGAGTGGCTTGTCTGCTACATATACTGCATATGTAAAATGCTAGATTCAGTGTATTTCAGGTATGGCAGTAAAATGTTGGGAGAGCATCTTCCTTCCAGTGGCTAACAGTAGAATTTTTTCAAACTATAAGTCGATCTGAGTCCTACATCTTGAATTGGGAGAAGATGTAGTTTTTAAATAAGAAATCTGGAGTCATCAGATATGCTGCAAATGAAACATTTTTTTTTAAATTTAAAATGTAAAGCACAGATGGAGACAAATGTAATAAGCCTGGCTTTTTTCCCTTTAACTTTTAAGATGGCACTTCCAATTTCATATATCAGATATGTCAGTATGTTTGCTGACACATTCTATGCTCTTTAAGCAAAATGATTGATGCTGTTCATATAGGAAGTGCTGACAGTTGAACTTTGATATATTTTTACTTCAGAAATTCTAAATTTCTGTTTAACTGGCTTGGCAGAAGTCAAAAGCATTTTTTACATGTGTGTTTAGTTGAAATTTCCAGAGAAGCTGAAGAAACAAACCAATGAAATGTGTCAATAAGCAGTAATATTTTTAAAAACATAAAGATAAGGGAGACAGGATTTATAAGTAGTTGCTTATTATATCAATGTATGTAGTTGGAGAAGTAAACAAGCTGTGACATACACAAGCATTCTTCAGATTGAAGAGTGTTCATGAGTGACTGCAAGTTTGGCTTACATATCGAAAGCTTTTGTCTGTTTTTCCATTTACATATATTGGTAGAATAAGTTGTCACCTTTTGCTCTCTAACCTTGTCCTTAATATCCAAGGACATGTACAGAGGCAGATTTAATACTGAAAATATAAAGCATTTCCATTTTGAATGGGATGTGTATTTTAAAATTTAAATGTACTTAAGCGAACTGCGTAGTCATCAATTCATAGCTATTTTAAAATGAAGATGTTTTTGCTGCTTTACTCACATTAAGGAAAGCTACCAACTTCCCTCAGAATAAGAGGATAACTCTCATTCAAAAAAAGATCTGGATTTTACTTTTCTATGTTAATGATATGTAATTTGATTAGTTCTGAGCCTTCTCAAAGTATTGTCTTTAATATGCAGCTGTCAATTGATTTCTGGAGCATGTTTCTTCTTTTGAAGGTGGATTGGGTTCTAAACATCGGAGAGCAAGCACTGGATATATGTGTTGTCTCATTTAATCAGGGAGTTTCTTCTGTTTTTGTGCTTGGTGAGAGAAACTTCTTTTGCCTTAAGGATAATGGGCAGATACGATTTATGAAAAAGCTTGATTACAGTCCGAGTTGCTTCATTCCTTATTGTTCAGGTTTGTAAAAGGAAAATTCAATTTAACTTTAGCTTGGTTACTTTTACAACTAAGAGTCGTGTTTGGTTTTTTTTTTTTTTTACTTTTCCCACTGAATAAATATGTTTTTCTGAATAAGCAGGTTGGATGGGGCTTTAAGCAAGCTGGTCTAGTGGAAGGTGTCCCTGCCCATGGCAGGGGGAGATGGGACTGTATTTTCTTTAAGGTCCATTTCAACCCAAGCCATTCTGTGATTCTGTGGTTCTATGATTTGTAGAAAGTATGTGAATTGGAACTCTCTTTTTGAATGAGGCAAGTTTATTTTCAAATGTTACTTAGTGTAAGGTATCATAACTTTTAGAATCTAAATATTTTCTCATTACCAAATCGAGGTACTTGTTTAATGTCCAGGCTACCAAGCAACAAACATGGAAGAATGAAAGATTTTGGAAGAATAAACTACTGTTTGAGGACCTTCTGTTTGAGGAACTTGTGATATTTACAGATAGTTTAAAAAAAAAATCAAATAAAGTTTACTGTTATTATATTGTGTGGAAACAACTTGGTTAGAACTCCAGACTCTTAATACATACTCTCTTTTAATGTTTCAAAAACTACCTGACACTTAAGTGAACTGCATAGTCATCAATTCATGTGTCTTATTTTTGACACTGTGTCTTATTTTGAAGTTAAATAGCATTTTAGTCTTTACATATTTGATCTTGACAATCCTCACATTTTATACTTTCTGATTTAAATTATACTATAATTAAACCCTGTAAATGCATACACATTCAATTGGCATTCACAAGTTAATAAATGAATGAAGAATACAAGTAGTAGATATTTAACCAATGTGTTATTTTGTCATATCTGTCCTGGCACGCCAACATAACCATTATGAATCTTTCTTTGTCATATTTAAAATTACCAAACATGGCTGGCTAGAACCTTAGAAAGTTGTGGTATGTGTTGTGTAATATGCAGTTGAAATTGGTATCCATAAGTAATCACATATGTCATACATTGTCAATGTAACTTTCATAACTTTTGACACTTTAATTATATTAAATTAATTTATAACACATAATGGCTTAAAAAGAAAAGAAAAAATAGTATAATGTTATAAGCCTATATGAAAAGTAGTGGCTTTTGAAAAATCTTTCATCCTAAAATTGCTTTTATATCTTTTAACAGTGCAAGAAGGAACAATAAACACTTTAATTGGAAATCACAATAAGATGTTGTATGTTTATCAAGATGTTACACTGAAATGGGCCACTCAACTTCCCCACATTCCTGTATCAGTAAAAGTAGCGAATTTTCAGTAAGTAACTTGTTAAAGTTTGCTTTTCTTCAGAATAATCTCCAGTTATGAAATTTACTTCTAGATCCTAACAAACAGTTCCGAGGTATATAACAAATAAGGTGACTTGTAAAAAGAAAATTCGGAGTGTTTTTCTTTGTTTTGTAAAATGTTCATTTTATTAATGGATGTACTGTTAATTCTACAACAATACTAGAATTACTGTACTGTGCTTTAGGTTTTCTGTTTTTCTTGAGTGAAAATAGAAGCTGGAGTACTGTAGCTCCAGTGCAGTAACTTCTTTTTTGAAAGGATGAGAAGTGATGCTGTGCAATCTGGTAAGATCCTTCCTTGAGATAGGAAAATAAGGAATCTCACTGAAAATCTGTTCTTCATTGAGGATTTAAGAGCATAGGCATTCCGGAGATGATTTGTTGGAACAGATTATTAAACTCCAGTGTTAAACTGTGGAAATCAAGGAGCTGCTTAAATTGCTGAGGACTGCACTGCAACAAACCAAAACTTTTTGTAATCGATGCATAAGACAGATCAGGGAAAAACTGGTTGGGTGGGTAATTGAGTGAAGAGAAGTTAAGACACGTTGATAACTTGTACTGTGACTGTCACTGAAATAAACAAAGCACAGAAAGGCTCACTGTTTTTACAGTCCAGTTTTGCCTGTTCTGGGTGCCCCCAGAGCTGGGGTGGGTGCTGGTTGCCCAGTGCCTATGACCATAGGTGATGCAATAGGAGAGTCCTTGTCAGGTAGATTACTTTTGATCCCCAACAGGCTTGTGGCTGCTGTCCCAACATACAATGGATTGCTAAACACTTGGTAAGTCCTGCATTTTACCTCTTAAAAAATCTGACTAGCTTTACTGACTTGTGCAGAGTAATCTAAGGGATGTTTGTGTTTTGTTTGTTACTAATGGTTACCTAATGTTTTTTAAAATTATTTATTATTTATTTTTTTTAGACTCTCTGGAGAGAGTTGGGCTGGCTTTCATCCAACAGGTCTTACAACTGAAATATAATGAACAGTCTCAGTGGGCCAGTTAGTATAACAGTCCCTTATATAATACTTAGTTAATTATGCAGTGTATGACAGTACAGCTTTTGAAGTTTGGAAAAATATTTGTGTTAGAAAAAACTTGAAAAAAGCATTGGTTTTTACAACAGCAGATTGTGGTAACATTTGTATATACAATTATTTGTGTGGAAACTCATTATATTGAACCATCTGTTTCAATAATGCCTCTGAGAAGTTTATGCAGATTCTACCTGTTCCCTGGTAATTTTAAGACTCAGCAGTTTGATCTCAGGGAGAAATTTGAGAGCCTTAAATCTGTCCCAGCTCAATTTGCTAGTTAGATTTAGAATTCCCACAGGCCTGCCAATGCCAGGGTGTGGTTTGGGGTTGTGTTCTTTAGCAGGTAGAGAGACAGTAATCTAGTTACTCAAACCTCTTTATACAGGTAAAAATGAGGGAACATCTGCGTGCCTACACCCAATGGCCTGAAAGGCAGGGAGAGGTCCAGGGCATAGGTGTTTCTGAGCTATGCTTCTGTCTGTCATTAGGAAAATATCCAGTATGCTTGTGCTTCATTCTGGCATTAAAAATAAAGAGCAAAAAGTGTAGTAAAGCTTATAGAGATAGTAATTTGGCTTAAACTGAGCATATGTCTTTGGAATTTTTTTTTTTTAAAATAATTTGAAAGGGAATTTTTTGTGAGTTAATGTGCTAATGATTTTCTAGTACTCCACTCAAGAGAGACCTCAGTCTCAGTTGGGGCCTCTGGGCACTACTGTAAGATAAATAATATTAAGTACTTTAATAAGCATAGAGTTGTTAATCCTACACTGCTGAGGGATTGAAGGGCCTTAAATATGGTGTTATGTCAATTAATTACTTTCTTCCCTTTTATTGCAATAATACTTACAAAGTAAATGAAGCATTCTGAAAGTACTTATCTCTACAGATCATGCCTGTTCATCTGTATTATCTCCGTGGCATAGTGTCTGTTACTTCTAATATATGACTCTGGCTTGCTGGATAAGAACAGCATTATTAGAAGCTATTTTATATAAATCCCTTGGAGCAGGAGTAGTAATTGTGTCACAAAAGCAGTCATATACATTATCCTATAGTCGTGGTAGTCTACTTCTAAGATCAACTGGAAAGTGCTTTAGAGAATTCCAGCTAAGCAACTTGTAATTCTAATGTGTACCCCTCCTTATTCTTTATTAATTGATTTTTCCTCTAAAAGTAATGTGAAATATAGTATTCCCCTATTGCAATACCAGTATGTAAATAAGGATAATAATATACTACAACATTCGGTATTAAATTCCAGTATAAACTGCTTGATTTCCATCACTTTTTCAGAAACATACAAGGAAAAATAGAATCAAAGATAAGTGGTTACTTACAACAGTTTTAGTAAGGTACCAATGAACCATAAAAATTATGTATTTTTAAGCTGTTGAACTACACTTTTTTGCCTTCTGTGAAAACCTGAATGTTCTCTGTCAGGAAATTGAAAATTTCATATAAAAACTTGTGATCAGAAACTTGAACTACAGGCAAAAATTTGTTTGTTTTATTCTGGGTTTTACCTGAATATCTCTTTAATTAATCACTGAACTGGAAGTTTAGTTCTAACTGTTGTTATAGAGATTTGTCCCTTATTTTGTTGGCAGTTTATATTCTGGTTCTGTTAATGTGTATTAGTTATTTTTTCTGACATACTTTTAATGTCAGGGGGACTCCTACATGCCTAACACTGCCTGTATTGCTTCAGAAGTATAACCACATACACTGACAATTTCAGTTAATTTAAACTGCTTAGGTCTGTGTCTCAGCACAAATTTATCTTCCCATGGATAAGCCTGCTTAAACAGTTATATTTTTGCATGTCCTGCCTTGTTATCCTTCAAGTTATTGCTGTGAGAAAGCATTCTCTCTGAAGCTGAAACTCTTGAAGAAAATGGTTTAGATGTTCTGCCTGAGTTGATTAAAAAACCCCAAACAACTCCTCTGCCCAAATCCTTTCTAGAATGGTTTGAATAGAAACAGTCCGTACACTGCAGTTGGAACAGCTGAAATCTGAGAAGTTACACAAAGGAATTACAAGGATTCCTACTCTGCTCAAAATTTCAGTGTTAAAATGGTAGCTGTGAGCATCAGTATTTGCTTGGTATCCATGATAATTACATAAATATCTTCTTAGTGTTGACTTCAAAGTCCATTTCCTTTTTTCTTGCCTTTTAGTTTTCATTTTTCTGTTTCATCAAAGACCTCTTTTCTAAGACCTTCTTTATACCTTCACATCTCCTTTGCAAAGGAAGTTTCATGAGTGGTATCTCTTATGCTTATAGGTTATAAATTCTATGAATTTGTCACTGATGCTTCTTGAGATGTGATAGATTTCTCTCTGACTCCCTCCCTCCCTCCCTTCCTCATAATTCAGGTAATTGTGTGGGGAGCAAACTCATAGCATTGTTGTTCCTACACAAAGTTCCTATTAGCTGAAGCACCTCATATCAACGTCTTTTTTTCCTGCTGGCAGGGATTTAATCCTGTAAAGTCAAGTGACCTGATAACTCCTCAACCAAAAGGTGGATTATGTGTGTCAGAGTCATCTGACATAACTTGTTCATAAAGTGGCAGAAAATCACTTCTAGAAGAGTCATATTTGTTTTTCTGTCTGAATTATCCTGTCTCCATATGCTTGACCATAAGAGGTCCTTGGAGTAGATTAAAATACTTAGACAACTACTTTTCTATTTATTTGACACTAACTCACTTGGCAAAGCTGTTGCTAAGAGTACCATCATACCATCTTTTAATGGCTGATTGATTGCACCAAGTTCTACTCTGTCCTGCTTGACCTGAAACTAGAACATCAGGTGCATTCAGTCTGAAGCAAAATAGGTTGTGTTGCAAGCCTCTGGGATGTTTGCTGTCACAATATGAAATACCAGTGTGGGTTGAGTTAAAACACATAGATAGAGTGTTATAGCTTGGATGTAGTCTCAGGAAAGGGATTTCTGTTTTGGTCACTTCCAAGTCACAAAGCTGTTTTTGCAAGAGGAAAACCTGAGGCCTTTAAATCAGGGCCTTTTTTTCCCCTTCTGAATATTTTAAAAGTTCTCTAGTCTCCATTTTACTACTTAGTTTTGTTTTTACACAGTCTTCAGGTTATATCTGATAATCCTGTAAAGGCTAAAAGGTAGCGTGCCTTTTTTCTTTTAAAGTGAAACAGGCTGCAAACTTCCTCAAATACCCCTTCTTTTCAAGTCAGTGTTTCATGATGTCTCTGATTTTGGTTCTTTGTGCTTTTGACTGTCCACCAAGAAATTAAGTCTGGTGATATCTGCATGGCAAAAAAGTGTTGGAAGTAGGCACAGTTCTAACAGGAAGCCAACCTCGGGGTTTAGAGGACATTTTGTGGGAAAGATACTTCTTCCCTCTCTATTCTATTGGGGACTCTTACTACTTTAGGCACCAGTTTATCAGTGAACTTAATGTTTAAGTAAATGAAGGATATTTCCCCCTTCAGCCACATTGGAATTTGATTAGTAATACCTAAAAAGAAAAAATTTTAGAGCCACTTGTAGTGCTTGTCTATAAGTAATTGGATGCCTTGCATATGTGTTGCCTCTTGTTTTTAGGAGCTACATCTGAGAATCAGAATATAGTAACCACTATAGTACCATTATGTCTGTGAGAAGAAGGACTTTTCTTCATGGAAGAAAGATTCTTGAAGCAAATAACCCAGAAAATTATGCATATGCCTTGTAAAATGTGAAGTTACTTTTATTACAAGGGGTTGACAGGTATAGACAAGTTGGTGAAAGTAGCTAAAATATTTGCTTTCACTTTCATTTATTTGACAGGTAAATATCATTTTACTTGGTAATGGAAGAGCATGTTTTCTGAAGAGGAAATATAAAGAAGTCTGGAAAGGTTTTTTGTGCAGAAGTAATTTATTACCTTTAAAGAATAAGAATTTCTGAGTTTCATAAAATATTAAGTTACCAGGACTCAACTTTTTAGCTTGAGTTAAGCTAGGTTTTCATTATTTGAGACGGGGAAAAGTTATTTTCTTTTTTAAACAAAAGTAAGTGTTGAAAATCCAGGAAATAAAGTAGACTTTATATGTTCAAATGACAAGTAGGGCTACTTAGTAAGCTTTGTCCACACTTCAACTCTTTATGAACTTCAAATCTGCCTAGTCTGCTGAGGTTTATACTGAGGAATTATCCCATAAATATATCACAGGGTTCCACATCTTTAGCACTGATTCTGCTTTGGTCAATTTGCTGTCAGAAAGCAGTTTCTTTATGTGAATTGCTAGCACTACAACTAACTATAGTATTTGAAATCTACTGAGGTAATTTTTTGTTGTTGCTTCTCCAAGTATGATCAGCCCATTATGACTGCCCATTTATCAGCATCAATTAAACCTAGCAAGCTATAGGCTATCAATGTTCTTGTTTTGACTTATGCTGTTACATATTTGATTAAGGATTTATTGATTAATAAAATAATAATTTTATTATTTAGATGCCACTTTTCTTTTTTTCTTGCATGTTTTCTAATAAAAGCATGTGTAACTTGCATAACAGATGAGTAGTGTAAAAAGATATGTACAGTGTTGTTCAGTAATTTCCAGCCTATTTTGCTCGAAGTAGTGCTTTTGTGCTACCTGTCTGACTTTTCTGTTTTGCCATGTTCTACTACAGGCTTGTACGTTCATTCTTTATAACCAGAGGTGACCACTTAAAGATAGTTACAGATCAAAGTGGGAAGGTTTTTTGTCTTGACAGTCTGATGTGCCACCTTTGAAGTGTCAGTGTTGTTGTTGGCCTTGGCTATTTGAGGACCAAATGAAGACCAATGAATGCCTGCAGAAAAATTCCCACTGCTTTAACCCTGCGTTTAAAAGAATATGTGAGGAAGGGTTGTGTGGTTTTTATGACTTAGTAGCTTACTGTATGCTGCAGTACTCTCTTCCATTAGTCTGCAGCTTAACTGCAAGACTGAGAAGTATTGCTCTGGTGACTCAGGAAAGTAGAGATTGTCCCTACACCACCTCTGGCACACTTTAAGCATAAGCCAAATTACACATACTGCTGCACTTCAGAATTGCCTATCAGTTGCCATTTTGAAGGGGAACACACTACTGAAAGAGGCATTAGTTGTGTTTATTGCATTTAAAACCAATCCCATCTTTACCCCAACACCAAACAGTAAAAAAATGTTACAGTTACTGGAGCAAATGGAGACTTTCACTTTTTTGCCTTTTTGAAAAATGTTTAATACAATACCCCTTTGGATTTTCTGATTTATTAGTATTTCATAATATTAGAATGATTGGTAAGAAATGTGTGGTTTGTATACTTCCTGGTCTAACGAGGTATAAAGTCCCTGCAGAGTGTTGTTCACTGATTTCATAGAACCAAGACCCATGTGTATGAGTAATAGCTTGAGCCTGACATAGTTAACATGTTTGTAACTTCATGGCACTTTATCTGAATAAATTTATATATAAAGTCTCTGATTCAG
Organism: Manacus vitellinus; assembly: GCF_001715985.3. NCBI lineage: Eukaryota > Metazoa > Chordata > Aves > Passeriformes > Pipridae > Manacus > Manacus vitellinus. The sequence goes on along the minus strand of NW_021940535.1, from coordinate 9,470,811 downwards.
CAACCTGTCTCCATAATGAAGAGAACGTAATCTAGGCTTTAAATTCTTTGTTTTGACATGGATCAATTCCCAGATTTGAACTCATATGTGGTCCAACAGACTGATCAGTTTAATTTAAATGAGGTGTGTGAATCAAAAAGCTGGAGTTCAGAATTCTGGTGTATAGCCATTGGTTGAAAATGTGCTTTATGAAGTTTTAGCTTCCAATATTTTTTAAAGAATATTAAAATCTGCGATCTATTTGCAAGTGAGAAAATATTGGCTTGGTCCAAATATGAACTTGAAATTAAAATTTAGTTTTCTGGCGCGGAATCATAGTACGTTGGGTGGTTGGATGAACGTGCTTTGTGTAGCTGGGCTCTCCAAACAGTAGAAAGGCAACAGGAACTGAATTTAACTGGAAAAAATATGAAGAAATATTGTAGCGGAATTAAGTATATAAGGTGTAAAAGTGTGATCATATAGGGTAATAGTGAGTGGATTCAAAATAAAACCCCTCTCATTGAATTTTTTAGCTATCCAGATGCTTGAAAATACTTCGTTCTTCATTCCATCCCGTCTGTTATTCCTTATTATAACTGACGTCACCACAGCTACCACAACTCTTAAAGAATCACCATATAAAAATGGGAAAACTTACATATAAAACCAGCAAAACTTAGCACTTATTACATAGTTTTATGGAAGGAAAACTGCAGGAATCAAACTTTATAGTTTGTTGAAAGATTTTCCCTTTCTGTATAGTAGTACTGTAATAGAAGCAATGCCAGTTATGACGCACAATATGAACTGTTCAGCTCTATACATGTATATATATAAATTTTTATTTGAGTGTTCTGTAAGAATGTTGCTTGATCTGAGAAGAAATGGAGAGAATTCTAGAATCTTTCTACTTAAACATAATTTCATTTTAAAGAAATGTTTGTAAGGAAGAAAAATGTTTTTTGTCACTAATTTGCCACTGGATTGTCAAGAAATGGCAGTACAAAATATTACCCTCTTTAAAGGTCTTTTGAGGAGATAAATTTGATGTGTGTAGCTTAGCCACAAAATACGAATGTGATTGTATTTCTTTTACCTTAGCAGGATTCTGATCCTGCAAAAGACATAGATGTGCCAAATACCATGTCCAGTATATGCTGTGATTCGTGATTGGGCTTTCTAGCAAGCTAGCTTCAAATGATATTTACTGTATGATATTAAGCACATACCCATACTGTCAGTTCTTCTAATTTTATTGCATATCACTTATTCGCTTTTTGAAAAAGCCTACTTTTTACAGTCATATGGTTTTGTAAAGGTTTCAACTTACTTTAGAATAACTCTTAAAATATTCCTACCTTCACAGTTCTAGAGAAAGCTTTAAAAATGGAAATTCTTAAGAATAAGAAGGTAACTCTCCCTCTAGTATTTAAAGTCATATCCTTGCTTTTAAACAAATAGCATGTGTTTTTTTGGCTAACCCACAATTTCTCTGTGGCAGTTCATGTTGTTACAGAGTAGAATTTAACTGTATCAGATTCTGAACTCACAGTCTTGGAGTTGGTTACTGAGCAGTAGCCTGGAGTTTATGGATGTATTGTGACACTTGCCCTACCCATGGACATCTTGTTTCAAAAGCAGTTTTACGAAGAGTCTCAGGCTGTTGATTTTAAAGGTCTTGATTATTATGTTATTAACATGAAAGACATTTTTTCATACAAGGACCAGCACATAGGACATTTATGTTAAGCTATGGAGCCGAGAGCCACCTAGCAGTACAAAGTGCTGGAGTGCTTTGAAAAAGCAGCTTTGCTCTTTGCAAGACAAGGTGAGGGGACAGTGATAAGTATTGTTAAAATGGACAGTGTACATACTTTTTCCTTACTGAAACACTGGTGAATTTTGAAGCATGCAGGCAACTGTGAGGAGAAAGTTTTTTGAGTGTTTTGAAAGTTACGTAATTCTTCAAACCTTTGAGAATAAATGTGTGGTAAGACACATCATGGTTATTCCTGTTAACCTCTTTGTAATATGTGTTTAGTCTAAGTTTCCATGTGCACTGTCTAATACTATCTTGTATAAAGCCAACAGTTAAAAAGAAGCTTTATGTAAAATGATAAATTTACTAGAGTGTAGATTTTATCAGTATAGCACATTACATGTCTTTATTTTGGAAGCAGAGATGCTAGGGGGCTTCTTCAGCTTGCCTGAAGTGACATGGACTCTAACCACTATCTTAAAGTGGGAGAAGAGAAGGTTTAGATGAAGAGTAAACTTTTGAGGCCCTCCATATCTTATATTCACAATGCTGTAGCTGTTAGGATAGGCTTTGAGCCTTTGGAAGCTGCTATATATGCATCTGCCAGTGATGGAGTTTGGCCAGGAAACAGACTTTAGACTTCAGGTGAAGGAAGTGCAAATGCAGAAATATGCTTTAAGAGTGAATAAAGCATGGGGATGTTTTATGTATGTCACAGTTGGTCTTAATTTCTTTCTAACACTGGTACTGTCACAAGTGAAATCACAATGTAATTTCTCTTGTTTCTTATCATTTGGAGCTCTAACATAGAGGCTGCACTCTTATTTAAAGTAATCATATTTTCTTATTAGTCCTCACATTCATTTTCAATTCAGATAGTGCCATTAAGTGTCTTAGATATGGAACTGTGACAATAAGAAATGCAATGTGGAAGTTACGAACTTTTCCTTGAATATGTTATGCTTCAGTATGCTTTACAGTTTTTTGCTTTAAGCAACATGATGTATTTCTGGAGGCCTGTGTCATCACTCTGAATATTCTGTTTTTATTCTACTTTGTGACAAATACTAATTTTAATTAAATGCTGCATTTTGTATAACTGTCTATTTTAATTTTTAAATCAAACCTTCACTGCTCTTGAAACAATTTTGATTTTATATTGAAAACGACAAGAAACCAAATTTGTTAATCCTTCAGATAAAAGTTCCTTTTACATGTAAGTTGTATCATGAGCTTAAATTGTGTGTCTAGCCTGCCTGTTCTAGTGTTGTGTGTGTGTTCCCTGCCTGGAGGAGCCAAGGTTACATTGTGCATAGAAGTCTGTCCCAGTTCATGCATTGTTAAATGCTAACTCGTTAAGATTCCCCTACGTTTAAACTGTCAAGCTATTATACTAACCCTGTTAAAAATCCCAACACCTGCTTCATTTAGTAGCCTTCAGGGCTCACCTGTGTGAAAGCTCGGCTGCCTGGCTTCCCCTCCCTTGCAAGCCTGCAGGTGGCAGTAGTGATCTGGCATAAAGGACCTCTGACCCAAACTCGTGTGGGTAGTGTTTGGTTTTATCTTGGCAGTAGAAGTAAAACCAATTAATTTCCTTTTTTTTAAATTTTATTTTTATTTTTTATTTTTTATTTTTTGTTTTGTTTCGTTTGGTGGAAGATGCTCCTTCTTATTTGGTTGCTAGATGTCATTTGGCCTTTTAGGCAAAGAATGTCTTTCAAAGAGATTCTACAACAAGGAGAGCTACCCAAGCTAAAGACTTGCCTGAATTTGTCCTGCAGTAAGGTGCTAACTAGTTTGTTGTTTTGCTGTGTGGTGTCACTATGTAAAGTTGCTGGTGAAGATGTCTTCACTCGCAAGAGGAGAGCAAAAGTACCTGTATAGGATCTGAAATGTGAAGAATTCTTCAGGCATTTAAAATGGTGACACTATCAAAATTCAGGTTTTACTCAGTTCTGAGTCTCTGCATCTAAGTGTTTGTAAGAGAGGATGGTTGACTTGTTCTAGTCATAGATTCTATTTTTATATGCTTTTCCACTGGTTATCAAGATGAAATTATGCTTAATTTCCTTGTTGTTCTTCTTACATGTACTTGATATTTTCTTTAACTAGATTTGTGTCAGTAATCTTAAAATATCAAGTGAAAGGGAAAGATGAAGAATGTTTTTCTGTAAAGCTACAGCACAAATTATTTACTGCTTAATGATATTCAACATAATTACATATTATTATTTGAACACTATATTTATATTATATGCTTGTGTGCAGAGTGTGCAAAGCATGTTAAATACATAATATAAATAGACTCTTTGAGAGCAATTAAATTATCTGTTTTCATGTGTAATAGCAGAACGGGGAAGTCTTACACATAAAGCATTGCTTGTGAGGTAAGTTGAACCAAGATTATTTTACGCAGGAACGCATTTCTAGGGAGCCTGAGGGTGTTCCACAGGTACAGAGAACCAATTTCAAATCAATAGTAGCTGACATTGGGTCACACTGGATGTACTTTGAATATTTAGCTGTGGGTGTACTTTAGATTTTGGAGTGTGTGTTTAATAAGAGTAAGATGGGCCTTTTAATCCATTAGTTCATGTTAGAAAATTCTTACAATTTATTACTCCTAGTCTGATCTTCCTTCAGCATTTTATCAAATGTTTCATACAGTTGCAGCTTAAAATGACATTGAAATGGAACTTGGAACAACTTTGGTTTTCAAAAGCACTAAACTAAAAAGTGCTATTGAGATATTCACTTGCATATAATTGCATCTAATGGTGATAAAATAAGGAGAAAAGTGGTTCAAAATGCTTGGGCATGATGATGAAATTACTTTCCTAATTTAGTAGTTTTTAAATTATATATTATCAATAAGGAACAGAAAGTAGTATTGCAGAGAATCTTGTTTTCTAATATGGTTCATATGAGTAATATCAATTAAGACTACTTCTGAAATTGAAGTTTTATAAGCTATTATAAATATAAATAATTGAAGCTGTAAATAGTGTCAATAACCATACCTTGTCCTAAGAGTTGACCAAGGCTTAGCTTGTATCATTCAAGTAGAATTCAGAATTACAGATTCTAAGTCAATTGTGTGAGCCATCAGTTTGGCATTATATAACTGGAAACATGCAAAGCATTTTAATTTCTTCAAGAATTATATTGTGAGCAATTTGTTTAGTGAGAGAAGACCTACAAAAAACATATGCAATTATTATTACCCAGAATCCAATAAAAAATAGTTTTACAAATTATTACCATATGTGTGCAGGAGTTGCTTTGTACTGTGCAGTTATTTTAGATATGGAATAATTTGTTTTATACTTTTGAGTTCCTCACTATTAAAGTGTCCCCTTAGATTTGCTATTACTTTGACTATTGTGTGATACATAGTAAAAGAAATAGTTTACAATAAAAGAAATTTAACAAGTAATTGAAATTCCAGATTGTGTGCAAAATGAAGTAATGGTATTTGCAGGGATATTGTGGGAGTGCAGTAGCTGTGGGGAAACTACTATAAAACTGCTAAAAATGCTTCCCCTCCTCCTGCTGCCTTTAACAACTGTTATAAAAGACTGAGAAAATAAAGCAGTCTTGAATGGCTGACAAACATTCCAACGGAGAAATTAATATATTATAAAAAATATGTTATAACTGGTTACCCATATTTTTCTTATTGATGTACAAATTCATGTACGGCTTTTAACAAGGAAAGATTACTGAAAAAGGCTTTTTTATATTTCTGTATGTTTCATATTGAACAATCTTCTTGAGACCCTGCAGAAGAGTAACTGAAGCAAAGGAAAAGTGTGATTTGTAACACTGTTTTCTTAAACCAATGCTTTTGTCTCTGAGATAGTGCAGACCTCAAGGGTGTCATGACTAATGGGAAAGTTGGTTGAAATGAGTTTATTTTAAGGTGGAGTTTCTGAATGTGCATTCTGTAATGCTGACATAAACTCAGAAGTTAAGGAAAGCATATTTTATATTGGTAAATCACCTCATTGATTTAAGTTGATCTCATATGATAGACTGAGTAGCTGCAGATGACTGCCAGCTTAAAGGTACATAGGAAGGCCTGTATTTACAAACCACTTTTGAATGTATTATACCTTAGTAGTATATCATCAAAGATTTATTGCTAACAGTGTAGCTATATTTCTTCATGCCCTTATGATTTACACTCAGATGTCCTCATAGATCTTTCCTTATTAGATTAACAGATGCAAAACCTCAAGAAAGAAATTTTAAGATGGTCCAAAGCCATTGCTGGAGAATTTTAGAAATTGTCTGGTTTTCAGATGTCAGTTTTCTTTCTTCAGCTGTGGAACAACCTCATGATGCAGCTTCTCTTGTTGTCCCCCTTTTTTTTTTTTTTTTTCAAAAAAAGAAAAAGAAAAAGTTATTATTTGCTGTGACTTAATAGCAAAGTGTGGGGCAGTGTCTTTGGTAGCATGGTAGCATCTTCCTCAACAATATGCAATTTTTAAAGACTTTGCTGCAGCCATGACCAATCTGGCAAATCTCCTTGCAAACATTTGGCAGGCATTAACAAAGTCCTATACATTAGGTGTAATTTGCATACTTTACTAAGACTGTGTTGTGGTTCAAGTATTCACAATAGTCTGTCCCCTAGCATTGTTCATATACAGAACTCAGGGCTAGCCCAAAGTATTTGTTTCATGTGCCATCCAGAATTCTGTAAGTGTCGCACAGATGTGTGTTGTACAGAGCTTTTTGGACATAAGAAAACTCAGATGAGTGTAATTTCAACAACAGATCCAGTCCTGAGCAAGGAAGCCAGCTATAGTTGACAACAAATATTCAAATAGCCAGAGAAACTAGGGCTCATGTTTAGTTCCAGTTCCTCTTGAGAGTTTACAATTTGTCAGAAAGCCCCTTTGGGATGCAAGCCCCAAGCTTAATGGTTACAAATAGGCCATGGCATTTGCAGAATGCCTGCTAACCCAAGTACTGGATATGGAAGTTGAAAATCAGTGTTAAGTCTTCTACTTTCTTTTCTTCAAGTATTTTTTAGGGGAGTCTTGGCATCTCAGCCTTATGTGCTTAGAAAAACAGCTTCCTATTACAGTTTTGCAGGGAATGCTAATACACGTTAAAAGTTGCAGTGGTAGCTGGAAGCTTTTCTGTGGCCATAAGTAGTCCCAAAAGAAAAGATCTTTTCTGTTTAAGATGAACTTATATAGTAGATAAGGGAAACAGTGTGTTTGAGCCCTTTTAGGTGCCTTCTGTTTGAGAAGGCAGTTCAGATTTGCATGTTTCACCTTTAGCAAAGAACTAACTGGGGTTACTTGTTGTCCAAAAGAAGCTCACAAGCAGTTTCCATACTTTCATAATTCAACAAGGTAATTTTTTTTTTCTTTCACTAAGTAAAAATTACTTTCTGTAGAAAAAGAAAACTTGTTTATCTACAGCAACTAAGTATTTGTATAGTGCCTAGTGGGGTCTTCGTTCCTGTATGCAGTTATAATGTGACTGTACAGAGTTCAGATGATCTCAGTTGCAGCGTATTTTTTCCAGGTTATTTGGTTGCAGTTGTGAAGCCACCACCGGGATTGTGGCCTTAACATACTATAAATAGGCATTTTGGACAGTCTAATTGGACCACCAGTTGTCAAAATGAATCTGTGTCACTGGTTTGCTTTTGTAATAACTATTAACATGCAAATTTTGGAATGAGGTTTCCTATCTGGGTGTTCTGGAGCCATGCTACAAGACAGAGTAGGAAACCAGAGAATTCTATTTCTTTTATGTAGCTACCTGGCTTTTGTTCTACATATATTTGATCTAGAGGAGGCACTTGAAAGGTATCTTACAAGTGTCAGTTAAAAGAATTTTTGTTTATTCTGTATGAATTATAGCTTGAACGCTTATATAAATGCAGTATTTTTGCAGGAGTTTAATTAGTGGGGTAGTGAATTAGGCTTTCTTATCCAAATTACTTTTTATATCTAAGAATTAAATTTGATCTATCTTTGGCTCAAATACAACTACCATATAAAACAAAGGCAATTTCTGCTGTAAGATGTTCTAAGTATGGAATGAGAGAAAATTACTGGCATAAATGTGTTATTTTGTGATTATGAAAATTATGACAGGCTTTTAATTTAATTACAAATAAGCATTTTAAAAAATAAATTGAAAGTTAGCTTTCTCCTAACTTTTGCTGTTAACATCTGAGCTAGTTTTTCTTTCCTGTCAGTTTGTCTTCTGTTTAGGAATAACTGTCAATGTAAGGAAAACGTTGTCAGTACTCCCTATTGTCTCATAGGTTGTTAAATACTTTCCTAAATCTTGCATTTGCACTGTACAGATCAGATAAACAAAATGAGTGAGATTTTTGTAGGAGCAATGAAGTACTGTTCCCTTGAGAGAAAAGAGACTATAGTGTAGCTAATAAAACACTCATTTGTATTGATTCAGAGGAGTGTAAGGGGAATGTTCTGGATCCATGTGGTTTCCTTTCTGAAAGATACTGCAGAGAACAGCCAGCCAGCATTTGAAGCCAGCACAGTAGCTGCAGTAGCAGCCAAAGAATTGTTTAAGGGAGCTATTGATACCATCAAAGCCCTACTGCTGTCTTCACTGTGAGCATCTTCCATCCGTTCCTGATTTCTTGTAACACATCCTTTCCCTTCCCTTCCTTTACTGGGTGTTCCACTCAGCAAATTCCTTTTCCCACATAGGTGACAACTATCTATTCAGCTTGTTTGTTCTGATTCTTTCTGCTACCTCTCCTGATTACAAAGATTCTGAGGTGTTTTAGCCATCTAACACAAATTTGTTCTTAGGTGTGATTGCAACAAGTGGGAGTAATGTTAATGAAAACATCTGAATTGAAGAATAAATATTATTTTCTTTTGGTCAAGGGATATTGTTAAAAACAGGAAGTTCTAATGTATTTGTAGTTGGCACAGTAGAAGCAGCACATTTTCGATGTTACTTCTGTGATTCTTCTCAATTTCTTAGTGAGCCTTTTTTTTTTTTTTGTGCAGAGACTTGAAGGGTGTTATAGTCACTCTGACTGATGATGGGCATCTTCAGTGTTCATACCTTGGAACTGATCCTTCAATCTTCCAGGCTCCTAAGGTTGATGCTAGAGAAATAAACTATGAAGAAATGAATGCTGAAATGAAAGAGCTTCAAAAAATCATCAGGGAGGCCACAAAAACGCAAGGTATACTTTTTCCTTTTCTGTATTTTTATGTGCTTTTATCCACCTAACTTTCCTTTTAGCACTTTAAAATATTCAGACTTTAACCATAATTACATTTCTGTAGGAAATTTAATATTTAATAAAGTTGAGCTTTTAATAGAAAAGCATGCACACAAAATCCTAGACTGTAAGGCTCTTGACTGCAGGGTTTTTCTTTGTATTTTCATAATGCCTGTTGGAACTTTCGAGAAGTTTACTTCAGGTTGCAGGTAATTCTCAGTAGTGCAAGGGTTCAGAGAAAAAACTGAATACCCAAAGGCAAGAAAACTTGAAGAATTTCAACAACCTGATATAATTAGGGTTCGGAGAGAGCAAAAGTATTGCCAGATTCTGTTTTATTATTACAAATGACTTTTTAAGTCATGAAATTAACAAAGAATTAATTTTGTTAAAACAACTTTTCTGTTTCTATAATTTCCTTCAAAAGTGTATTTGAAGAACATAGTGAGAGATAACAATACCCAAATAACTGATCATAATAAATTTTGGAATTGACATACATTACTCATAACTTGCATTGATTTTACTGAAGTAAGGACACATAATTTCTACAGAGCTTCAAAGCTTGTGTTTTTCATAAACATGAAACATGGGTTTTTAAACTGTGTATGTGACTTGCACAGTGAATTGGAAGCATGTGATTTTACAGGAAACTATGGAAAAATCTTAGACAAATAGAAAGAACAAATTTTCCTGATGATAGTGAACATCTTCTTAAAATGCATAAAAGAAATAGTCATTGCTTTCTATGTGAAAAAGAGTGAAAAAACTCACAGTTGAAATTCCTAGAAAATAAGAAATTATTTATCTCCAGTCACAAGTTTGATTCTATGACTCTAAGATTTCTATGTTTTGTAATTACATATAACTTCATCCATTATTGTGATAGACTAATATCTGGTTTTTAATTTTCCAAATCCAGAAATGTTTTATGTAAGCATATAGATGTGGATAAATTCCACTGATTTTTACCACAGCTCTTCTTTATAAGTATCAGACAATTTTTTTCTGGCTATCATAACCAAAGGAAAGAAAAGCATGAAGGAAGGAACAAATCCATTTGAAGTGAATCAACTTTCTCTTGTTAGTTTTAACGTATTATGGGGAAGAATGAGAGAGAGAAAGGAACTGTAACTATCCTTTTTAAATATTGTAATAACTGTCACAGTATGATTGACAAGTTTACTTTGAATATTGTTGATCTTTTCACCATTCTCTCTTCCTCTTAATTTTCTTCCTCAGTACGTCTAATCTGATCTAAGTGCTGTTTTCAGATGAGTTTTTATAAATGCTCTTTCCATTGTGGAGAGATGCTCTAATGATGTGTTTGACTTTAACTGGATGTAAAACTTGTGAGAGAACCTTTTTTTACAACAAAACATTTTACTTATGATGAATGTCAGTCAGTTTTGGATGTTTTGGGCTTTTCGCATTTTGGCTTTTTTCTGAAAACTTTAGCTTGAACCTTGATTGCCATTAAGTTACTCCTGAACATGACCTTTAAAATGAGCTGTTAACTTTTTTGTCTTTTGAATTCATGCTTGTGCAGTAAGAGCTTGTGTTGTTTTGAAAATATCTAACCTTATATGGAAATAATTTTTCTTTGTTTCATTTTGACTTTCAAACGTGGAAGGTATTTAGAATTAGGTCATCATATTAAAAAAACCCTTAGAGTACTTATTTCCATAAATGTCTTGTATTTCTGTCCAGTGCTGACCATTAAACTGTTGAACTTAAGCTGTTTTATACATTTTGAAGTATAAGGATTTACATTATAAACTGATGAAATATTTTAAAATCTTAACTGTTTTACTAACTTAAATCTAATATTACTTGCATCAGTCTGGATGACATAAGTGATTAAACATACGTGTTTTGGCTCAGTTCAGTAGTAACAAAAAGCTGGTACTTATATGTAAACTTTGTTTGTGATCTCAGTCCTACTTCTAATAGAAAAATGTCAGTATGACAGAAGTTGCATCATAGTTTGCTTGAAGAAGCAACCTGAAGAGAAATAACTTAGAAGGGATAGAAAAAGAATGGATTGGGCTGATCTGTGTGTAGTTGGGAGAACCAGTTCTTTTTAATTGTGGCTGTATGAAACAGGCCTAAACTTCTTTTGTAGGTGGTACTGGAGAAACATGTTTTGCCTTTGCTTTTTTCCTTGTGGCAAAGAGAGGCATTTTTCTCTGAGCACAAGGAAATGAAAACTTATTTTCTGTCTTCATCAAAATCTTTTCCCTAGACCCTCTTGTTAGAACGAGATGCATGCTGTCTACTAGTTCTGGGTCATTTTCAGGACCTTCTGTGTAACAAAATTCTTTCAGCTTTCTGAATGTGCTCATGCTCTGAATTATTCAATTAGTGCGTTAATTTCCCCTTTACATCAAGTTTTTACTGGTTGTTACTTTAGAAACTGTACATTTGCTGTTTGGGTTTTTCATTTTCCAATACATTTAGTCTTAAAAAATAAAAGTTCTTTTCAGAAAAATGTAAATACCCTAGAGCTGGGCTTCTGGACTCTTAAGTAAGAGGAGGTTATATAATTCCTCATGGTATTTAAACTTTTAATTTGTACAACTTTTTTTTACATCTATGAATCTGCGTAATAATTTATATCATGGATATAAATAAGTTCATACCATTCCTTTCTTTGTATGTTGACAGTACTGGAAATCATCTGGTAACATATTGTAACCAAGCCCCATATAATGTTCTATACATAAAACTTTCATATACTTCTTATGCAGAGGAATTGCATAAGATTAGACCATTAGACACAGAATTTTTCTTTGTTTAGCATATTCGTTATCAAATTTTTTAGAGGAAAGTGCCATGATGTGTATGGTGTGTTGTTTTGGAGGTAGTTCTTTATTATTGGTGTATTACCATATGCATGTGAGGACAAAAGTTTAAAAATATCTTATGGCCTCTGAAAATAATGGATATTAGGTGTAAAACCTTGTTACAGAATGCATCTAAGTCCCTTTTTGTACATAAATAAGAAATCCAAAATGACAGCCAGGTTTAGGTTTTTAGAAATCTAATATAGTTGGGAAGCTTCTTTGGAAATATCAAAAATCATACGCATTGCTTTTTTTTCTTTTCAAATTTGTATTCAAATTTGTGAATTTGAAACTTGATGCTGTTGAAATTGTATTGTTTTTAGAAATGTAGCTGCATATTTGTTAAAGAAGAGCTGCTTTGCTTTTTCTTTTTCTTTCAGATATTTTACCTGAATCTGAAAAACAGAGAGATCTAACTGTCACAGCAGAGGTTTCACCTGAGTTGGATGCAGAATCTGTATGTACCTGTATGAAAAGGGAATTACTCTAAAAATATAAGTTTCACACGTGAATAAATGAGGATTGATCATTGATAGTGATTACTATATATTTTTATTTGTGGGACTGAGCTGCATAGCCCTCAGTTTTTCTTCAATTAGAAGACGCTTTTATTAAAGATTTTAACTAGAATTTATTAAAATTATTTATTATCTTCTGTCTTGGGACCATTAGATTCTTGGCTAAGCAAATGTAAGTGAATGAGAACTTAGGATATGGAATAACTTTGGGGTGAGAAGTTGTACTGGTGAGCAGTTTAACAGTAGAAGTGTCATCCTTAGATCTTTGAAAGATAAGATACTCAAACCACTCAGTTGCATTGTAAGAAATAACCTTTCTCTGGCAAGCCATTTTTCAATATTCTCTGGTGTTGCAACCTAATCAATTTATTCATATTGTATACAGAAGTAGCTTACAAAAATTATTCAGATTAAGATTTGGGAGAGCTTATGCTGTCTCTTAAAACTTCAAACTTCAACATTTCAGAACATATTTGTTGCACTAGAACATCTGTAATGAGCCATTTCTGGCCACTAATTTGTGCAAAACTGATTTTCCTGGGCTGCTTGCTGTTTAAAAAACACACAAGGATATTATTCTCTGATAAAGGGACTTCTTTGTAATGGGTGCTAGTCTCCTTGGCTAGCTGCAATAATCTGCTTACAACACTTAGAACTGTGTTAGGTACATAGAATGTTCTAAAGCTGCTGTACTCATTTGCTCAGCCTTCCAGATGCAATTGGTCTGTGTCGTATATAAGTAACTCATAATATAAATCAAACCCCAGCCTTGAATCTGTATTTCCTAAGGCTGCCCATATATCTTAGTTTGTTGTGTAGTTGGCTTTTCTGTGTGTTTTTTCAGTCGGCATCTAGAAAGGAAAAATCTGATAAGGTACTTCATGGGGAAGGATCAATAAACAAATGTAGGAACAATTTTAGGGCTTCTACAGTGACCTTGGAAATCACAGGCTTTCAGATGCTACTTCTGCACTTGTAAAAAGATTGAAATTGCAGTGTGTGTGGTAAGAGCAAAGAGGATATAGATGTATTAAAACTGATTAGATAAGCAAGTGGAGGACCAGTCTGGCTATTTAACACCACCTCCTGTGTATGGCCTCTGATCCAGGAAGTCCAGATAATTTCTGAGACTTGAATATACTAAGAGTCCATCTCTTTACACCTCTGCTATTGCTTGAGGATCAACCACTGGTCACCAGAGATAGTGAGCATGGCAAGCCAATATGAATGTAGCTGTCTTTTTTTAACTGGAAAAGGTACATGATATACAAATGAAAGTCCTACTTCTAGAACCCAGAGAGCCTACCAGCTTCCTGACTTTTTAGGAACTTTGCAGATGTGGACCTTATACTGTTTTTAATTTACTCTTTTATAATGAGAAGTTATAAGGTCAAATCAGTAATTTGGTATTATAGCGATATGTTTCTTTATAATAGTTTACACAGGAACATTTTCATTAACTGTAGTGACTGACCTGTTTCAAAATGAAATATAAGCATAAAATAAAATTAAAATATACTGCAGGGTCAAGATGAATTTCGAAGTAGATGGAATTGCCTGTTGAAATAGAAATTAGCAGGAGTATTAAAATGCCTGCTATAATTTTCTTTTAAAGTTTAAGGTGTATTTCAACTATAAGATAGTGTGTGATGATTTTATAGGATGGACTATGGTGTGTATGTAATATATTGGCAGATTGGAAGTCACCTTTCCCTACTGAATAGCAGAAGGTATTTCCAGAATTTGAATAAATATACAGTGGAAAGTAGTGTGCCAAACAAAACAGTTTCAAATATTCATATATACATCAGAGTGTATTAGTTTCTTATGTACACCGCATTCATGACCTTTTGCTATCCTTTTTGCAGGCAATTTCAAACAGAGACTTTACATTTTCAGAAGGAACTCAGAAATGTATTCTGTGTATGTTAATCTGTCATAGGAATGACAAGTCCTTTAATCTTAATTCTGTGTTTACCAAGTTGATGGTAGGAAAGTAATATTGCATTCATTGTGTTCACTCATTCATGTGGAACATTGAATTTACTCTGTTTTCATCTTTTTCTTCACAGCAAGCCATTGAGAGTGAAGTAAAAGCAGAGGCAGTACCATCAGTCACAGTAAAGGTACTGTGCCTAACTCAAACAGTAGCATTCAAATAGTGGTGGCAAATTGTAAAAAAATGTCTCTTTCTGTGTATTTCACTAAGAACACGAAAATGTGTAAAATTTGAAATGCAATAAACGCTCAGTGTTTTTCCTCCTTAGTATGACAAGGTGTCATTATAGGAAGCCTTCTGCTAAAGTCAAAAAGTGATGCAGTTTTATTTTTGATAAGTAAGAGGAGACAAGAACATTATTACTGTGCAGTGAAGTAGTTTTTGAAGTCATGAGAATAATTTTGCCAACACCTTTCGAAGGCAATAAATGTTTCATTACTCAAATGAGAGGTTTATCCTCTTCAGGTGCCTTTTTAGTCATCAATAAACAAAAATAGACTTTCTTTTGTAAAAAGACTTTCGTACCTTTTGCTCTTGAAAAAAAAAATAATAGGAAAATCTAATTAGAAGATTGATGTTATTGCACTCCTCCATGAGAGTTGGTACCTGTAACTGATTCTAAAGAAAGTGTGAGAGTGTGTGTGTATGCAAATGTAGTTTTTCCTCAGTATTGCCTAAAAAGGATCATGATTTTTATTTCAGAGTTTAAGAGGATCTTTTAAGAATATCAAGGAAGCCTCATTTTTGAGAACCTTTCAAGTTCTCCTCTTGGTCTTGAGTGAAAAGTTCAGAGGGTAACTGGACTGTTTGAACCAGATTCCCTTAGACTGGTGTGGTTTAGTCGTACTTGGTCCAACAAATTTCTCTGCATTTTTAAATGCTAAAACAATATGGGATAAAGTCATAATTCTGATAAAGTCTTGATAGTTTTGCTCAAAGAAATTCAGATGAATGGCATTGGACTTTGGACCAGGCTGTTTGAGACTATAAGGTTATCTTAAAATATGTAATATAAATTTAAATTACCTCAAGACAGGTGTGAATTTATCAGCTTTTAGTTTACATTGGTGCCAATATATTGTATAAGTGAGTTATTACAGTGGAAATCATTGTGTTTATAATTGCCAAATTAAATTCTTGGGGAGCGGTTACAATTTCAGTACTGGGAACACGGGTAATTCCCATTGCCTTCCTTTATCCACTCATTATTGCTATTGTAAGAGCCAAGGTAAACCCTGTTTAAAATGAGCATGGATGTGTTTATATATTTAATAAACTTTTTAATGAGAAGACATTATAATTAATTCTGCTTTCTCTTTTCTTGTTTATGTATCTCAGACCTTTTAGTGAAACAACAGTAGTAAATGAAGGAGTTACCATGCATTCAGTTTTTTCTAGAATCTTTTTTTCCTACCATAAGTTCCTTTAACTGATCATATGTCTCCATTTCTTTGAGAAATGCACCACAGTAGTATTTGCCAGAAACTTTAAATATCACTGTCCTGATTACTGATTCTGAAGAGTGCAGTCTCATGTCTGCATGTTTTTAACTCACTTAATTGGCATAATATCTTCATTGATTCCATCGACATTGTTTATATTATTGAGATTCTGGGTTCATAAAATGGGTAAAGTTTACCTGATGTATGTACAGAGGTAGATGTTATTCTTCCTTGCTAGCATTATAGCGATGGATAATTTGGGAGCCTGTTTGCAACTCAAATGTACCGTGAAACATAAATCAATGATGATGTTAATTATGTTAAAGTAGGCAAAGTTCCTAACGCTTTAGTAATTTTATAACTAATAATATTTTTCTAAACTGATTTAACCTGGATGTAACGAGCTCCTTCGTAGACCAGCAATATAAAACAGATGATATTAGATATATGGTCCATGTCTATGCAGACCATATTCAGATCTCAGTCACCACTATACTTCCATTTTAGATATAAGTACATTCTTTTGATACCCATTAGTTTTGTAGCAGAGTAACTGCATACAATAGAAGCAACGAGAGCCACTCCAAATTTATGTTTAGGTCAGCTCTCATTATCTGGAGTTTTTATTGTTCTGAGTATCCTGTATTTTGATTGTCTTATTTTTTTGCAGTAAAAAAGTCAAGTAAGAATCTGAAGTTATTCAGAAGACTATGCATTGCTCTTTGCAGTTAAAGAAAGGAATTTATTTGGTTAGCTTAGATTTTATTATTTTTGGTTTTTTTCACTTTAGTCACCTAAAAGATTCAACATTTTATTTTTGTTTACATTTGAATGAATGCACATGACCACTTGCAAAATATTGACATTTTAATTACCACCTAAGTATTGGTTTATCTTGGGTTAAAATTGCAAAAAAATGAGAAATTCCCTCAGGTTTTTTTAACTTTACAAGTTACTACATTTCGTTTTTGGTCGTAAGTAAATAAAAACTGTGAAAGGTTTGAAGTTGAAATTTTAAGTTCTGAAACATTGTTACCGAATTGGTCTTTGCAAATTTTTTATATCTTTTTGTTGGTTATGTCTTTTTTCCTGCTGTACAGAGATAAATTTGTTGCTTCCCCTAAATACTTCTTTGTGTCACTTGATTTAGATAACAGTACAGAGCAGAGTGGCTGTGCAGAAGCCAAACCTGGCAGTCTGTGTGCAAGCTCCGTTAGCAGTGACCTGTGACCAGTTCATCTTTGATGATTTAGGTAAATTATTATAGTACCATTACAGTATCTGAGGATATTGGAAAGGTGTAGCCCAGCTTCCATCAAGTGCATTGTTGCACTCCACATCTTCTTGATACTGCTTAGTGGAGGAAGATGGAGTAGAAAGGAATGGAGCTGCTCCATTTATTGTGGTATGATGGGTGGTGGGTGAGGAGAGGTGGGGTGGCAGCTTTATGATGGAGGCAAAAAAAAAATCAGTTATTCTGTAGTACTTCGCTGGGGTATTTTGTTTTTTTTGCTGATAATTCTGTCTATGTAGAAATGGCAGTATTGAGCTACAGGAAGGGACAGAAAGTTTGTGTGCTGGTGGACAGTCTAACATATGTTCTCAGCTTAGCATCAACTGTTTAAGGATTGTAGCCTTTTTCTAACTTTGTTGATGAGACTGCAGGTAGAATTGCCTTGAAGACTATGTGGAGCTCAAGATCAGACAAGTGTGCCTGCTGTTTCAGTTGTGACTACAGACCATTTCTGCTCTGAAATGTGCAGTAATGGTCCCTATTGAAACAGGGCTTTATTGACTGCTATTCTCATCTGAAAGGACAGTTCTTATGTTTTCTCAACATGTGGCAGGAGTGATGACTGATGGCTTTGTAAAATAGTAAAATCATAACATAAAGCTGCATTTGTTTTTATATTCTCCATATTCAGTGTGCTGAGTTGTTTTATTGGTTATGCTTCAAGATAGCTGGAGGCCCAAGTTTGCCTTTTACAAATAAAAGAGTTTTTTAAAAAAGCATGTACCGTGATTTGATGAAGGTGAACTAATGGAAACAACTACCATAGTTTAGCAGAATAATTCACAAACTGCTAGGAAATATGTTGTGTTTATTTGGATGCTCCTATTACTTGATTTAATTTTGTGTTGTTTTTAGAACCGGATTCATCTGAAACTGTGGTCCTGTCTGTCTTTTTGAAGGGGAATTGTATTCCATCAGAACTAGAAGGAAATTGCATGGTTTCATATAATATACCAACAGGTAAGCCACTGGAGATTTCAAATTAATTTACATTTTTTTGAGACCTTTTTCCTTACATATTTCTTATAAATTTTCTTTGGAAATATATTGAAGACAGTAGTAATTAAAGAAATAATGCTTATCTAGTCTTCAGTTTTAGTTAATATTTTATGTTGCATCAAGTTATGTAATTGGCCTGACGGAGGTAAAGTCATAAGCTTATTGCTTGTGAAACAGCTGTGCCAGCTTTCCCATCCTGTCCTATCAATTTACTTCTGATCTGCTCTTTAAGGGACCACCTCTTGGAGTGAGAAGTTGGTTACGCCTTTATGACTATTCAGCCTTCTGGTCTGCCGACAAATGTGATGAAAACTACCTCCCCACAGAGGAGGAGATTTGAATAAGCATTAGGAGTGATTATTCATCACTTCCTTTTTAACAGCTGAACATATTCATTCTAAACAAATAAACTAACCCAAAGGATAGAAACCAAGTTCTTATTTTGTAATGCCCTAATAATCCTAGTGATAGAATATGTGACTTTTTCCTGATATCCATAACTGATTAGCCTAGTTTTCTACACACAGCTTTGTGAATGTGTCAGGCTACTGAGAAACTATATTTAGGAGGGCTTCCACGTTAAGTTAAATGCTGCATAAACCAGTTAAAGCTGTCAGTTCTTCACTTCTCACTGCTTGGCTTTGCGCCTGCACCTCCTCCCCTGTTGTTCTTACACAATCAACAGTTGTTTCTCAGCCAGATTTGCTGATTTAGTTCACTGTGCAAAGACAGAGCTATGCCAGCAAAAACGGAGTAGATTGACATGAAAGACTTATAAGTTAATGTAGGGCTTTTGTGAAGGGTGGTGGTCTTGAGTACCTTATCCAATATAGACACTTTTATGTAAGCATTTCCTTCACATCACTTCACACTTGAAACATTGTGTTTATGGTGATAGTCTAGGCTGTGCTATGACTGAAATGTTTATTTCTAGACAAAACTGGAACTTGTGTTTTTTAAAGAACTTCATCTTATCCTCTTTAGACATAGCTTGCAGATATGTGCAGAGGGTGGGAGTGGAAAGGATGCTCCTTCCTTCTTCTTGAGAGCCTGCATGAACAGCTTGTACAACTTTAGTCCCTCTGTAATGTGATTCTGACTTCATATTCCTTGTGAATGAGATGCTGTACATTTGTAACTATCTAAATTAGTGTTGTGGATTAGATAGGTTTTGTGGGATCACTGTACAGGTGACTTATCAGTATCTTGGATCCTCTGATTTCAAAAGCTTGCTTTTTGTTTTGCTGGTCTTGTTTCTGTGATTTTGCTTTGGAAGACCAGCAAATGAATGTTTTATTTCTTTCAGGTAATACTAGTTAAACGTACGCTTATATTTTAGTTGTTAGGTTGGATTTGGCAATTCTTTGGTTAGGGGAGTAAAGAAATCTTACATCTCAAGTATGTTTCATGGTTTATATGTGATTAAAAAAAAAGAACAAGCAGACATGACATCTAACAGAATTAGGCAACTGAAGAAGAAATTTTAAAAACTTACCTTTGATGGTCGAATTTGGAAGACTTTTATTAAAGGAACATAATTAAGATCTGCTAAATTTTTGGATATTTATTTACACTATTGAACTATGACAATTCGATTACATACAAATACTAGTGTTGCTTGGCAGACAAATCCTTAAGTATAATATACTAGTAAATAAAAATTAAGTACCTTTGTGACTTCATTTTATCTGAAAACAACCTTTTTCCTCTTTTGTTTTTTTAAGATATTTGTATTTGTGACCAAATCAGTCTTCAGTCTATCTCTGGGATTCATCCAGCTGAAGTTTAATGAGTCAATCAGGTGGATGGGGTTGCACTATTGATGAATGTGGTCTCATGTCCGGTTTTTGGCTAGTATCATATCTTTATGTATTGTCTACTTAACAAATGTGTCTAAGTTCTTAAAAACCTGTTACTGCATTTCCTTTTTTTTCTTATTTGAGTAATATCTCATGTATTCTCTTTTTTTTTCTTTTGTCCCATTGCTGGTTATATGGTAGAGCTCAATCCTGAAGGTAAGTGAATGAAAAAATGAAAAGTTTGAATAGTTTCATGAGTGACAGTATATGCTGAATAAAGCAGAATTGGAAGGGAGCTGTTATTTTAGCTATTATTTCTACAAGTTCTTATTATCCTTGGTTTGATGCTATGTGAATATAGTGTGAATATAGAAAGTAGTAAAGACATTTCTTAGTGAAGTATTTTGCACTTCCTTGTGTGTAACAGGAATTTTACAAAGTATTAAGTGCCTTCTGCATTGAGATTGGAAATTGAGAACAATTGTGTGATTTTCCTTTACCATATTTTTAGCTATTTTTTTCAAGTTTTAGCAAGAACTAAGGCAGCTAAATTATAGCTTTGTTTGGTGCAACTGGAACAACTATTAAGGATTTGTGGCTAGTGCTATGCTGTTTGGACTGAGTAGCTCTGAAAATGATGTCATAACATCTCTTTGTTTCAGTTCCCATTGGAAACATCTTATTCAAGGCTAAAAGGTTGCTTTCTATCTGAGGCTACCAGCAGTACAAAAACTCTGCTGTGATCATGGTAGCTATGATTCTTGGAAAGGCTACAATTAAAAGACAAAACAAGACTGGAAAGTTAGCTTATGTATACATAGACTAAAAAGGGAGAAGAGTAGTTTTGCAGTGCAGTAGTAGATGTGTTGAAAAGATGTAGTGCTTGTACAAAATATTTTATGAACTTTAATAATATATAGTAAATACAAATTCCTTTGTGTTTTGGGAAGGGAAAGTAGTTGCTTGTCATAGGTTTAGAGATCAACTGAAAGGGTATTTTCAGTTTTGCAGTTTTCCTATACGGAAGTTATAGATGGATGTGTATTTGAGTCTAATTTTTCAATACTTATGCTCTTTTGAGCATAGTAAGTGAAGTAAAAACTAAATAGCTGTGTTAATGGTACCCTGGTTTCCGAATATTTCAGTGAACCCTACAGGAAATAGATGCTAGAACCATCTCAATAAGATACTACTCTTGACAAGAATACTTATTTTCTTGTGGCACATTTCTGCATACAAAGTATTTTAAAAATTAATTATCAATAAAATATAATAAAAGAAATGTATATCATTTCAAAGAATAACATCCTAAAAATGAAAAATTGGAGTTTTTGTTAAGAACTATCTGCTCAAGATGAAAACCTGCTGCTGAAGAGAATATTGCTGAGATTCTACACAGCAAACTTTGTAGAATCATCTGAGACAAAATCTGTTTGGATTACTGTGAGGTGCACTGGACTACTTAAATTCAGGGTTGTGCATACTGGAACAAGTACCAATTCTGAATATTTAACATGGAGATGTGAGTTCTAATGCTTTTTTTTAAATGCTTTTTATAATGTACATTAATGTTATGTTTCAAATTTAATTAAATGAATGAATGAATAACTTGGAAGTGAAATAGTAACTACAAGGCATTAACTGTTTTATTACTTTTATCAGATAAGTGCATAGTATGCCTTTACATACTAGTACTTTATGAGATGTTAGACAGTTTCTATTGTGTTTCAGGTTAGAAAAGAATCTGAATTTTTTCCCCACTTTTTTTTTCTTTATTACAGAGCTGAAATTATGTATCATGCAAAGTATCCCAACTGTAGATGAAGTGAGATGTATTGCTAGACATAACATCAATGGGCTGAAAAACTTCTGACTTCCACACATTGCTACTTCTTTGTAGAGTTTTCACTGTAGTGATAGATTTTGCTGGAGCTTTTGGTTTTTCTTATATATAGTTGTTTTGGATTAATCAATTAGAAATCTCCCCAGTCACCCTCCAAAGCTAGATAATATTTGATTTAGTTTTGATTTGACTTTTGTCTGAAATATTGAAAAGTTATGTTTATGATGAGGCAGACTGACAGCAGACTATACAGGAAAAAGCTGATATGAAAAAAAGAAGGAAAATACCTTGTTTTAAATATGAAAATGTTTCAAGTCTTTCTGGCTACTTTCATCACTTAATTTTTTCCTGTTGATAAGTCTCCACATCTAAGTTCAATAGTAAGATGTTTGTGTTATGTTGTCATCAAGAGCAGATTTTACTTTTCCCATCAGATTGTGAAGATCCGGTTGAATGAATCATTCTGAAAGGTCATGAGTTTACTTTCAAATATTCCTTCAGGAATTTTCCATGGAACCTGGGGTTATCCTGAGTTTGAGGACCTGTCTTTGGTTTGAATGAGCTTTCTGCTCATTTTACTATGATTTTGTATTGTACAAGCTGCTGTGGAATAGTCACTTGGAGGCATTATGAGCCAGCCAAAAGACCTAATGAATTGACAACCAGAAAGATGAATCTGAGCCTTCTAGTAACATTTTTTTCCCTCAGATGAGTCTTAGAAGTAATTTTTTCATTGCAAGAGGTCTGCGAAGAAGCAAACAAAATTGTTATCAAAAAGGGTTGCTTGGATGGCTATTAAACGTTTGAGCTCAAGTTTTATACTAATCTGCAAAGCTTACATGACTGATAACCTCTATGTAGCTATGAGTTTCATGACTTTTCTGAAAGTTACTTACTTTATCGTCTCTAAAACTCTATTATTGTTAAACTAGGTTTTCATGTAGCTGCTTCATAAAAAAACAAATGGTCTCAAAACCCCCATAGTCTGCCTGCTCAAAAGAGCAAGTACTCTGTATTTCATAGCAACTAGCACTTTTGCCTTTCACACAGAACATATCAGACAATTGCTGACATGCCAGCAATATCTGAGAAAATTTTTGACACATTCAAATGTCTTTGCTAGATGTTAGTGTTAAAACTTCCTCTTTTCTCTTGCACCGTTCTGAATAAGTTGCATGTGACAATAGATCCCAATACTCAAAGCAGTAACCAGTTTGTTCTACAGTTCTGTTCTATTATGTTGCAATGAGTTGAAAGATATAACTTAATATACTTTTGGGTAATAATCTCTATTAGATACATTCTTTTCTAAACCATAAACCTCTGAGAGATGAAGGTTGCATAGATGTTTCTTAAGAATATTAAAAAAAAAGTAAATCTGTTCTTAAAAAGCATTTAGTTGTGGATATTCCTGATAAAAATGTTCATGCTTCAATTCTGTGTTTGAAGGATCAGGAATAATCACGCAACTCTTGTGTATGTTAAAGTGGAATTGTTTGTCTAGAGTGTTAAATAAAATCTAATCTTTATTGCATTTTAATTGGTATAAATACAAGTATGCAGTAAATTCCATCAGTAACTCTTGCTTTCCCATTTATAGAAAAATGTTACCTTGAAAAGGTAATTAAAAGTATTCAAATCTAAAGGTGCTTCAGGAGGAAAAGTTAACAAAAATTAAGAATTTGATATAGTTTTTGGTTTAACATATTCCTTAATCATCTGAAAGGTATCTTGTTGTACCTCTTTGAGGACAGTGGTATGAAGTATCTTGTATTCAGAATCTGGGCATGAGAAATGAATCTGTGTTGTCCGATTTCAGGAATACCGAGAGTTGCGCAGTGTAACTTCAGTCTGCCTTTGCGCTTAGTTTGCTTCCCATCTCAACCTACAAAAGCAGCAAACCACAAGCTGACTATTGATACCAACAAACCTCCTGTCACTTTTCTCACCATTTTTCCAGGTAGGTTTTTAAATATGTCTGTAATCGGAAATGTGGTAGAGGCTTCCAGCAGGAATTGTTTGTCTGTGTGAAGTAATGAAATAATTAAAAAAGCTCATGTTGGCGTATTTTTAAAGTATTTTTTGAAAGAAATGATGGCATAATGTTTTAATAATAATAATAATAATTCACTTGGGGTAATATATCTATCTATGGTTAAACTGCAGATTTCATGATATAGATCTAATTTTTAGAAAGTCATTTTACATAAAATTGCAGAAGTGGTGTTGTAATAGGGAAAACATGGGCATTCATTTGAAAAAAAAGGGTAGGGTAAAGCAGAAGTGGTCAATGTTGTATGGAAGAAGTATAGTTGCTTTAGAGGAAGACTTGTGGAATTTTTGATATATCGGTCTGAAGCTGATCTTATTTAATAATTCCATTACTCTTCCTGGACCAAGAAGAAGATTTGTACTTAGCGGTATTTTCTGATGTGCAAACCTGAGCTTTGTTTTGTACTCAGAATTACATTAAAACAGTTCGAAGGAGAAATTAGGTGCCATTTGGGACTGGAAAAAGAAGAATGAAATTGAGTACTGTAATGTTATGAAAATAATTTCTGCTATAATTACGTGCTCATAATTTGGAAGAGAGAGAAGGTAGAAGTTACCACAGGAATACTCTGTGGTATAATATGATGTAATCATAAGCAAACAAATAAGAACTGAGGATGTATTAGACAAAATGGTTCCATGCAGGAAACTAATATTATGTTACTAGACCCTGGCACACTGAGTGCTGGTTGCTGATATTAAATAAAAATTAGTTCAAACTCAGAAGTGTAGAAAAAAGGCTATGAATGTTATCTAGGGATTTGAAGAGGAAAGTTAAAGAAAGTGACTCATTTATCTTAATAAAATGCAGGCAAAACAAGAGAATATTGTTGACTTCAGTAAATATTTTGTGGCTGCATCATGGATCTAGATGATCATATTAGCACAAAAAGAAATGAATAAACAGAACTTATAAAGTGATTGAGAGTAAGTTCAGTCTGGCAGTGATTAAGTTCCTGAACTTCAGAGGACTGAGGTTCTACAGCAGTTTTCTGAGAGCTTTGTGGGCCAACAACTTTAATATGATACTTTTAAGGTGGGGCTGCTTTTCTCTTTTTGAAAAACTTATATCGTACATTTGTCTGAGAGCAGTAGAGAAGGCTTGGTTGGTTTTTTTTTTTTTGTAGCATGATTCTGTTCACTTTAAGGGTAAATATTACTTTTCTCTCAAATGGGTGTGTTGTGTAATACTTGAAACAGAGAACCTTTTTTCCAAATGTCTACATTTTGAGGTTTTCATAATGGACTTCCATTATGGCTAAGCAATAATGCTTTCAGAATAGCACATTGTATTTTATTTTTAACCTAGGGATGCATTGTGGAAAATACAACACAAACCATTGGACTAAGAAGGCATTAAAATATTCTGATTTCTGTTCATTCCATTTACAGTGTTAAAAAAAAAGTATGCTGGTTATGACGTGATCTGTGAATGAACTTTGAATTATGGGTGTATGCAGTAAAAGTTGTATCTCTTCTCCTTCTTGTTTTGCCTTATTTTTAGGAGAAGTTTGGGAGTAGACGTGACATGGAGTAGTTTTTGAAGTATGGTATTGTAAAATGAAGCCATTTAAACTCTTATTATGCACTACATGGAATGAAAAGAAAGGTGGACTTGCATGAACTTTGCAAAGTAGCTAGTTTTAGCAACCTAGATGCTTGTTTTACTCTGTGCTGAAAGCTGGAAAGAGTGTACTTAAATATTTTCATGATAATTTCTGCATATTTTTTGCATAAATATGTGAATTAAAGATGATCTTGCATATGGTAGAAGGTGGTAGTCTTTGGGCTCTTCACTAATCACGATTCTTTTTAGATGATTCAGGCTGAACCTCTGAGAAACCTACCTTTTTGTTTTCAGACTGGGAAAGAACAACCAGTGTGTAGCTCAGTTTCCACCTGTGAATGAAGGGGGGATATACCAAACTACTGCTGATATTCATTACTTTTGAACCCTAAGAAGGGAAACAATCCCATTCATTTGCTTGTGTGAAGGTTGACATAGTCCTGGCTATGGATTGAGGTTTGTTGAAAACCAGTGTCAAATTATAGAAAACTGTATTTAACTTTCTTTTTTAGACTTTGTTGATCCATCTGAGGGTGACCAGGCAAATGCTCTGGGATTTCTATTTTTAACTGGTTCAAAAACCACTCTTCTTGCTTCAAAAACATCACGTAAGTGCTATTAGTATTAATGTAAAAGAGGCCTGATCATCTGTTAATATGTGTACAAAGTGAGAATGTTGATCATATGAAGAAGGATAATCACTGTGTATGAATTACCACAGGAGTTTCACAGTGTTAATCACCCATTTCTCTCTCAGGTATATAATTATGTTACTAGGGGAGGTACAAAATTTTATGACAAAACAAAAAGTCCCACTCAAAATATAGTGGCAGTTTTTTGAAGAAAATGGATTTTCTTCAAATTTTTAGCAATGTTTTTATTCATAAATTAATACTGTCATTACAATAAGGAAAAACTTTCTCTTTTCCCAAGGGAATTTCAACACCTGTGTTTGGAATTAGTCACCTACTGAAATTTTTGAAAGGGATTAAAAAGCAGGTGCCTAACTTTTCACTGACTTTCAGTAATCTGTGACTTAAATTAGGCATCAAACCCTCCTTGCTTCTCTGCATCTGAGTAAATGCCTGGCTGTTATCTTTAGATGCCTGTATACATTTGTAAGTATAGAATTATGGATTCAAGATCCTTCCTATTATGTTTACAGAACACGCATGCAGTTATGCTGTTATCTGGTCCAGTGTCTCTTGTGTAGAGTAGTTTGTGAATTAAGTAGTTTCAACCACCTGTGAGTTTGTGCTCTTTGAAAAAGATCGGTGCTCTGTATTTTGGAGAGTTTATGGTGTCTTGCTCTGTACAACTGCTCAACTTGCTGAACTCTTTCTTGGCATGTGCATTGGAACCAAATCAGTTCAATTGTGTTTAGCATTTTCCATGCCAGCAGAGCACAAAGTCTTCATTTAATACAGCAGACTACAAATTGAAAAGCTAGAACACCTATTGCGCATTGCAGAGAACTCAGTTGGAACACTGTGTGAATGCTTTATGAAAGCTGTTTCGAGTGAAAAATCACAATCTAGTTTGTTGATGTGAAATCCTTTTGACACAAAGATGATCTGCCTTACTGTTTTCAAAAATCCATTTTCCATGATGGGATATATAAATATCGGTGGTGTCAGCTGTAAACTATGAGATAATACCTTTTCTAATGTAATCAAATGTGTTAAAAACAGAAACCATCTGCAGAGTAACTGTCATTGTACCAAGAATTGCTTTACATTTCTAAGGTTCAAATTCATTTGTATTGTTTTTTGTATGCATAATTTACATACTGGTTTATTGTTAGTTTGTTTTTAATATTTCTTTAAATAGTAGATCTGAAACAGTTTCAACTAACTAGACATGCAAGTTCCCAGACCTGATAGTTTCTAAAAACTAAAAAATTTAAAGGATTTATAAATAACCTTTTCTGGATTATAGTTTAAATCTTTGATTTGGATTTCATTTTGCATTCTGATGCTGTGTAAGGAAAAGTTTATGTCTATATAATGTATTTTAGTTTCTAGTGAGGCTATAACTTGTAATCTCACACCCACCCATCCCAATCCTCAATCTTTTTCCCTCAGGTTTGTTTATTCACTAGCTAGAGATGGTGTTTGCAGTCTTACAATAAACTTTCCCACACTGCTTTACTTGTGAAGTTCACTTTACAGAGGAGATTCAAAATATCCGTTTCTCCTAGTGTGACTACTCAGTTATTGCGTCTGGGAATCCTAACTTCAGAAAACGAATGAGTAGTATGATGCCAACTTCTATGTTAGCAGCCTGATCTCAGCATCCAGATTATGCATTGGATTGCATTGGTTAGAGAAGTTCTTAGGGAGCATTTGCTTGCTTGAAATTTTACCTAAGTAAAACTGATTAAAAAAAATATATTTGTAAGAAGTCCGATACTCAAGCATAATTCAGAATATTTTCTGGAACAGAGACTATCCATAATACAAAAGCATTGTTGGTAGAATGTCATGATACTAAAATGATTGTGCTTGAGTGAACAGATCTGCTGTGGAATGTAGATGAAATTATGTATTATTTGTTAGGGCCTTATTCTACTGTGTAAATTAACACTGATCTTATACTTTGTAAAACTGTTTATGCAACATTATCACTGTGGAAATGTTCTTCAAAAAGAAAATGGTATGTAGATAAATATTGACTAGAAGTAATGGTGTTTTAGAAAATTAAAAAAAAAATGTTGAGATCAGGCCTTATTTCTGGTTTTCCATGAAAAAGTTTATCTGGGCCAGTGGAAGAAGACCTCTTTTTCCATATCCCTTATTAAATGGACCTTAAGTTCTGGATAGGAAGAGCTGCATGTGGAAGTGAAGCTCTCTCCAGGTTCAGTTGGGTTTCACTGCTGAAGCTGCAGGCAGGAACGACGTGAAAACGTCTGTTTTCATGTTTGTTTTTAATTGTATTAGCTAATCCGTTTTGAACAGTGTAGTAATTGAATATGTTACTTCAGCCTGTCAAGACTGCTGCAAAGAAACCCAACCTGAAGTACATCTTGACAGAAAATACATATCAAACAGTTGCTTGTCTCAGATAGATTTAGATTTTAATGTTTTATTTGAGGGAAATTTTTTTAAACTGTCTTTTAGCCAAAGTGTAGAGAAGGCTTGTCTGCTAACTGTGGATGGTTTTTTTTCTGCTGATATAGACTTCCTAACTGAGAAGTGAACCAAACCTTCTAGACTTCCTTCAGATAACCTACTGGCAGAGCAGCCATTCTTAATTTAGGTTGTGCTCATTGGACAACCTGTTGTAGTGTTAGAAGACTTTGTAACCTATGTAACCTGTTTGTGCTCCTCAGTCTCCTACTTTTCTGATTGATAATTTTCTGAAAATCTTTTGTAACTTTCTGGAATGGAACTTATTTAACAAAAAGCTAATTTGAGTTTGTTAACCATCATAAAAACATGCAATGGACAGAAGCACAGTTATTTCTTTATCTTTTTTCACTGTATTTCTGTTCAAAATGTGTTTAGTAAAACTACAGATTCTCATTTTTTTACTGTTTCTAAATTTAATTTGTCTTTTTTGAAAGCTGGAAGATCATGTAAAACAAATAATTGCAGTATTCTCTACTCAGGCCATGATAAAATTAGATTGTGTTTGTATTGACCAACAAACAATGTATGGAAACAAAATATGCATTTTGGCGGAAATTAGTTTTGTCCATTTGAAACCATTAATGTATTAGATATGTCAGTTATAAATGGAATGACTGTTGATTTGACCTGAAAACATCTGAGCTAATTTCCCTCAAGGAAGAATCACTTAGAACAAAGTATGATGATACATCCAAGTAGGTCCAGCCATTACACTGTGAGTATTTAAAAAATGGATATTAGGTTGAATGTTATCTTTAGCAGATGGTGTTCTTTTCTATAACAAGCATGTTTTTAAATAAAACTTGCTCTTTCCTGTTACACTGTAAACAGAATTTTTCATTCTGCATTCAGTGAAATACGTATCCTGGGAATGATGCCAGTGCTAATGTCAAACAATCTTGAATTACTTATGTTGAGAAAATTTTAAATAAGTACATTCAAGTACTAAAGAATTCTGGTTAATTTAATTTACTGTGGACCTTGTTAATATGGGCAAAAAAGAGAACTATTTTGTATCAAATCGTCATGGCTGCATTTCTATCTACCCTCTTTTATAAGGTATTGGTAGATACGTAATGAAAACAAATAAGGAACTGTTGGTTATTGTGTTTTGTCTGAAAAAAATAAGAAAAATAATTAAAGGGCCTCTATGATTTTCCATAATGTTTTCCTCTCAACATTTAGTTAATTCTGATTTCCTGGAACCTGAAGAGGGGATTATACAAATGTGGACTAGAAATAAAATCTCAGTCCACTAGCCTAATACTTTGAAATTCATTTGCTGGGAGAGGTAACACCAGCTAACAGGATTTGATTTCTTCCTTCGGTTTATATTAACACTTTCGTTCCTACACTAAGCCATTTTTACAAAACCATAGTGTGTAGATGGATAAGAATCACCTTCTACTAATATTAACTGTGTCTAGAGTGAAACATAGCACTATTAAAGCTGAATATTGTTGCCTATGAGTAGTTAGACTAATACTTTTCCTACTACAAGTTTTCTTAGGAAGTGGAGATATAATAAAAATGATATTGAGTCTATTATTTGAAGAACTCAATAACCGTTTCCAAAAGACATTAAAGGTGGTTTGTTATCACGAGATGTTACCATCTGGTTTGTTACCATCAGATGCTTAAGGTACTGTGCCTCAGTCACAGTTCAAAGTTAATTGAACCTGATTGTCTCCAGCCCTGAGAAAAGCTCACTAAAGTTGTTATGGCAGAGCATTGCAGACAGCCTGTTTTATGATTTCATACATTTATGATTTCATATATTCATATATTTTCATATATGATTTCATATAACTCTCCTGTTTCCTTATTGTGGTAGTTCTTCATAGCTTTTTTTCCTTCACGAATAGGTCCATACTCTTAAAAAAGAGTCTTGTGCCAAAAAATTGCCTATTAAAATTAGGATAAAAGGGATAGTATTTAGGACCAACATCAACAAAATGCAAGTATTTCTTTAACACAAGTGAACATGTATCTCTTAAGAAAATCTCATGTAGACTTAGGATACAATTAGCATGTTCAACTTGTGTGTTATCTAAACTATATTGTGTAGTGAGTGTATGTGGCTTAAGTGTGTGTTTATTAGTCTTGTATCTGTTGTGCTCAAAGAACGATACAGGATCCAGAGCGACCAGTTGGAAGACCTTTGGCTGATAACGAAAGAGCTCACACGCCGACTAGAGGAACATTTCAAGAAGCAAAACTGCAAAGATTTTGCATGTACCTTTTCTGGTTCAATTCCCCTGCAAGAATATTTTGAACTAATTGATCGACATTTTGAGGTATGTTACATGATATGTGAATCCTTAATGTTCCGCTAGTTTAAAATTGTATGTTAGTACAATGATTAATCAGATTATAACTATAGCTATCACAGGCATTTGGCTTTCAGAAAATAGAAGGTTATATCTAAGATAGTTCTGGAAAAAAATGTCATAATTTGGTTTTTAAAATACAGAGTATGCCTTGCCTCTGAAACAACCCTTGCAATTAGCAGAGCACATGTAGCCAGTGTGCAGTCTGCAAATCATACAAATTAAGGAACCAGTATTTGCCCTTCTGTTCACTGCCTGTACAGAAGCCATGAATTCTTCATTCACTAACATCATGTTAATTGTAAAATTCTTTCAAAATTTGCCCTTAGTTTTAGGCTGTTTTGCTCTTCCATACTAAGGAAACCAGGACCACTTTTTTTTCCCCCTGAGTCATCCTGGTAATTATATGGAAAGTCCCTTCAGTGTCTAAAAAAACTGCCCTTGCAGATCAAGCCCTGGAGACTCAAGAAAGTTTACCAAACCAGATATAAAAGAAATGTAATTACTTTTTCCTGTTTGACTATGCAGATGACAATGAAAAATCTCCAGTAGTTCAGATAGCTTGTAGAAATAGCCAATAGAATAGAATATATCCATTCTTTCCCTCCACACCTTTCCAGTAAAAAAAGGAAATAGCTATTTGAAGATTTCTATTAAACTTGTGTATTTGGTAAAAGCAACATATGTATGTAAGAATGAGAAATACTGTTGGATGTTTGTTCTGCCACATTTTTTGTGAGTTTGAGCCATCACCATACAGAAAAATGGAAGCTGTAGTTGGAATTTTCTGGGATTTTTTTTAAGGGGTCAGCCTAAATCCTAGTCTTAAGCTCATGGCTAATTGTTCAGCTAATTTGAAAGTCAAAATGTTTGTGTTTTTTTAAGTGACTGGTAGAAATACTGTAAGCATAAGCTTGTGGTACAATCTAGTGAAACCTAAATACGTTGAAGTTTGAAACATAGGTGTTATTGCTGTAACGCTAATTTAGGATCTAGTCAGGTAGCAGCTGGCTATTTTGAAATTTCTGAAATTTTCCAATGGTCCGAAAAGATCTAAATAGTCTATAAAGTGGGTCCTTATGCTCCCATCCCTCTTAGTTTCAACACACTCTTTTTTGACAAACCTGGGAGAATATTACCTGAGATGCCCCTTTTTTACTACTGTTTCTAGAAAAGCTACATAATATTTCTTTTTCTCTTCACTTCCCTGAACTGTTGTTCATAATCATGTGCTGACATAAAGATATGTTTCCTTATATTTAAATATAATACGATTTCTAAATTTAGGAAATTTCTGCTCATTTTGGGATATTTTTGCTCACATGTGGAAAGCTGAGTGGCTTGATGTTTCTTCTGCTAGTTATAGCATGTCAGCTGTACTCTGTTTTCTGAAAGACTCATCTTTAGTCAGTTCTATGTTAAAGGCATGTACTAGTAAGTGATGATTAATAGATAAAATAAGATTTTTTTATTATCTGAACATTTGATATACAATGTTCAAAGTTTTGTGAACACTTCGAGGAAGTTTATTGCTATAGCTGATCAGTATGCATAAAAAGGAGAAAAGGATTTCACTTCAGAAAAAGACAATCATTCAAAAAGTACAGAATCCAGTACTTCTCTTCATGCTTTCTACTACAATGAATATCAAGTCCAATACACTGTGTATATGTGTCATAAATAGCACATCAAACCAAGCCTTCAGGTCTCGGTAGTGAAATTTCAGTCTTGTTAATAGGTTTCTTGATGTGAAAATGTGCATTTTCACATTTAATTCTGGCTGTTGACAATTAGTGTTGAATTCAGTAGGAAATGATAATTCCTGAAATGTTAAAAAGCTTAATGAGGAGTGTAAAATATCAAACTGGTATAAATGACAATCATGTTTGTGTAATACACTCTGTCACAAAAATTTTACTAAACTTCTCCCGTTTCATTTGCAATGTGCATACAATATATATGACCCTTAATCTGAATTCTTGAAAACCCTTAAATTGCAGCTACGTTTGAATGCTGAAAAATTTCAGGAGCTGTTATCTGAAAGGGCCGTACAGTTTCGAGCTATTGAGCGACGACTGCTGACACGATTCAAAGATAAAACTCCTGCTCCTCTTCAACATCTGGACACCTTGCTAGAAGGAACATTCAGAGAGGTCAGTACAGTTTGATTATGAGCCTAACCCTTCTTTATCTTGTTGCTAAAACCTAGCTTAAAGCATATAAGCTGTGCTTTCCTGGTTACATTTACCATCCAAGAGACCAGGAAGCAGTAATTTGTTTAACCTAATAGTCCCTGTAACTTTCCAGATGATTTGCAATAGTTTTATTTAATCTGCGACCACAAAATCTTTACTCCTGGGTCACACCAGCTTGACAGCACATCATTCTTTCCTAACTGATGTTGATAGTGTAAATATTTTATAGTTCATGTGAAAATATTTTATAGTTCATAGCTTGTGTAAATATTTTATGGTACACTGTAAACTGGCGGAATGGTTTGGCTGGTGTAACATTCACAACAAAATTGTCTAAGACTGACCATGTCCTTCCTATGGGGATTTTATGTTCTAATCATTTCAGAATGTGATAGCTGCAAAAGAACAGTGTTTAAAAAAACAAATCATTCCTGAACCATCCTCGTACTGGACAAAGAATAAACCAATTTTTCTTCCTTTTGCTACCTCAGCTCTGCATTGCTTTAGAATAACACTTTTTCATTATGTGTTCCCTCTGTTAAGAAATTATTTTATGTGTTTTTTTGATTTTCTGTTGGAGGATCTGATTTTACTTTCTAACATGCTTTTTTTGAGAAGCTGAGTTAAAATTAGATTCCTTGCTGAAAAAAAAGACTTACCTTTATGCAGTGTTGTATATCACAATAACTAAAACCCAAAGCTGTTAAGGAAAAGTATTTGCCCTTACTGTTTCATCTAAGAAAACATTTCTTTAAATTGGAGAAAACTGCCCTTCCGTGTATGCTTATACATGAGTCAGATTTGCCCTTGAGTCTTTACTGTGAATGAGTTAACATAAGATGATTTAAGTTTGAAAGTGAGGATTTTCTGGTTGCTTTAAGAAATACTAGCTATTGTTGTGATAGATGGGTTATTATTTAACACTTTGAAATGGCGTGACTAAATAAGCCCAAAAGATTAATGTGAGTCTCTTGAGTCTGCTTTTGCTGTGTAGAACTTCTCCTTCTAAACTTAAAAGCAACTGGGATGTGCTTGAAAAATTTTCTTATGCAGTTGCTTTGAAAGATGAATTCTGAGAATATGACAAAAATCAGGTTGTTGAAATAGATACATATTGCAGAAGCTTATAAGATCCTTCAAACCAGGATTAGATGGGTGCTTTTCTTAACATTACTGTTGTGAGCCTTTTGAATTGGAATTAGAGCAGTTGGAAGGAGAATGAGGAAAAATATTTGTTTTCAGAGAACAAATGCTTAAATTTTTTCACAATTGTTAAAACTTTATTTTAAGCAAGCACACATTTTTCTTGATAGATTTCCTTTGTAATTTCTTTTGTTCATGGGAATTCACTTCCAATAAAGAAATGTTGTTATTGCTAGTACAAAGAAAATGTAGTAAAATGGTCATTGCATAGAGACCCTACTGCTGCATATGTTGTTTCAAAAGTGAGAGCTGTGGTAGGATTTAATATTGACTCTGCTGTGGGGGTGAAATAAAACAGCTCAATGATGCATTTTCTATATTAGAAAAGACCTTGTTTTCTTTAATTCAGTATCAAATTCTGTCTTTATTTGAACAAGTATGTCTAATACAAATAGTTGAGGTATTCAAAATATGGCAAATGAGTTTTCTGAAAAGGAATAATGAGGCTGGTTAAATATGAACAGTATGAAGTCTCACTCCAAAAATTCTTTTACGCATGTAGGCTTTTTGACATTGAAGTAAATACAATTTTTATTCTCATATAATTGTCTGAGAATCTCATCTCCTTCCTTATATAAAATATTTTTATAATGAGAAAATTTACCTCGTTTTATCCCCTTAGTTTAAGCTAAAGTAATTGTTAGGTACAAAGCAAGGTTTTGTTGCTTTTTACATTGGGTTTTGTAGGCAGAAGGGAAATGTGTATGTTTTGGTTTTATAGTGCATTCCAAACCTTTTCATCTAGAACAGAAAGGAGTTTCCAGTTAATTTGAATATGTGATTTTATTAGCCTTTTTAACACAGAATCTCCAGGACTTGGGCACTGCCTGAATTACATTCTTCATAGGATAACTATTATAGCCTAGGATATATAAAGCTGCCTCTTATTGCTTCCTGTATTTCCTTTTATCAGAACAGTTATGGAGCAGATGTATGACCTTTGTATGAACAACCTTTTAAATACAAATCAAATAATGAATACACAACTCATGTAATTTCATTGCCTAGGTGTGATAAATACCTACTGTAAATTTATTCTGTATGGTTTCTCTGCCCACCTGTAAATTGTTACGAATTACTGAACTGATTTGAATTTTACTACTAAAGTAGATGGTAAATGTTAATTTTCAGATTTTCAACTTCAAGTAACAGTTGTGTTTGTATATGTAGGTAGATGTACAATGCATGTCAAAATTATGGTTGCTAAACAGGAAAAAATTAATCACGCTGCTTTTGATTCTCTGGTAAAAAGCATTTCTATTTATGAACTAGTTTTTTCATTAATCCTTGTACACTAGCAACAAGGCAGGCTGTATTTAGCGCTACGATAAAATTACTGATGGGTTTATTGTAAGGAAACTTTAGCCTTACTTTTCAACTTGAAAATAATGAAGAAATGTATAAGCAGGCATTGGTTTGTGCAATGACAAAAAGCTTGCTTTTGGTTTTATTGCCCTGTTTCATATTTTCTTTTAGAATTTGTCTTTCTTAAGTAATAATAAAGATCTAAAGGGATTGGAGTGAGTAGTAACAACAGTTAACAAACAGTCACATCAGGTGTTTCATTCTGGAAGGAAAAGAAAAGCTGTTATATACTTGGTCTTGTATGTTAGAAAAAGGAAATGTTATTCTTATGATCTTTAAGAATGATTTGTAGGAAGGTGCTATGAAGAAAAATGGAAAAATCAATTTGCAATATATGCAAATTCTCGATCTCCGATTAAAAAATTTAGCAGTGCAGTTGGACATGCTGCTACCACTTGTTCTAAGAAAGGATTTTAATTAGATAAATTTAAAAGCAATTGAATGGTAGCTGAGATTGCATATATTTTTTGTAATTTAAAGGACTTCAAATATGGAATGAGATTGCAGCAAATTTTATGGTAGCTGTTGTAAACAGCATGTACTTTGTATAATGCTCCCCTACTAGAAACATGTTATTGCTTGAAAGTGTAGTTTAATGATCTTTTATGTCTACAATGTGTTTTCTGTCATATTAAAAAAAAAAGATCATAGTTTGACAGTAGCTACAGGTTCTTGCCCTGAAATCGTAATTTTCATGCATTGACTCTTGGCGAACATTACTTAGATTTCCAGGTACAAGCTGGAATTAATAAATGTCATAAAAATGAGATGCTTCAATTTCTTATGTTAGCCCACATGGATTTTATCCTAGTGAATATAAGCAATACTAGCTATGTCTAGTTATGTTTAACACTGTAACCATGTTTAAAAGCCTACTGCAGTTACATTCCTTTAGGGAAAGAGGAGGAAGGATGAATTTGAACTCTGGGGTGGAGTTCTCCTAAGGCACTAGCTGTTCTTTAACCAATTTTAAGTACTTAAGACATGAATCTGAGACAAGATTGAACAGTTCAAGTTTACAAAAAAGAATGTAATGACAAAGCAATCACTTCTACCTTGCATTGCTTCATAATTTTTCTTCCTTATTCTACTTTTTATTGTAATACAAAACAATTTGTTCTGTATCCCCACACTTCCATCACATGTAATAAACATAGTTCCTTTCCTATTCTTTGATACCATTATTGCATGGCATCTCAGGTTTCCCCATGTTCTGTGCTTTCTAATAGTGACATCTCAACTTTTGCCCTTGGCCCCAGCACCCCTCTGACGGTTGCTTATTTGTGCACTGTCAAGTCAGTGAATTAGTGCTGACTGGCAGCAGCCATCTAGCCAGACAAGATGGATGATGTCTTCTGTCTCAGTAGAAATACTAATAGTGTCTCTTCCCTCTCTGTCTGCTAGTTAAAAAAAAAAATAGTGAAAGTGAATGATTTCTAGCTCTTCATGTTACTGTAAAATTTTGTATGGAAGTGACAGTTACTAGAAATATACTGACAAAACAAGTTTAACATAAATGGTCAGCAGAGTTGCATAACCTCAGCCATCTAGACTTAAGAACTACATGTTTTACAACAGGTCTTTATTTTTGATTAGTGAGACATTTTATCTTTTCTTTCCGTATAACATGTTATCTATTTGAGACCATCTCCTGTTACTGAGAGGGCCCAATACACTTTTAAACCAGAACTTCTAGAACTAATTGATGCTGAGACTTTACTCCCTTTATTTTCTCTGAATTCAGCTATTCAGTCACATTCATCTTATTTATATTATTATCGAATAACCTGTCTCTCAGAAATACTTGGCTGTAAGCAGCAGTAAAATGGCTTTCAATGTGATTTCTAGATCTTGCTCAGTAAACAACTAGAAGTTGTCCAGATCATTCTGCTGTCTTTAGTATATGTTTTTTATTTATCTTGGCTTTTCTTGCCCTTGCATCTTGTGAGTTCTGAATTTTTCTTTTAAAATCTCTTCTTGAAACAAGGGAAAAAGTATTTGAGTAGTCTTTCAGATTTCAAGAGCTGCTCATAAGTTGCTTTTTACAGGTAGTAGAAAATAACATAATTCCTACAGGTCTTTTTTTTTTTTTCTGTATAACTTCCCTCATCTGTTTTCCCTTCTGGAAAGTAAGTGTAGCATTTCACCATCAGTCTGTTAGAAGTGGTCAACAAACAAAATTGCTTCCAGGTAGAGATACCATGACTCCTCATTTAGAATAAAGAAGGCAGTGCCATCAGGAGGATCCATTTTAATTCTTTACATGGCAGTAAACTGTAGAAATTTGTTGCCTGTGACTGAGAAAGCTGTGACTTTCACATGTAAGGGTAGCTGTTTTCCTTGAGGTCTATGATGTGAGCTGCCCCTTGCATATACAGCCCTGGATGTTTGTTGGGAATCTTTGAGAATTCAGTGGAGACTTCTAAAGAAACAGATGAATTTTATGAAGGATTTGGAAGTCAAATGTCTCTAAATGAGTGCATTGGTTCTTTCAATTAGTAATGTCATAGGCATTGCCCTTTCCATTTCATATGAAAGTTTTGAAGAAAGCTGCTTCTTATATTTTCAGAACTTTGTGACCCTTTTTTACACAGCTGTTTCGTTGATGTGGCATAATTTTAACAGGAAGATGGACTATTTCATGTGTTTGAGATGAAATCGAGGCAATTGTTCTATGAATGCCAACTGCAAAAACGTAGGACTAGCCCACATTTTTATGTTACAGCACAGGATTGGTACTGAAGTGTCCTTGTTTGTTCTTTGTTTATGGATAACTTTTTTTTTGGCAACTGGTTTGATCATTTTGGAACCCTTCAATCCCATGTCATTTTCAGAGTGACTCTGAGTTACTATACTACATGACAGGATCTGTTCTGGTCTTGAAAGCTGACATTTAGATAATCAAACCTAAAGCTAACTTTACAGTATTCTTTTTCTCAAAGAAAGAAAAAAAATTAGAGCAAGACATGATTAAAGCACGTAGGATTTGCAGCCGAAAGAACATTCGGCTCATTTTAAAGAGTTAACTAAAGTTTTTTTTTTAGAAAAACCTCCAAGAGAAAACTATGATACATCAAACTTTCAAAACTAAATATATGGAGAAAAAGCAAACCTCTTTCATCCCTGGACATAATTTAGGACGCCATGGGAAGTGCACTAAATATTTATGTTTCTTGAGGTTTCAGCAGAATGTGTAATTAATCTAAATTTTGGACAGAACTTAAAGGAACTAACTTTGAGCACATCTTACTTAACAAGACATTTGTGAGGAATTTCTTGCCTAGTGTTGCTGATCCTGCATGTTATGTCTCTTTTATTGTGGTTTGTGATTAAGCGAGAGTGTTGAAACCTCGTCAAGCAATATTTTATGCATTAAAATACTATGTGATTGTTCTTGTGCATTTTTAGTATTTAACACTATCAGACAAAATTAGTTTTGGGTGTAAATCATTACATGATTGAGATAACTATTTGATTCTGAATTGTATCCCCTGAATCATATGATTTCCTCTTGGAAATTTTAGCATTTCATGCGAAAACTAATATTTCCACTAACAAATGACAAGTTAGCATTTGTTAGCATATTTTGTCCTTCTCGTCTAACACTTCTGATCACTTTTTGGAACAGATCATTAGCTGATTTAAACCATTGTTATTCCAGAGAGCCTGGTTATAAGGTGCAGGATTCTGGCCAATCTGCTTTGCTTGTGCTCAACATCAGCTAGATGTGAATTTGATGTCATCTGGAAGCTTTGCACTTGTATCAAAGTTGAACAAAAAAAACTTACTAATACCCCTTCTTCATACCATGAATACAGCTGTGTGGAAAAGAGAGCCACTCTAACTGGAAGGTTCTAACTTATTTTCATGTCTTCAGCATCTTGTCACTGCGTTTGTGCTTCCTTTGAGATCTCCCCTCTTTACCTCTGTTTGTTTCCTGTTTTTCTCTACTCTCAGAATAGGATTCCCCCAGCTATCAAATGATACCCTTCCATTTGGTTTTTTAGTCTGTTATTTCTGGGATTTGGTTGCAGACTCACGTGATTGAACTGACTTCTGTATGGTCAGGTTTTTTGTTCAAGGGAGCTGGAAATACCCTAGGTTAGTAATCCTTGGTTTTTTTTCAGGCTGTTAGATAGAGTAATTTCCTTCTGATATTTTCATAATGATGTCAGCACAAAGATGAAGAGTATATTGAAGGCAGATACCTCTGCCCTCATTAGAGGTAGGTGTTTGTGTACATGTGCACATGTACTTGTGTAACTACACACAATTCATTTGAGTCTTCAGAGTTGTTCCCGGGTGTCTTTTTAGTGTTGTGTATTTAAGAGCCAGAATTTTACTTCCATGATAGTTGATATAAACAGGTCCAGCACCTAATATACTATATAATAATATCCTCATTTCTCTCCCTAACTCATTTTTATCTACCGATTTAGGAAGCCAGACTCTTTATTTCTAACCTGGAATTTAATACATTGCTAGGTGTTATACAAAGTAAGTATGTGCATTACTAAGTAAACATAATTTCCTAATGTTTTGAAAGCGTAGGTACTGTTCCTTGCATTATTTGAACACTTGCAGTGTGTGGAGCACTTTGATCGTTGGTGGTTTGTAGTCAGTGGTATATGAAACTCAATATGTTCTGTTCGCTAAAACACAGGGAATGTCATTAAAGGTCCATTAACTCTTTGTTCAAACCCCTTAACTCTTTTCCTTGCTTATTAATCAGTTGATAAAAATCTCAGAAGTGTTCATTAATGATTGAGTATTCTCTCTCGAATGGCACTTCTGACACACACGGCCTCAGAAACTTGACATTTTGGGAATGATTCATTACTTGATTAGTAAGGACTTTTACCTCAAAGCAAAACCATTAGGTTTTATCATGCATGACTCAAGGGCTGTATATCACACCCGCTCCTGTAATAGTCATTTTCCCCAGATAATGTCAGTGAGAGCTACACCCATAGTATAAATTAGCTCTTTTTGGCTTGAATAAATATGCTGTTCTTTGGAGGAGTTATATTTAACTTCTCTTGTTTTATTGCTGTTTCGGCTAAATGTAGCTTTTTCATAGCCACTAAAAGCAGCTTGTTGGCTATTACATATAATTAAAATTCTCTATTTTACTGGTGTTCATGTAGCGTTATATTTCCATTTCCTTAAGACTTTTTAAACTTTAACAGTAGAATACTTACAATGTCATCAAAGCCCCTTTTTATTAGAAGATGTATTCTAAAAATGTCTGAAAGTAGTTAGCTGTGCTTGAGAAGCAAATATTAGGATGGCTGGCACAAATCTCCTGATTTTGGTCTGTGGTAGCAATTACTTGCTTCATTGTGGGACAGTCTTCAGTTAGTCAGTTTGTGGGACAAATGGGTAATATTGTTCGTATCATACTCATATAGTAAGGTTTTTTTGTGGAGGGAGTTAGACACATGTAGAAGTTGGAAACACTACAGCCATCACAAGAGAAAGAAATTGGAAGTAAAATGTCCTTGTGTGTGTAGATGTGGCACAAAGGGCCTCAACTGGGGTCTGCTGGACTGCGTTCAGTCTGGCCTGTCACATTTTCCACAGAGGAGGGTTCCAGCTATGCTGTGCTGTGCCCTACAGCCCCGTCTACTGAATTTCTCCTCTTGAACCTGTGAATAGCCAGCTTTTTGAATACCCACTGCTTCATTCAAATCAGTAAGGGACCAAAGGTGTGATTTTTATTATTTCCCCCCACCCCCCCACTCCACTTGGGCTGCAGTTACCACTTTAAACCTGTGGCACCAATGTGACCTATCGGAGGATTCCCCAAACTATGATTCAGTGCTCAGGGGTATGGACGGATTGTACCTCCTGGTGTATAAAGGCAATAGTAGGAATTGATTTATGTCACTTATTGTGACGTAAGCATTCTCTGGCACGCTTTGTTGCGTTGGCTAATGACTTTTTAAAGGGGAAGAAATAATATCCCTTTGTAGGGGTAGATCTTATATCCT
Source organism: Manacus vitellinus (assembly GCF_001715985.3). Taxonomy (NCBI): domain Eukaryota; kingdom Metazoa; phylum Chordata; class Aves; order Passeriformes; family Pipridae; genus Manacus; species Manacus vitellinus. Next base: position 9,429,254 of record NW_021940535.1, on the reverse strand, counting down.
CATCCTAATATGAGTTCACCAGACCATGTATGAGGGCTTTTTATAGGGGCTGAAAGAACCTGTATGTATTTGAATGAATGAAAATGGCACCGATTGGCTACAATTCCCAAAAGAAAGGAATACTGATGAGTTTTATTTTTTTGAAAGAAACATCATATCTGTTAATCTCAATTACCAGATACCCTTGCTGAAGCTTAAATCATTGACAGGCTCTTTTACTGGGAGAAATGTAATCCATAGGCAAGAGAAGAAGTGCTATGCAGTGGTGTGATCAAAACTTGAATAAAAAAAATTGATGCTATCTTCATAGGTGGATGGAAAGCACTCTTATTTCATGCTCCTTAGAAAGTTTTCTATATCAACCCTGTAATTATGTAGTACAAAAGCATTTGAGACATAGAAGCTGTAAGCTAAGAATTAGTGAGCATGTCTGGTAGAAGTTACAGTGGTTTATTTGGTAGTTTGCATACATGATCTTTGTAAAATTTCTCATTTTAATTGAATAGTCTAGATATGATGAATTAATTGAATATTAAATTATTATCCATTTTGGTTGATTTCTACATGCAGTACTAAGACCATTTTTGATGCTTGTGATGTAATTTTAATAGTTTGGTTTTGGGTGGCTACTGTACTTTTTTTACTAGTGTGTACCTGGGTGCAGTGCCTTCAGGTAGCTGAATTAACTTTGAACTAGATAATTTTCTGGTGTAAGCTCACAATAAATGATACTTATTTCTTTGATGTGCAATAGATGAGAGTTTTGCATTGTGGATCAATGGCAAGTATATGTTGGTTTCAAATTCATACTGAGTAAATATTTCACAGACTTTGATACTTGGATTCAGTGAAATGCTTGTGTTCATGTCAATTTATGTGTTCATTATACCAGCAATACATACTAAGAGGGAGAGCTACACAATTTGTGTAATTCAGTAGCATTTTGTGACAAACTCTGGTTTAAAACAAAACGAAAAGATGTCCCTTCCCCAAAGCAAAACTTCAAAACACCTGGGAAATAAATATTTGGTGGCCAAATGAACTAAATTATTTATTCATATAATGCTTGCAGATCTTGATGTGAATTGGGTATTGAAGTGGATTTGGTTGCTGTTGTATCTATACTGTAAACCCAGCAATACCAAGCTATATTGTCTGCAAACTTAAGCTAAAAATATTTTACCTCAGTCTGTACAACTACTTATTTCCATTAACATATAGAGAATGAGCATCTGAATTACTGTTCTGGTTTTTTTGAGTACTCTTGCAGGTGTGAAATTTAATTTAGTCACTGATGATGGCTAGTCCAAAATGACTTGTATAGACCAATGTCAGTGGTAGGAATAGATGTCAGATCATCAGTCCCCTGCTCTGCACACTCCTGGTCAGCTCAGTTAAGATTCTGTGTGGTATTACTTACCAGAGGCAGTATAGTAGTAGGTTGGATTCCTGAAGAAAAAAAAAATCAAAAAATAGTATAAGTGCTCTATAAAAAAAAAAAAAAAATCTGTTTCTTGTATGTGTGTTCCTTGCAGTCAGCTCAGAGCTGATGCTCTAACCACTACCACTCTGAGGAAAAATGTAACTTGTGTGGTCATTCTCCCAATTTAGATCTTTTTAATAAAAGGTACAGTTTATGTTGGAGCTAAACTGTTGGTTAAATCTGTAAATTGACAAAAACAAAAGGGAAAAGAACTTTCCCATTTCTTCTTGCCAGTTGGCATTTCAACAAATCTATTTTATATTTCAGTTGTGCTTAAATTCCACAGAGTAGGTGTTTCTACATTGTGAAGCCTTTAATTATTCCACTGTGGATAGTTTAAACCAGGATGAAAAGGAAAAAGGTGGTTAATTTGGTGTAATGAACTGAGAGGTTCAGAAGTCAGGAGGGAAGAAGACAGTAGTGATGAGTATCATAACTACGGAGATACTATTTTGAAGCTTTTATTAAATAGGATGTTTTGTCCATTCTGCTTGCCTTGAGTTCTTTGACAAAGTTTCATGGCTGCAGATTTCTTGGTTTAATATTGGCAATTTGTTATGGATACAGACTTGCTGTTATTTAGATATCTTAAAATTAAGTGCTTGTTTGAGTCCCTTGTTGGATGGACAACCAGGATGCTGAAATGTTGAGGTGACAGGGTTTGACTGAAACAGCTCTAATCCTTATTTTTCCAGAAAGCCTTTTGGTCAATATGGTTGCTGAAGGCTATGCTTACCAGACTAAGTTCCTCCATGGGTAGGAGAAGTGGGGAAAAAGACATTATATATCACAGGAACTAGAGTTTTTAAATGGTATTTTTAAAGGAATCATTCCACTTCCATTTAGGAAATTTGAAAGTATTTGGGATGGATAACATAATTTTTATCTTGTTCATTGTTTATACTCTTAAGGCCAGTCTACTTAGAAAAACAACACCTATTAAAGGCCTTTGAATTCAGAGTCTTTCATGTCACAATGGGTCTATTTACTGCTGTCAGTAGGCTCGTAATATATTCAGCTTGAAGAGGTTAACAAGCATACCTCGGAGTGTTACTTTTATTTTCTGTTCTGTGACACTTAGCAAAATCCCATTATACAATTGAGTAGTATTATAATGTTAAAATGTTAATTTGTTCTGCATTCCGTTAAAATTGGATTTTTTTCTTGTGCATTGGCCCATGCGTTTTGTATAAAACCTATAATTTAAGCACTATTCCATAGAAGTACCCTAAATTAGTAACCTTTTGCCTTTGCTACCTTAATTACATCTCATTACTTAGTACTTAAAGAGCAACCTCTAGCTATTGGTTAAATATTTGCTAGCTAAATAGATTTGTAGTGTTAAAGGAAACAGTAGCCCTTGCCTCTGTTTTAACTTGATTGGGATTTCAGAGGTTTGAGAAATTCCATGCTTTGCTGGACGAAAAGTAAACTTTTTGCATTTTCCTTATTTTTTCATTTCTCCTTAACGAGCATTTAATTGTGTGTTATCTGTCTGTTACACTCCAACAGGCAATTGAAAGTCTGTCTTAAAATAAGTACTTTCAAAAAGACTGTTGTGTTTCAATATGGTCTATGTCTTCTATCTCCATTTATTCCTTTTAACTTTTTTAAGCATCTGATACAAAAAAATTTCTTTTTTTATTGTGGAAACAAATATGAAGCAGCTTGCTTGGCTACTAATAGCTATCTTCCAGATTTTTACTTCCTTTTGGGAAGAAGGCTGTATTGTTTGATCAGAATCACAAGGAGTATGATTCATTAAAACATCTGTTGAGTTGTCTTTTCTGACAAATTGAAAGATCACTTCTCTTTGGTCTTTTAATTGTATGCAGAAGTCATAATCTGCAGAAGTTATTAACAGCTTGCAGGTTGACTTCATCTTCAGTATTCTTATTAATGTCTATTGGATTGTATTTTTGAATTTTATTTTGGTTTATTTTTTGCTATTTTTCTTCTGTATGAAACCATGTGAAGAGACTATAGTTTATAATTAAGTTTATAATTTAGTTAGAATTTCATGCTGTTAAATTCCCTGTCATATGCAAAGATATCCTGTTTAATTTCCTATTTTACTTTTTTTTTTTATCTTTCTGAGAGCCACGGTAGTGGAAGCTTGTTTACAACAGATTTGTCTATCTGACTTGATTCCTACTCAATACATAAGTACTGCTCTTCTTATCTGGTTCTTAAATTGATGTTTGCACTGTCCACTTGCTTTTGGAAGCCCGATGTCTCCAAAAAGTTCCTTCACCCATTCTTCCCATATATTTTGTTACACTATGGGTTAAAAATTGCAGACTGGCATGGTTACAGTTTGAAGTATAACTCTCCATTTATGTTTATTGTTGTAATACCACTGACTTTTAAAAAAGGCAAGAGGCAAGTGGAGAAAAACACATTGATAAAAGTCTTCATCTTGTTCATGTTTTTTTCTTCTGTGGGAAAACCATCTATGGAACAGATAAACGTTTGCCCTCTAGTGTATAAATTTGTTCCTGTGAAAACCAGTTCTAATTTCTGAAATGTATGTTATTAAACTTTTACTCAAAAAAAGTTTAGAGGTAGACGGCAATATCAGCAGCGCATTTGCAGGGAAAGTGGTTGGCTTGTCCAGTTTTAGGCTCTGTACTTCAAACTTTGAAGTAGATAGTTTCTCTGAAAACAACTTTTCATGCTTTGTTTCCTATGTCACTGTTTATACACTCTGTATCTATAAGCTCAGAAACCATTACTTCACTATTCATGCAAAGGTTTGAGTGATTTGTTGCTTATTGTCTGTATTTGTTCTTGGTTTGAATTCAGCAAATCAATCTGTAAAGGCAACAACTGCCTAAGAGGCCCTGTTTTATTTTCCAAAAGAAAAGTTCTGTGGAAACCTTTCCCTGAGAAGAGTTTTTGAGATTTATGTGGATTACAAAGCATTAAGAAGGGTCATTTCTTAATTTTCTTTCCAAGCAAAAATGCCAAGATACAATTTTAGCAGGTATTAGCAAAAACTGAAAAGTATGCTTTGTGTTCTGGGACTGGTGCCAGCATCTGTATTTGCAACTCCCAAGACAGGTCTGAGTGAAACCTTTTCCTCATTGCCCTCAGAAGACTGCTAGAACAAACCTGTGACATTTCTGTTCAGTTCCATCTGTGATATTTACTTCCCCTTCGTAATTTTTTTTTTTTTAAGTTTATGGCTTCTGCAAAGGAGTTTACTCTCTGGGGAGCGGTGAGGGGGGAGACAGAGAAGGAAAGAAAAAAGTCAGAACACTTTGTTTTGATCACAGGTGCATTTTTGTAGTAGGAGGTCACATTTAATTTGTGTAGCATGTTTCGGTGATTCTGAATCCCAATTATCATGGGAGTTAATAGCTCTGACTGTTAACACGAGCTGAGGTCTGTTCTCTAGCCCAGGTAAGTTTGTTCATTTTTTTTAATTGAAACAAATGGGACTGTAAATTGCAACATTTCATAAAATGTCCAGTAAATTGGAGTATTTTTTTAAAAGAGATTCAAAGTCTTGTCTTGTTTTCTATGAATGTTACAACCTATGTTGTTTCTTTATTTTTTTTCATATATTGATAGGAGATCAAATAGAGGGGGTTAGGTTTCTGTGCATATGTTGCTTCTTCAAAACAGTGTGTTTATCAGATGAAGGACAGATAAAATGGTGCATGCAAGTCCAGGTTCTTCTAATCTGTGTTTCAAGCTGCTTTTCTGTGCCTTATTGAGGAACTTAATTTGTTGTAGTTTTATTCTGAGCAGTAGGGAGCCCTCTTTAATCCTATTCTATCTAGGACTGCTTCAGATGCTCTAACTTTGAAAATAGACCACTTTATTAGGCCAACTAAATATGGATTTAAGTGTCTAAATACTAGTTTGACAATATGTGTGCTTCAAAAGCGTGCCTTTTTAACAAGAAATAAGACTCCTGGATTTTTGCCTCTCTGTTTTGTTAACTTTTGCATTGTATAAGGAACAGTTTTGCTTTCAGTGGAAAAATGGATTGTTCCAGCAGAGTGCAGCAAAAGACAAATATTGTAAATATGTTTAGCTTTCCTGTCAAGAGTTGATAAATTGTAAAAAAAGAACTTAGATAAGGAGGTCATCATGCATAAAATACCAAACAAATTATGGAGGTACTTTATAACAAGATTGCAGTTTAGTTAAGTTCTTTCTGCTGTTTTTTCCTTCTGAAACTCTAAGACACTGATAGAATTTACTAGTCATTAACAAAGTGTTTAGTGAATAAGTGAATAAGTAAAGATATTCTAAATGCTACTGGTTAGTACTTTATTTGAGGCTGGATTGCAAGCTGATAGAAGAGTTGAGGCTACAATTCAGGATTCTTCCCTTTTTCCCCATACTTAAACTATTGGCCTCCCCTACCTTTTATAATTTTAGCTACTAATGTTTTGTTTCTTTGGTAGCTTTTAGTGTTTGGGTTTTTTTTACCTATATGATTGCTCTGAAGTTTGCAAGCCTCATGTTTTTGGCCTTGGTTTCACTATAACATGCAAACATTTTTCTTTATCCTTTTAAAGCCTTACTTTAATTGACATCATTAAGAAAAGATTATATAGTTACCTTGACCCTCCACTATGTAAATAAGAGTAGTGTGCAAATAGTGCTTTCTGGATAATATATACAGTTTGAGTCAGTCTTTTAGTTTAATCTTGAGGGGAAATTCCCAGAGATGCCAAAGTGTTCTTGATTGTTCCTTATGTGTCTGCATGTCTAGACCCACTTAAGGATATTTTTTCTTTGTACAGGCATAACTTTGATGGATAGCAGCAATATAAAAGAATAGTGAAGATGCCACCTAAAAGTATAGTTTTTTTATAACTCTAAACCCAGCAGTAATTTTCAGAAACTATAAAGAAGAAATTTAGCCTTCAAACATGGTGATGAGTGTAAGAGCTACATATATTCACTATTTTCTTAGCTAAATATATATATTAAGAAATTGAAAATTAGAACAGATGTGTAAAATATTTCTTAAGAAATCTCAAATGAATGTGGTTTTCCTTAACCCATCTTTTAGAATTCATATAATTTGAATCAAACTATAGGTTTTTACGAATAGTTTCTAGTGTTGTTCCCATGTCAGAATCTGGATTTAGAGCCCTAAGCAGGCTTATGTTTTCACTGCTTGGGTTGCAGCCTGATCCCCTGGTCCTACTGATCCTGGGTTTCAAAATGCCTTGCACTGCCAAAGTTAAAGTGGGAACTGTTCCCAGGGAGTTGATTCTCAGCTCATTAATCAACATGAACAGGTCATATGAGAGACTGAGGACAAGTGAGTCTGCTGGGATCCTAGTCCAGTCGTTTGTGGGCCCTGATGACCCATCACCTCCCCAGTCTGCCTTCCCATCCTTCAGCGGGTCCCCATCCCCTCTTGCCACCAGTGGCCCTTCCCTGACACTTTTGCCCAGGAGAAGTGCAGGGTACTTGCTTGTTGCTCTAGTCCCTTCCTCTGCCTGCTCCTTCTCACTGGTCACATGAGGACAGTTCCCCAGGGCACAGCGAGAGAAGTAGCATATGCAGATACTGATGTTGCCATGCTGAAGGAGTAGGGATGTTTGTTTGGAGAGAAATCAGATCAGGCTTTTAGGAGGCTATCCCAACATTTCAGTCTGCTGCAACTAACAGTTCCCAATTCTCCCATGTCCTCTGGCTCTAGCAGCCGGTGGCAACAACCTCTGATATATGCTGAAGGATATTCTTCTACTGAGACTTTGAAACTCTCATATGACAGTAAGAAAAACCTTTCTGTTTAATTTGAAAATTCCTGGGTTTGGTTCTGATCAAGTTGTTCAACGCAGTGTGAAGTAAATAAATTTTTGGAGTACCTATAGACTGTAGTCTATAGGCTCAAGGCATCCAGTGTATTGCATGCTGTGCAAGCAAAGAATAAGCTTTTTCTTTTTCCTTTTTCTTTTTTTTCCCCCTGAAGATTTTGCCATTTCAGTACACTAAATCCTAACCAAGTTTTGAGTCTAACAGATCTAACATCCTTGGGTGAGGATGAAGGTCAGAGTGATAAGAACATGGAGGTATTTAGGAAAGCTGTTACACAATAAGATGATTCTGGTTCATTTCTTGGCTTTTAGTACTGTTTTTTGTTTAAATTTTTGGATCTGTCTCAGTCTGTAGTCTGAAGGGAGTTAGTTGCTGACCTTTCCCATACCAGAAAAACTTAATGAGAGCAAGAATGGTGCAAAGCTCATCTAGTGTTTTTCTGGCTTCAGCTTTGTGAAGATTTTATTTACAAGAAGACAAAGGGGAATATGTTTAAGAATCACTCACTAATGAGAAAATGTGATTGTTGGAATGGCCATTATTCCTGTGAAAGTAATACTTAATTTTACACAGCACTTTGTTAGTTTTGGTAGACTAAAGAAAAAGTAGTCAACAAATACAGGCCATAAGGACCATGAAGAAAAGTTTAAAATTCTTTGCAAATAGTGTGGGACATGTGGCAATGGCTAATTTTAGGTCTGCCCTACAGGATTCTTTTAACATTTCTTTTGTGGTAGCACAGTGTGGCCACACTCTGGTTGGCACTCTTCTCTGCAGGCAGTCCAAATTTAAATTACCAATAATTGCCTCAAATGTTGTGCAGACTAACACAGTATTTCTCTTTTGTTTTGTAACATAATGGGTATCTTCACACTCATGGATTTTTTTTCTTACTTTTTATTTTCCCTAGCTGTTTGGAAGTTGGAAGCAAGGAAAGATAAAATGAAGTGCTTAAAATGCAGACAAACAGCATCTCACTGTTATACAGAAGCATTGCTTTAATGCTGTAAAAATGAATATTTTAAATTGGCACTGACAGCAGTCAGGAGCTGGCCTCTGACTCTGCCTTCTGGCGGGCTCAGCTGAGCTGTATACCTGCCAACTGAGTGGGCTTTCTGTGTAGGTAGTTTGTATTTGTATTTTTAGGTGCTCGTTGCTTCATGAATTCTGCTAGGAAGACCACTGGTAGATTTGAAATCACAATTTGAAAAAGTATTAGGGTTTACAGGTGACTGAGATAGAAGTATCATTGCAAAGATATAATGATGACAATGAGAATAATAATAAATAATGAACCTGAAGATAGTCATGAAAGCTTTTGGTATTGAGAAGATTTTGGGATAATTATTATGCCTTGATAATTGTCATGAGTGAGAGTCAATAGGTTGATTCTGAAATTAATATATGAAGAAGCCATTAGTCTTTGAGAACCACTTTGTGTAAGTAGTAGTTCCAGAAAATCAGCAAGTGGGAGGAATGTTATAAGAAAGTTTCTACAAAAAGCACACTAACTATTTGGGGGTTTTTTGAGATGAGGAAAAGAGAAGTGGAGTGATAACTTCATGATGATATGATGTGCCTGTGTTTTGTTTTGATTCAGTGATGATACAAACTATATGACCCTGGTCTGACTATAACACGTGAGCTGCACGCAGAGAAAGAGGAGAGTGTCAAGACCCTGGAATACAGAGATGTCTTTGTTATCATGATACCAGGCCCTTTGCAGCCTTCATTTTTACTTTTCCAGGCACTGCAACGAGTAGGGGGTATTTATGATCTGCACAGAGCCTGGCTCTTCATGGAAGTTGTGGAGCAGTAGGGAAAGATAGATTTTTGAAGCCTACAATAGAGGTGGGTGCAGATTGGTTTAAGTAAGATATTACATAGGAAAGCACTTTCTGCCTATAGTTATCAGTGCTAGTGAGAATAAAAAAGATCGATCTTAACTTGAGGGAGGTACAATGGTTGTTGCTTTTGGGTAAGAAGATTTTAGGAAGACTGAGGGCTGAAGGAATGTGATAGAGGTTGTACTTGGAAGAAAAGATGGATAAGATGACACACTGAAGAGGGGAAGAGAATCTGGAACTTTAAGACAAAATAAGACATAGCACTTTGTCTTAGTTTTTAAATCCAAATCATTTATAGAGGCCTAGAAGTTATTTAAAGCAGGATTGGGCATTCAGATTTTGTGTGTCCTTATTGGGAGGGAAAGCAGGGGGAGGGGAAGAAAACCCAGCATATACAGAAGCTAGTCATGCTTCAAAGCAATAATAAATATTTGGTAAAGATAAAGCAACATTTATGCTGCCTTTACACTTTTGTCACAGTTGAGTCTTTTCATCTAGTAAAGATAATAAATGAATAAACATAAAATATTTGTGTTTGGAAGTTCTTCCTTGGTGTTCATGAAGAGTATTTATTTTCCATCAGTCCATTACAGTGTAACATTGATTGGTGCGTGTAATGTATTATTCATACTGTTCTAGTTTCATCCCATTAGCAATGCCAACATTATGCTGAATTCTGTAGTGGTAATCTTGTGTGAAGTCTCTGTACACTGACTTCTGCAGTGATTCAGATCCTGTTTCATGTTTAGTGACAAGACAGAGAGAACTGCAGCACCTTACTGATATTACTCAGTCTTTGTTCCCCTTCCTCCCTCCAATGAAATGAGAATTGTATGTGTACTGTAGACCTATAAAACCAAATTGTGAAAAGCAGAAAGTATATCAAAACTGGTTTATTTTTGGTTCTTGCATTGTATCTTTCTTTGCCTGATAGCTAATGTCTTTAGAACAGTCAATAACTAAAACCATCACATTACAAAAATAACAAGAACAGAATTAAAAACAGCCTTCAGATAATGTAGTCTGGCATTTTGGTCCACAAGTGTGATTCTGTGGGCACAATTTTGATAATGTAAGTTGTTGTGTGTAGGGCCGATTTAAATATCTGCTAAATTCGACTGCTCGGCATTGTTAAGATTACTGAAGGTCTACCTAATGCTAGTACAAAAAAAGAACTTTTACATTTGTATCTAGTGTTTACTTCTTTATAATTTAGTACAGGAACTTCTTTTCACGTGCAACAGGCCCAGCCCAATGTTCATCAGAACAATAATCTATTTGTTCACTGATTGATTTGGGCCTGGTGTGCTTAGGTGAATACTTAAGGTTTGTATCTTTTGGTCTGAAAGAAATAGACTTCTCCATTCACTTTTCTGAGAATTGGGATCTTAAAAATTGGAAGCTTTAGACAGATGAATGAAGATGAATTAAAAAAAAAAATCTTAGTTCCTTAATACATAGGATGTGGATTATGGGGAAATAAAATTAAAAGCTTGAAAAATTTTTCTTTCAAATATTTTCATTTTTGAAACAGCTGTGTAAACAATGAAATAGTCTCTTCTTGGTATGAATACTTAAAAAAAATCCCATGCTTTAAGGTAGATATGTCGTGAAGGAGAAATGGCTGGCATTTGTGAAAAATCTTTGGATTTTTGTCTTTGGAGACAGGGAGAACTTGAACAAGGTTGCGAGTTCTATTGGGGAAATTGGAAGCTCACAGATCAACCAGACTGACTCCCATGGTTCTGAAAAAATGAGATTTTAAGGGATAAATGAGATGGAGTGAATAAAACAAACAGCTAGAGGGACAAAAGGAATAGATTCAATAGTCAAGTAAGAGTATACCAAGGGAACAGGAAACAAAAATTTCTCTTTTAAAGAATGATGGTGGGGAAGGGTGGGTATATTTGGTTTAAAGTGTGTGCTTATTCCAAGAGGTATGGTGGTACTATGGTCTTTATTGGAGTTGGGAAAAAGACTTGCTCAGCCCTTTGGAGAATAACTAGGCAAGCATTCTTCAACAGGCTCTAGATGTTCTGAAAGATACTTGTCTTATGTATATGCAGATTTTTTCTGTTTCTCTGAGAAGGAAATGTGCATGCTGGAATTTATGTCAATAAAACACTGACCTTTCAGAACTTAAATAAAAATGAGGTAGAGAAAATTCAGTTGTTTACAGTGGTGTTGTCATGTCTTCATTATAGTAAAATTGTGTCGTGAGATGTTGAGTAGATGTAATACAGAAAATCTGGGTAAGTTACTATTTTCAGTAAAGGCTTATATATTCAGGTTTGCTTTGATTTTACCATCGTTTTTGCAGAATAGACTTTGAAGGATTGCCTAACGTGTGTATAGTGAGGTTTTCAGAAACATGCTTGAGTATACTGAGTGCTTAAAATAATTATTCATTAATTGCAGCAGGCTTATATATGATGTCAGACAATTATAACAATTGATTTTTAAAGAATTAATCAAAATCCTTATTAAAATAGTATAGGATGAATCTATTTGCATACAAAAAATAGGGAAGAGGCTTCACACATGGTTCAATAATCAGCAAAAACCCCTCCCCAGTGTATTTTCTGTCCCCCTATACCCGATATTATCCAGCATATGAGGAAAAAAGATTTTTACAATACCTTATGTGGTATTTGACCTTCATAATACTAGTCACATCTGAATGCATTCCAGTGAATAGGACAGTTATGGGGAAAGAATTTAGTCTGGCCAGGATAGGATATACCATAGCCAAAAAGCTCAGTGGATTATAAGATATTTCTTCTCACTGGCTTGCAGTTTGTATAATTTATTTTCTGGTATTATAAATTTTGCATTCCCTACTTCATTTGAGTCCAACTTTGGTGGGTGCCATTCCGGAGTCTTTTCATCCTGATGATTAGAAAACTTAATAGGAATTAAGGAGGGTCGGCACCACACTTCCTAGGGTAGTGCTTTAACCCCTCTGTAAAGGATCCTGTGTAAAGATGCACAGCATCAATTAGGTGCTTTCCTGGATTTGGCTTTCTGAGTCTTTAGTGGGTAGCAGGAGCTCCTGTAGAGCCCCAAGCTACCATGGTCTTGCTGGCTGTGGTGCGCTAAGCCAGCAGAGATATACAGACAATATAGACATGAGATGGTGTTTTGCACTGGAAGCTGCTGGTCAGTTATGATCCCAGTAAAAAAGGCCCTCAGACTCTGTAAGACATCATTCACGGTGCTGTTTGTTGGAACTAACATTGTAAGAAGCATCTCTTCAAATACTGGGAACCCCAACATTACCTCCAACACATACGCAGTGTGCTGGTTAGACAGCACCTGTGGAAGAGATTCTCACTTTTGACCGTTCTGGCTATTAAAAGATTTTCTAGGAAAACAAGGAAGCTACTCTTTGTCATTTGTACAAAAAAAAAAAAAAGGAACAATGTTCTTGGGAAACTTTGCTGCACTGTCAGGTAAAGACAAGGCCGGGCAAGTGATACAAGTTGCTGGTATAGGGGTGGAGCTGCCAGCAGACTGCATGTGGGATTTGTGCCACACAACCCTGAAGACCACTCTGGGCAGGCAGCAGAGCACTGGCCTGGGCCTCTGCAAATGAAATGTGTGGATCACAAACTCCTCATGTGCCAAGTCTTCAGTCACAATCAATACAGATGTAAAATTCAAATGAAGTCCAGTAAATGAGATTGTTTTAGGTGCTGCTCAACTCAATGAAAATTAGTGTTCAGTTTTTAAAGTAATTTTTTATATTAATATATACAAAAGCATGATTTTATAAATTACTTAGAAATAATAGATATAATATACTTAGAAATACAGTAGGTGATACATATTAATTATTCCTAGTTCAAAAAAGGTAAATTTTATTAGTAAAACAAACTGCGTACAAACCTTACAATATGTTTTCGGCAGATACCAAATAACAGCAAGGGAGTTTAGCAGCTAGCATATAATTCTGTGTTTGTTGTGTAAACAGTTTTTCTTTTCTTTCAAGTTTAATATACTTAGGGACAGACTTTCCTTGCTTATTTCAAACTGATAACAGCAGCTGAAAATAAATAATTAGGTCCAGCAGCCAGTCTCTGCCACTTAGATGTTTAGGATTTATATATTGCATGTAATTAGTTGCATTGTGGGCAACGTAATCCAGTGAATATACTGTGAGATCTGGGTGTTTTTTCAGCTTTACTATGACGACTTTTACAATCTTAAGTTGCTACATTTTGGTGTAAAAATGGTACAACTAGGCATGCACTAAAAGTACAACATAAGTGGTAAGTGCTACTTCCAAGTGATAGTGTAATAAGAGGACACTGGATCTCAATCTTTAATCATACTGAGTAAAATAAAGAATTTCTGTCATCTTAGGAAGTTCTTTCTCCATCTACCTTTTTTTCTCTGTTCAATTTTTCAACTACTTATTCTTATGAAAACATTATTTGTGTGAAGTGTGCTCTATATTAATGTTTGAAATATTATTTTTAAGTGGATTTTTAATGTTTTAATCAATTTGTTGGAGTTAATAATCCTTTGAGAGCTTTGTCTAGATATTTGCTTTTGGAATTCCTCTTGAAACAAAAAAACCAATGATCTTCCCAATAATTAAAAAAAAGGTGGAAAAAACCCAACAGGAATGAATATTGTTTTGGCATCAAAATTTTGCTGTGTATTTTAGTATGGTTCAAAAGTCATATATCTATCAGGCTGACTTACTGAATTTTGCTCCTTCCACTTTTCTGGTCAAAGGTACTAGAGCTGGAGGCTTACAACTGTGTATTACATTAGGAAAAATAACAGATTAGCAGATTAATCTGCAAAATATATACTCTAAATGTAAAAAACTTGATGAACAGTGTTAGATCATTTTGCTCATAGGGTGCTCACTTCTAGCAGTGTTGAGTATTCCTTCAAATGTAGCTTAAGATCCACACGTGACTCCTGTTTTATCATCCATTTAAAACAATGGTTGATTTTAGTAGTGAAGGCAGAAACTTGGAGTCATAAGAAAATGGAATTTTCTGTATCTTCACAAATTTTACATTACAAGCTTGTGTGATGGTAGTAGTAAATGGTAGTAGGAAGACTGATGAACAGCAATGTTAAATTAAACACAAATATCAGTTTTCCAGTGTGACAGAGGTGCAAAAAAACTCTTTGTGAGGACTGTTAGTAAATCATGAGGAAGCAGTAGAGCACTGCTAGTGGAATTGAACTAAGGTGGACCATGAAGATATTTGGGAGTACTTGAGCTTTGGTGAGGGCTTGTTATGGTTTATGTTCATGTGTTTTTTTTTCTTGAAGTGAAAGTTAGACTGAAGTATACTGAGACTGTACAGTTATAAACAGATTATATAGGACCTTAGGGATGAAATAATAGGAGAAACTGTACTCCACAATTAAAGCTATTGCTACTACCATATTGGATGTTTGTTCCACCTCGAGGTTATTGCAATATTGAAAGCATACTTAAGGCAGTGATTTCGTAGCACAAATTGTCATCTGAAAAGAATAGTTATCAAAATATTTTGAACCTAAATTGGAAGTAATGTTACTACTTTAATGGTATTTTCTTCTACAATTTTATTTTAATTCAATGACTTTTAACACCTACAAATCTAGATGTCCAGGAACCACTTCTTTCTGGCATCTGCTGCAGATATATCTCTTTCCTCTTTCTTGCTCTAGTTTTTTTCTACTTTCTTTTTTCTGCCACATTTACCTCATCTTTTTTCTTGTGCTTTCCCTATGCATACTACATTATTCATTATTCTGGAGATCATGATGTCTCTTCTCTGGAGCTCTTTAGCTTTTCTAACAGTGTATTTTTTAATCTGAAAATGTCAAATCACTAAAATTTCAGAATTATTTGTAGTTGTCAGAATGTTCTATTCAAATTTTTTCTATATCGAACATATGTAAATATTTCTGCTTCACGTAGAAATTTAAAGTGATTTGTATTTCCTAACAATAAAGGAGGAAATTGCAAAGGTAATATTTTGAAATGAAGCAAAATGAAAGTCTCACTTGAATTATGATTTTCCACTGTTCATATTTTTTGATTTTAAATGATTTTGTATTGTGCATATTGATAGCGTGACCATTTCAAAACTCAAACCCCACAAAATTAAATGGCTTGAAAATTCAACAGTTTTCTAAATTCTACTGGAAAGTTTTAATACTTTACATTGAGATTTTAAATTGCCAAATATTCTGCAAAATGAAAATGTTAAAATTTGCAATTTGTGTTAACTGTATTTTTCAAGCTGTTATTTAGATATGTTTTTATATTCATTACAGATACATGAACCGTGTAACAAATAATTTCTTGCATCAGAAGGATGTCTGAATCCTTGTTCTCAATTCACTATTCTCAGGATAGCATTCCCTTCACAGCTAAATTCTAAAGGGAATCCAGATGTTTATTTAAATATTCATAACACAACTGCTGTTAGAGCTGGGAGGATCATAGATACCTGTGTTCATTTCACACTACATTCATCTTGTAGTTAAAAATGTCCTATTCATTGCAGTGCTAGCAGATGAGCTCTTTCATAGGAAAAGGCATTTTTCCCCCCTCTACAAGTAAGGCTTTATGAAAAGGAGGCAGTAGAGCTGTCTCAGAAAATGTAATGTATTGAGTATTGACCCCAGCTCCACAGAAGATGCTTTGTATACCATATTTAAATATTGTATTCTCAAAGACTTCTGAATTTATTTACACTTGCCTTAGCAGTGGACATATCTAGAAAGGCCATAAAACATTTCAAGGAGCCATTAAGTTGGAGCAGAATTACACATTTGAGATGGGGATTTTATTTCATTGTTTGTGGAAAAAGACAGTTTACTATCTTGCCTGACAATCAGTGAAGCGAGGTGAAAAACAATGGAGACCTGCCAAATCTATATTAATTTGTAAACCATCTGAAAATGACTATTTATTTGATGCTTGCTGACAAACTTCCCTAAGAATTATGATGAAAATCTTAAATTTTAATTACTTGATAAAAGTTATGAAATCCCAATTTCTGTTAAATGTTTATATCAGGCCTACTTTATCCCTTCAGGTATTTTTCCGTGAGTGTAAATGATTATGGAGATAGAAAGTGGTGTATTGGACATATATTAATTCTGGAGTGGGAGGGAATGTGTGCAGTGAAAGGAAATTTGTGCAGGGGAGCGTGAAAGCCACCAGACAGGGAATGTGGGGTATGTATATAGAAAGTCATGGGAAGATGCAAACAGCAGTGGGAATCTGCAAGGTGAAAGGGAAAAGAGGAATGTGCTTTCTAGCTATTCTGAGGAAATAAAGCATCTGTAAAGCTTTCCAAACTGGTACTGCATGCTTCTTCTTTTCTTCTTAGTACTGAAAGTGACTCAAAACCCCACTCCTTCCTTAGGAGTTTTAAAGGAAAAGCAAAAGTAGGGAGGTATGATTGCTAATGCTAAAATATATAATAATTTATGATCAGCAAAGATTATGTGGATTATTCTGTCAAATTACTAAGGTTCTGTGACCACTCTATTCTTCACTTATTTAAGGGTGTACTACTACACATTTCACAATAGATTTAAATAAATTATGTATTTAAGAATGTAAAATGGAAATTTTTAGCAAATGAAAGCAGGAGCATTATAGGTGAAAGCAACAAGCAGCATTAGCACAGTCTTTACGGGACTGTTGGAACATCTTCCATGGAAGATGAGGTACAAATGGTCCTTTTTTCAGATATGTTCTTTCATCCTTACTCTTGCATTCCTTTTCCAATATGGTATCTATCTAGGTATCACTGTTAGCAGTTGTGACTTTTCCATCTAGATTCAGATGATGAGGAATGATGATAAAACATATTTGCACTCTAAGCTTATAGCAGTGGCTTTTTATAAACAGTGTAATAATGCATTTTATAAGTTGTTTTCTGTGTGTCCAGTGTTTTTTGGAAGACAAGTAAGTAATTCTTGTAGACAAGTGGTATGTACCATTATTGTCTGAAAAAGCTAGACAGATATTTGAAAATATTGGGGTTTTTTCATTCCTTTCAAACCATTGGTAGAGCATTTGAATGTAAATTGAGTTTGCCAGAGTGAATGATGCACGTAGGAAGAGTAACTATGAGGGGACAGGCTTTAAATGCCATGTCAGGAATAGGATTCGTGGGCATGAAAGCAGTTTGGTCCCTTCGTGTTACCCCATCAGAGAACTGGCTCTTGGGACAAAGCACATTCGGAAAGCTGTGCAGCTCAGCAGCTGCAGTGCTGCATATTGTATGATTTGAAGCTCACTTTCTTGTTTCCTGCAGTGAACAAAGATAATGGGAAGTACTGGTCAGTAGGGATAAATTTTGAATCAGTCTGTGGGCTTCCTGCCATGTTTCCCTGTACTTGGGCCACCTTATTTATAAACCCCGAGGAGTTTAGTAATTATTAGAAGAAAGTGTAATTAATTTATAGAGTTCTAGTTATTTTGCTGAGTACTGTCATTGGAAGTACAATGAAGCCTTTAAGTAATGTCCAGTCACTGTATAAAGCTGTCTTGTGGCTGCTAAACTTTCACATTATGCTGAAGTTGGATATAAACACTCCTTTTATAACTTGCATGTCACTGAAGTACGCAGATGTCTTGGCTCTGAAAGCACGTTTATGAAACGAGTGCAGCACTGGAGTTATGCCAGGATTGAAACTCGGTAGTTTGAGGAGGAGTCTTAATACCTCTCAGGATGGGAGGTCAGCTGAATAAGTGGGCCTCCCTTGTTCTGGAAGGAGAATAATAGTCCTGAGAGAGTGTGCTCTATGCATATTAGTTGCATTATACTACAGTTCACTTCTGAAAAATCTCTGTTATAACAGTACTTTGGTCCTTTTTGAGAAGGGCCAATTCTGTTTAGGCGGTATGCCCTGTTAAACAGTATAATTAGAAGGAAAAAACCCGAAGAAAATAGTATTCATTTGTGACCTAATTTCACAATAATTTTGTGAGAAATGCATGGATTCCTCATGCTAATTTTATATAGCTGATACTAGATGTATATTTATATAGTGTGTAGTATGTTATGTTATATATAGTGTGTGCAAATACGTATTTGTGTGCATATATTCATAAGTATATAAGACACAGAGTTTATAAAGATAACTGTAGAATAGCTCTAGCAGCATTAATTCTGTTTGATTTCTAGAATGTTTCACATGTTTTACATGTGAAGTGTTCATAATAACACAGGTGGGACAGCCTTGTTTCCACTGCTGGATTGAACCATGGCTGTACATCATCCAAGTATTACACTTTCTTTTGTTTAGACCTAATATATTATATAATTTGACAGAAATGGAGTGGAACAGAGTTCTTCTTTGGATAATTTACATTGTAGTTTTGATCTGTCACTTGAGACCGAGGTGTGAGATTTTATTCTAGTTAGTTAGCACATGAGGAATTGATGACAGAGGGTTGAGCCAGGAGTTGGAGCACTTGTTTTTCAACACTCAACCACTTTCTTCCTCTAGTGATAATGATGAAAAGTGAGTCAAAATTAAAATTGCAATCATATATGTTTTATATTTCAACATTTTATCTATTTGGTAAGATCCTTGGCTCTGTGACAGTACTGTTTCAATATCAAAGATGAAGCTATGAGAGTTCTACTTTTGGTAGGGTTTGTCTAGTTTGTCTACACATTTATTACAGGCATGTATTATTACATTTATAAGAGTTAATTCTAGCTGTGCTGCAATTCTGAACTCGTGGTGTGAAATGCTGTGCCCAAGCTCACTGGGTAAACACAGTGCTAAAAGCACCTCAGTAAAATTTCTGGGCTAGAGCTGAATTGCACCAGACTGAAGTGTTCATGTAGTGGCTAGAGAATCCTGTGCCATCTGTACTTACCTTCTTAGGTTTGGTTTTGTTAGATCCTTCTAGGAGGATGTAGAAATACCAGTTACTCCTGAGACACCTATGTAGTGCCTCTGAGAGCAGATAAATTGAGACTAGCTTCAGGGTTCCCACGGCTACAGTTAATAAAAGTGGCTCAGTTCACTTCTGCTGAAAGGCAGGATAATGTACCAATTGCACCAAGCTCAGCCATGTTGGAGAATGTGACCTCTTTTTTCTTTTGCATTACTTCAAGGTATTAGTGCTACCTTTCAAATCTATAATGTAATAAGTTACTTACAAAATTCTTATGTTCGAATGTACAGGTCTCGTATAGTTAGATATTCAAGCTTATAGATGATGAGATGATGTGTGAAATTACTTTTAGAGAAGACTTAGGGTTTGTGGAAAAAACTATTGTTGGCTTTTTTGATTTTCTATGTTTTTTGAAAAAAAAATGGTTAAGGCATTAGTGCTAGTTTCCAGCAAAGACTAAGATAAAATGTTTTGTTTTAAACTGTTTCTGAGCAATGTCCAAGAATTTCAGGAATACCTAATGTAATCCTTGGGAACATATGGAAAAATGGTTGTATTTCCTGGCTACTGTATTACACTGCTGTTAATCTGTACAAGTAAAAGATTTAGTTGTGTCCCTCCCAGCTCATTAATCTAAAATGCAAATATGTATTCCACCTTTTTGCAAGGAACTTTTGCTTAATGAACAGCACAACAAATTAACCACAGATATCAGAAAAAAAAATCTAGAGGGAAATGCTACATATGAAGTGACGTGTAAGTGATTAATATTAGTCGACAGTCTTTCATTTTAATATTTAGTCTTTTCATAGAATCATAGAATGGTTTGGGTTGGAAGGGACCTTAAAGACCATCTAATTTCAACACCCCTGCCATGGGCAGGGACACCTTCCACTAGACCAAGTTGTTCAATGCCTCATCCAACCTGACCTTGAAGACTGCCAGGGATGGGAAGTCTACAACTTCTCTGGGCAGCGTGTTCCAGTGCCTCACCACTCACAGTAAGGAATTTCTTCTGTTCTTTCATGCTGACTTATTTCCAGCAGAATGGAAGAATGCTTTCAATTTTTATAAAAGGTTTATTTTATATGTGTGTATATATATAAAAAATCACTGTTTATACATTACACTCTCCTGTTTGTGGGTTTTACTTTGCAACAGCAGAATACCTTTGAATTTCTTTCAGGTTTTGATTTGCTGTAATGCTGAAATCCTTCTCTGCAGATCTGCTACATAACCCTAGACATACCCTTCCCTATATTATACAGTTGATTATTTCCACCTAAATGCAATACTTCATTTTCTTTGCTTCTTTTGCATGGTGAACTTTCTCAACCTTCAGTTTTTTAGAATTGTTTAAAATTTAATACTGTTATTTGGTATGCCCTCATAAGGTGGTATTGTGTGTTGTTGTCTGAGTATATTTTTTTATTCCATGCTAGATGTGAATAATGAAAATGGGAACTGTTGTATTCACTACAGACCCTTTTATTTTCCTACTGGATCCTCTACATTTACACAGTTTACTGATAATCTCTGAGAATACTTTCAGAAGTCATTTACTACTGCAATTTAATTCCCCAAGTGGTACATTCTTCAAGGTTCACTGCTTTTCATAGCTTCTGAAAGTACAATTATCATTTAAAGATTAGAACTACCAAAAAAAAAATTAAGTATAAGTGGTTTCCCCCTTGTTTCAAGCTAATAGAAAACAAGGTGAGATGTTTTCCCTAATATTCAGGTCAGAGTTGCAGGAGAGAAACAACATTGTTCAGATGCTCAGTGGTGGATTTAAATTCATGGGTTTTAACTGTTAAAAAGGTTTTACAAAGAAGAAGCTACTCCAGTACTCAATCCTTGCTATAGTACTAAATTTTAAAAGAAGGTAGGGGTAGACTTAAATAGGTGGATCAGCCTTGAAATAAATGAGTGTCAGGATGTTAATTTGATTCAGTCAGACATCATATCTTTTCAAACTTACTAATTTTAAGTCATAAGAGTCGAGATTATTGCTGTGGCAGCAATTGAACTTGCATGTCAAGGTTTCTAGAGGGATAATCCTAGCTGCCTGTATAATTCTGATGGATTGATTAAGTCACTTTTCCAAGTAAACTGGTAATTGACCATTCTTATGAAATAAGATGACAATAAAAGTCCTGTTTATTGTAGTATTTTGATACAATTTTCATAAATGTATTTATTCTCCTTACCTTTTCAAAAAACCTGTGGAGGCAGTAGGACCAAGCAGTCATAGTCGCCCTTATTTTATTTGCAAGGGTCAATTTTCTACTTTGTCTAAGGTGAGAAAGGGTTGTGAAGAATGGGGATTATTTGTCTCACATCTCAATATTTTTTCATTGCAAGCTTAATATATAAGGTAAATGTTTCCCTAATTTGACTATTATTATGTACTGTTATTATGTGTATTTGAAGCACACAGGGAACTGTCATGTAAATACTCTTCAGAATACACTGTAATATGAATTAATCTTAATTATTTTGGTGATTTATTTTATCAGGTGCCTGGCAATAGTTTTCTCAGATTTAAAATGTGAGACTTTTTAACTTATATTTTCATTAATAAATAAAAAATTGAATATAAATATTGGGCATAAACTATTAGGTCAATACAGTGTCTTCACAGTCAAAAACACCGAGTGCGCAATCATAGTCAAAAACACTGAGTGTGCAATCATTGGGCCTGTCTGGCATAAAACTTGAGAAAAGGATTAGCTAGCACATTTGTATCTTGCCACAATATTCAGCACCAGAAAAAGGACTTGTCTAGCCTGTTTGGGGAATTTTGGGAAGTCTTTACCTCTTGTTTGGCTGTCACGGACTTCAAAGTGAATTTTATTTCACTCAGAATCACTCAAGGGCAGCTGTTCTTGGGATGGAGTATGGGGGCATGTTACAGACCCTGTGACCATACTGCTTTTTACAGAGAGGCTCCAGCGCTCCCTCCAAAATAGCATGTGGGGACAACATGCCAGCACATCCCAGATATCCGCTAGAGCACGCTGAGATCTTGGCATCTGTGACTACTTGCAGGCTTGGTGTGCTGTGGAGCATTTTGTGGGGCAGTGCAGCGGGTGCAAAGCAGAGCCTGCTGTGCTCACTGGGATGGTAGAGACAGGTTGGGCAGACTAGTAGGGAATCTTGCAGGCACGGAGCTGGCTTCGCTGCTTTGAAGTCTTTAATACTTGAGGAAGCAATGTAGGAAGTGCCCCCCATTTTGGCTTAGATGGTATGCATTTACTGTATGTTTGCAGAAAGCAAACATCTGCCTAGTAACCAGGATGTGGTCCACTACAACTAAAACAGTGTGTATTTATAATATTCCATCAGCCTTTCTTGTGTTATTTCTAACCATGGTTATCTACGGTTCTACAGCACAGTCAAAAGAATGATGGCAATAATAAAAATAATGAGAATGTACGGTAATAAATGGCAGATGGGTAGATGTTTTGTATACGAAAAGTACCAGTCTTTACACTTTCAAATTTTACATAGTTTACTGTAGGTTCCTAGGCCTTATTTAGGTATCTGAAATAACAATAAACTTTAAGGCGTTTAGAGTATTTGTATTCTCCAAAATTACTGGAAGATATTTGGTTCATTTGAATATCAATCTACAGTACTTAAGTAGCTTACATATTATTGAATTAGGTTTCTGAGTTTGCACGTGACTCTTACTGATGTTGTTCAAAGGAATAGATACATCATCATTTTACTTTTTTATTGTTTGTTAGAGTTGGTTAATTTTCATCAAAACCTACAAAATATAAGTATCTGCATACTTGAATTTGGCAAAAATGCTGTTGATGACAAAAAGCTTTTTTTAGTCCTTCAAGTAATTTTCAGAGTAGAATGTTTTCTCCGCTGTGTGCTGACATGTTTGTTTATATTTTGGTATTTAAGAAGGTTACTCTATAAATTTGTATAACATCATCAATGAACAAATGAGAAGTGCTGTACAATTTGTGGGTTAATAATTTACCTCATTCATTTGTAGTTTTTGAGGGTGTGTTTGTGTTAACTAAGCTAGTGTTACCATTTCTTGAGGTGGAAAATCTGAAAGCTGTTTCTGTTTCTTTCCCTGTTTTCAGGCACTGTTTTAAACACCTTAGATAAGTAGTCAAATTGAAGGTTGCAATTAATTGTCCAGAACATGGGAATGGAATGCTGGTCTGGCATAACCCAAGTGAGTTGTACTGAATTTGGCATGGAGCATAAAAGAAGGTGAAGTCACGTTTAATGATACGTCCCAATTCGTAAACAGGTGTTTGCCCAAGGGGTATATACCAGTCTTACTTTGCAAGATTATGGCAGAGTGATTCACTGGAATATGTGAACATGTCTAACCCTTCCCTCCCCCAAAATATATTATGTCAATCCTTTTAGCAATTCATGTTCAATGGGGTATTGCTTGCAGCAGTGAAAGAGATTGGATTCCAGAAATTGTGGCACTCTTTTTACCTATTAACCCATCTAATGAATGGTGTTTTAAAATTTGATTGGCAGCTTCTTTTCCCATCCTAATTAAATTGCTTCTTCACCCCAGTGTCTTTGAAGGACAGAGCCTTTGTTAAAGATGTCAAGTTAGTCTTTTATTGTTTGTTTCCATGGGGAGCAGAGCTTGTTGACAAGTTGGGATAAAGGTGTGGAATCAAGAATATACTTGTTAAAATACTCATTTAGAAGGTCTTAATAGTACTAACTAGAACAAAGAGGAAAACGTGCCCAGTGACACATTATTCTTCTGCACCTGAGATACAAAGAGCTGGTAACATTTCTACTATATCAAAATCTTTAGTTAAGATAAAGATTAAAAAGAAGATGGTTAGTCTTGTTCTGAAAGCATGAAGACAGCTAAATGTGTAGAGAAAATAATTCACTCAAAAAGTTTTCTGTTTCTTTGGCAGAAACCTTGCTTAATTTCCATTAATGGGAAAACATCATCAAATCAACACTGTGGAAAAATAATATAGCTCTTAAGGGGGAAAAACATTGACGGGGAAAGCAGTTGATAAAGAACTTGCTTATTAAAATATTTGGTTTTAAATTAAGGGGGGATTAGAAACAGATTATTTTAAGGTTAGCATTTGTGAGTTATTAGGCTAATCTCCTGCAATTTGCATTTTAATATGCACCAGTAGAGATTGCTTTTTTGAAACATTTCAGGGCTTTATTTGCATGTACGTTTGACTTCAGAGGTCAGAGTGCACAATATACTATTTGAAGTTCACGTGGATGTTTTCCTGTTCATCAGAACCAGGTGGCTGTAAAAAGTTTATCAATTTGAGACAGAATTTTCCCTGGCTTGAAGAAGACACAGAAACCCAATTAGAAACAATAAATGTCACCTTATGCTGTGAGGAATGTGTTTGCCATTCACATTAACTTCATGGCTGTGGAGGACTGTTGCTTTTAAAGTTGCCCTTTATGATCACAACTTCTTTCAAGGACTTGTATGGATTCTGACCTATTTGCAAAACAGTTCTTTGCTGGACACTTAAATAATCAAGAGTTGTGCTTTGGTATGTACCCTATAGTGATGTACAGTCTGTGCTTTATACTTAGGATATGTTTTATATTTGCATTTTAAATTAACTCAAAGCATACCTCTGATTAACAAAAGACTGAGTTAAGACTCAGAAAATACAGCAAATCAAAGTAAAAATTATCCAAGTTAATTATTCAAATTAAAGACCATTCTAGTAATGCATTCTAAAGCAATTAGAAATTGTGTTGGAATGAGAAAAAATTTGGACTACCATGTTCTAGCAGTGATATGAAAAACGTGGTGGGAGTTTCCTAATCTTGCTTTTACTATTAGTTCTTGAATGAAAACAAGATATTACATAAAAAGATAAGAGACCCCAATTTATTTTTAAAACTGGGCATTTTCACATTAAAATAATTTCACGGGCTACCAAGCAGGCAGAGTAAGATTGGAAATAAAGTGGTGAGTATGTAATGAGAACATACACTTTTCTTTCTGCCCACATAGTATATGGTACCATGGTTTAATGTATTAGCCTTTCAATTATAGGGATCTTATTCAAGTAGTATGTGGAATATATTTGTTTTAACAAGTATATTGGTACCTCTTGTCACATCATCAATTATTTGAACATCAATAAAAGTAGTTGTACTGGGATACAGGGAAAAGCTCTTTACTTGTTTGACTCTTAAAAATTAATAGGAACAAGACCAGACACAGAAGTCTCATGTTCTGCCTGACAATTACTCAATTAAATGCTAATTGCTTTCTTGTGAGAATAGTTTGCAGCAGTGAAGATGTGTCCCTAAAAATATCCTTTCTATATTGTATATAGAATGTATGTGTTCTCCATATATGGAGAAAATATATAAATTCTCTCTCTCTCTAAAAATATCCTATTCTATAAATATTCTGTCCTGTAGTCTCCCTAGCTGTGGAGAATAAACCCCAGGAATCTTCACTGGTTGAATCCTGCAAATCTTAACTCCCATGACAAATCCTGAGTACGACTAGTGTCCCAGCTGATTTAGGGGGCCATGCAATATAAACAAAATCTGACCCTTACTGGGAAGCAAACACCTTTTGAGCGATGCTGTATTACCGTGGAACATAACTGCCCCCGTGCTTCCAGTTTACATGAAGCTTTCATAGTATCATCAGAAGTTTGAATAATGTAAAATATAGTGAAAAATTGAATTACAGTCACCCAAGACCTTATTTGATAGTGTAATTATCTTGTAACAGATTGACAAGCACATCAGTTTTGTAGTCGCAAATGCCACTGATGCTTTCAAACACTTTTCACAATGCATTTATGTACTAAAAAATCTGTATACATACTGAGATACTTTTCTCATCATATGAAATTTAAGAATACATTGCTAATAATATATACAGTTTCTGTGTATACAAACTGAAGTCTCTAAAAAATGAGTTCTAAATTACTTCATTGGGTTAATTTAAAGCAAATGAGCTGATATTTTGCTTTCTGAACTTGTGACATCAGATGTTTGTGAAGCATAAAGGAATGGAAGGAAATAGAAATTCAGTTTTTGTAGTTACATTTGTGACCCAGATTAAGGAAAAGCTCTAACAATACATTTAGTGCAGGTGTGAGTTTTCTTTGGTGCAGAGGTATTTGTGTGTCTGGTAGAAGTATCGGTCAGGTTGAGAACAGAAGGTAGGGTTAATAGACTCAGCACAATGGGGAAGAAACCTGCTTGATCCCCTGCCTACTTAAGTTAATTAGTTAATAGCATATTTTTCCTCAAGCTTTCTTCTGATCAGTTTTGAAATGCACGTAGATGGGTGAGTATGAGGGAGTCATTCTGCAAACAAGAATGTTAGAATATAATTTTGCATTTAAATCTTCCAGAATCTGAAAAGTTTTAACTACCTGAGACTGGTACATTCATATTAGATACTTTTTACCATTAGAAATGTTACTTTGTTGTGGGGTTTTTTTTTGTTAGCTGTGATGTGACATAGTAACTTCAAGAAGCAGAAATGTTGAATATATATTCGTCATTGATCTAAAGGGAAAAGTTTTGTTCCCATCAAATGATGTAATAGTTTCCAGCAGTCACTAGGGAGAATATTAAACATTACTGTAAACCTCTTAAAATCCTCAGTGATAGTTTAGCTCATATTTAAGAATGTTAAAAGTTTTGACAAACAATCCCCTGTACAAGTAAGGTCAATGAGAAGCAACAGAGGAGGGCAGTTCCAGAGAACTGGGTAAAGCTGATATTCAGATGAATTAAAGGAATACTGAAATAAGTGTAAGGGTATTGGTCTGACATTAGTCGTGGGTAAAATAATGGAATGGCTGAAATGGAATTTTGTTAAAAAGTTATGTAGGAGTACAATATAATCAATAACACTTTATACAACTCTGTGGAAAGATATGACATTTTATTTCTCTTCCTTTATTATATGTTTGGTTTAAACTATTAAAAAAATTTACTCCTTATTGATTAAATGCTTTTGAATTTTTTGTGCAGTGGTTAAGGAAAATGCTGTAAGTTCAGGATTGTTGTTACTCTGTATAGTTTGTATTCTGTTTTGACTGTTTGTTATGGATATAATTCTGCAAAATCATCACAAAATGACAGGGAAGATTGGGAGTACCTGACGATAAAGGAGAGGGGGCAAAAACTATGCTGCTTTTCAAAGACCTGTAGATGGATTATAGATTCAGATAAAACTTTTTTGTAGAATCTGTTTGTATGTCAGCTGCGAAACATCACCATCAAAGCTGAAAGAAAAGAATATCCTGGTGCCCTGTCATACATAAGATATGCTCCTAACTCATCCACCAGTTATATCGAGTGACCAAAAAAAAATCCTTTGCAATATTTTCATAGATTGATAGTAAAGAAATAAATTGAGAAACACCCAGTTGAAACATATTGAAAATTGGAAGACATTTGAAAAGAAAACATGATTATGGAGGGTTAACACTGTTAAATAGAGTAACAGGGGAATTGAGAGAGGCATTGGCTGATATCACATGGAGAAAAACAGACAAGAGGAGCACTCACTAGAAGAGACTAAATGAAAGAGGGCAGTTTCCAATTAGCAAGGATAATTACTGACAGAAGTACCCCCTTGCCATTTTGAAAGGGATTTTGTCCATCAGTGCTCTGATAATAACTCCTGATAATGGTAGTGATCTTTGAATGTTGAAAATGCTGAATATTAACTTTGGGGGAAAGATTTGTTTTCATTTAATACAGAGCTACTTTTTATCAAGTGAATTATTGCGTCAGGGTAACCCTTTGCTTCAGTTTGTTTCAATTTTTCTGTTTCTGTGAATAGTGGTATGAATGATAGTAGCTGATAGCATCCACACACAGAGAACTGCTATTTAAGAATAGAATTATATATTAAGAATTATACATATTTAGTATATTAGTATATAATTATATATTAAGAATTAGGATTATCTAATAGAGGATAATTCTCTATTAGATTATCCATTTTATTTTTTTCCTCAGGTAAAATCTCGGGTTGAAGTCAGTGACAAAGCTTACTTTGACTTAAGGAAAATGTCTGGCTTCATTATAGTGGCATCAATTTTACTTTTTATAATTGGACAAGATTTAATTTTTTAATTATAATTAGATTTAATTACAATAGAACAACTGTGGAGGGAAAATCTACGTTTTTACACTTGTTGGTAAAAAACCCAAACCAACCAAGACTAGGAAGTTTGACCTACTTTTACTGTATTTAAGAAAATTATTTCAGTTAAAGTGCTTAGATCATACTAGAAAAGATGACTGCAGGATACTGCAGATGACTACTACTGTAGTCATTTAGAGGTGACTGATTGTTCCAGTCAAACATGAGTTGTGGAAAATAGAACCTAACAATATAGTTTTGTGCTTGATCCTAAGGAATTACTTGAGGTGTATCTCCAATGTCCAGAACAGGAGGACTGATAAGTGGCGCGATATTGTCGTTGCTCTATTCTTTTGCCTTACGAAGGCTTAGAGGCTTAGAGTAGAGCCAAGTGACCTGACAGTCTTGGGGATAGCTTTACTTTTTACTCTAGAATAAAGGAATGAAAGCTGCTTTCAGCATACATACTTTTCATAGGATATCCCGAATTGGAAGGGACCACGAATTCTCTAAGGCTTTTGAAGAAGACTAAGATTTTTCAGAAGCACATAACTTAGGGATGCAGGTTATTAATGTACTTTTAAACTACTTCACATACCGTGGCTCTGTATGTTGGCAGCTCAGTCACTCTACTGAGATGCAGAATGATGTGCAGACTACAATGTGCAGCAATGCTGTGAAGTGGTAGTTAAAGCTTTGTCATCTGAGTATGTGGCGAGTCAAACTGATAGTTGAAGAAACTTCATTGTGTGTACAGTTATCCTTGTGTGTGCTGCAAGAAAGAAACGGTGCCTTTAACTGGAAGACTTCCCTGTAGGAAGTAGAGGAAATAACTCCAAATGATAGGGAAATGCTGGAAATGCCCCTCATGTAGAATTAACAATGTGTCTGTGTAGGAAATGACCAATATCTAACTCACAGAATTAGTTACTGTGCTTTTTAAATTTGTAAATATAAAAAATTCAAATGAGATCCTTCAACGCTCAGTGCAGTGTTAAGTTCCAAATGCTCCCTTGAATTCAGTACTTCAGTTTTAGTGAAATCTGAAAAGCCATTCTCATCACATGAAATTGACTTCTGTCTATATTTTGTTTTTGTCTTGAAGTGTTATGAACACTGTAAAAAGACGCCATTTACAAGCATATGTGTTGCAAAAAAATTACTCTTAATTTATCTCATTGGCATTTAAGGGATGATCACTAACTCATACAGCCTTACTAACTCATACTTAATACAGCCTACAAATGCTGTATTAAGAATAGCTACTATTGTAAAAATAAAAATTTGTAATGTCCTCCAACTTTTATAGCTGTTCTTATGGAAGAAGAAAATTAAGATTTTCACCTCTTCTATACAGTTTAAGGGGGTCCTGATGTACAGTGTTGTGAGGCACAAGAATACATCTGTACTGGAGTACCTGTTACGATCTGTTACATTTATTGCAATGAATTGATTGGCTCTGATGAGATTAAATTGTTCTTTGATACTATTTCTCATATGTTTAATTACAGTATTTATAGCTAACAGTTGTCTATGCATATCCTTTGAATAGGTGGGATTGCTTTGTTATGATGTAGGTGGGTGAGATTCACAAAAGCAGTTCACCTAGGAAGTTAGATTTCCTTTGTAGTTAGTAGAGACAAAGAAGGGTCTTCTGGAGCCAAAGGCACTGAAAGTTAGATAGCTTCTATGGTTAAAAAAAAAAAAGTGACTATCTCTCCACAGTTTATAAAGGAAATTAAGGGAAATTAGCCACCTCATCTTAGAATTTGTCTTAGGGGATCTCACTCTGCTTTAAACAGCTATATTCTTTTATTTGCTCCAAAAGAAATCAGGAGAGCATATCTTCCTGGCTCTTCATAGTTTCTTTGCCCTGCGAGGGTAGCAGGCATTTCTTCCTCCAATTCCTTTAACGGTAAGCTTTGCAACAGAGTTATTTCCTTTGGGAAATGATTTTTGTTTTATATATTCCCCTAGGAATTTTCCATTTAGTAAAGAACATAATGTTTGGTTCATATTGTCATTGCACAGCAGATTTTCTTTAGTACTTCTTCCCACAGGAATGGTGCTCAGTAATTCTCTCCAGCCCTATCATTTAACACCATGCCAGCTGTCTGCTTTCTTATGCGATTGATGGAGCTCAGTAAGTTCGTTCTACACCTGGTGTGAGGTTTTATCTATTTTTATGTATTTTCACCATTAATTTTTGACAAGTGTCTCAGCATCACTCTTGAGGGAATTGCTTACATGGAACCTGTTGATGTGATCTGATTTCAGCTGATTTCAGGTGTGCACCTGTGGTGGGAATCTCAAACGCCATCCTTCTTTATGGGCTCCTAATCAGAGTCCACGGCATTTGTTTGTTCCAGTGGATGCAAGCACTGAAAATGGTTGTGGAAAAGATATGAATACACTCATATTCATGAATATGAGTGAAAGTAGGCAAATGTTTTTCCTTAGGTTCCTATCATTTTTTTCATGTTGAATTATGAATTTCATAACAAATCCTTCTTTCCCCACCCCGCCTCCCTCTGTCAGATGCTAAAGAGAGGGTTGCTACTTTTTCGGAGGATGTAACTATATAACTTAGGTCATGTTTCTGAGCTCCACCAACTTAAAACATCAAAGTGAATTTGTTCTGATATTTGGCCAACTTATTTAGTCATCCTTCTAGACAAAACGTTTATCTGGGTTTTTAGTCTGCGGTGTGGCTAGAATGTACGCTACCCAGATGTGTTTTCCTAACTTTGATGCAATAGAATAAAGCAAACATAAATACCCCTTTGAATACATCTTGTTATGACCAGTAATAGTTGAAACTAAGTTAAAACTATTAGATTTGACTGAACTGGGACATGAACTTCAGCTGTATTACATCAGGGGAACAAATTGAGCTTTTTTTTTTTTTTTTTTAAGGAAAATCTTTTCTTATCAGAAAATCTATCTCGGCCAAAATCAGTAAGTGCATTTGTTACTAATTTAGTGGGGTGTGTTTGTGTGTGGTTATATATTAGCATTGAAAAGTGAGCTCTTTCCTACTCTACATAATGGAGGGTACCATTTGTTAATCCAAATGTTTTGCAGTAGAACTATCCATAAACTTCTGCTCAGATAATGAGGAGATTTTTCTGGATTTAAACCAGGGAAAGTTACAGGGTTAATTATCACATTTCAGACAGTGAAGCATGCCTGACACTTGCTATCTCTTTCCTTTACTCCCCTGCTTCTAGCAGCCCCAGTGGGAATCTTAATCTGGGTCAGCAGGACTTGAAAAAGACTATACACATCCCATCTCCTCCATAGACTCAGCTGTCTGTTAGAATAAAGGAGAAGCTGAGGAATGAGAAGTTTGCATGGAAGGTTGCTATCTCAATACCTTAATCATTATGCATTTGATGGTAGACTATTTAACATGTTTTCCTTCATGGAAAGAATGGCTTTCTTCTAGTAAGTAATGTTGAATTGAACTGTGAATCTTTTTGAATGTGCCTCCAAAGCCTTTTTAAAGGTGAGAAACTGTTCCCCTATAACTCCAGGTGGCTTGAACTGTCTTGCTTTTCTGTCAGCATGCCGGGGTAATAGATGGTGAAGCCAGGTCAAAAATGTCTGGCAAACAGACATTTTGAGATTAACACATCTTGTCTTTTGGAAGAGAATTGGTGCTAAACATATTGGAAGGTGTTTCATTATATTGCTTATTAACTCTTCCATCTTTTCATTCGTTTTAAGGAAAAGAACAACAATGTGGGATATGACTGGAGTTAGCAGTTACCTTGCTGAAAATAGGTAAAAAGTGGTATTTCCAAACACATAGGTGAAGGACTTCTGCCTACAGTGCCAATTGTGAATTGTTTTTGGTGACATTTCTCAAAGACTAAGGGACTATAAACACGTCATTAAATAATGTATATTGAAATGAAAGTTAGAAAGCCATATAGCTTCAACTTTGTTTAGAGGAACAGCAGGAGAACAACACAGAATGTTATGATTAATAGTAAAGCTCCAAATCTGTAAGTATGTATGTGCATATATAATGGTGGCTTATACTTTATTGGAAACCAACCCATAGCCTGTGATGATACATGCTTACTTCACCAGAATAATCCTCTGATAACATGGGCTTTACACTCTAAAATAATTACTAGTTTTGCTGCTCATCTTATTTTGAACATGAAATGAACCAGTTTTGGGGATGAATGTTTTCTTATTTTGGGTAGGGTTTTTTTTTGGTATTTCTGCCCAAGTTCTAGCTCTTACGTTTAACTGGCAGAACGCACAGCCTGAGTGTGGCTAGGGCAGGTGTGCATGTAAAGAAAACCTGATTGTGTGCCTGTGGGTTTTGTGCTTGTGAATAAGCGGGGTATTTCAGTTGGGAATTTTCTTAATTTGTCAGTTTGAGAGAAGAGAGTTAGAGGGTGCACTTCCAGGTGTGCAGAATAATGAGTATCATTGGTCATTATCTGCAGTACAATGAATTTGGTGACCTAAAAATGTTCTTTTCATAAACACCTAGAAGTTGCTGTTGAACACACTGTAACGTTACTTCAGGTGGTTACTTTGTTGTTGTTTTCTTTCTGTAGATGAAGTGCTTCAAGCACTGATCTGATAAGCTCTTTACTACTTCAATATTAGGTTTAAGTCTGCCTGCTGTGTGACTTGGCAATAGAATATTTTTGGTCTTTCAATACTTGTCTTGACCCCAGAAAATGAAATCTGCATCACTGAAAATAATCGTACCTGTATGGCAGTAACTGTTGGCTTAGAAGTCGATTGTCATATGAAGTAGGATGTAGCTTGTAAAGGGTTTTTTTTGCTGGATATTGTTGTGGAGCAAGCATTAATGTGGTCTGTGCTATACTTCATCTGTGGAGGAACGCAAGAGTCTGCTTTGTCTGAAATTTATTGGTGTGGCACCTTGCATGAACAATGAATTTTTACTTTCACTAAATGACTGTTTTGAAACTTTCTTTTTTTTTTACTAGTAAATCCAATAAGACGTAGTGAACTCCATTCTCTTTGCTGAATTCTCTTCAAGGTTTATAAACTGTGGTTTTTTGACTGAGTTTTACAAAATCTGCATTTCATCATGATGCTCCTTTGTTTTGAAATGGTTATGTCTCTTTCAGTACAGAAAAATAGAAGAAATTATGGAAAACTTGTAATTCAAAGACAAAGTATTCAAGCAAGCAATTCATGTGTTCTGTGACCTTTGCACTTTGGCTTGAGAAGCCCATTTTATTTCCAAATGTTCTGGCACGTGTTCTCAAGGTTTTACTAATAATAGAGAAATTCTATAATGTGTCTCAAAATAGAAAAGTAATTTTAATGAGAGATGTCATGAAATTAGTGTTATAGTTAAGTTTGAGCTTCTAATTAGCCTGCCATCCATTTTCTTTGGTTGCTATGTTTAGAATTTGCTTCCAGAGTGTGTAATTTTAGTTTAATCATTCTTAGTCTTACTTTTACTCCCAGGCACTGTGTTAGTAACCACAATGTTTTCTAATCACTTAAAATTATATGCTAGCTCAACCTGAATGGGAAGTTCTGGAAATTTCTTCAGGTGGTTCAGTATAAATTAGAAGTGCCAAAATTTCAAGTGGGATTGGCAATGACTTGGAATTTAGCTTAGAACTTCACTGTCTTGACTGGCTTGCTGATTTTTTTAAAATATTGATACTTTTATTGTTCAAGATGTTGGAATAGAGTTTACTGACGTGGCTTTGTATTCATCTATACAGATGGAAAAATATCAGTATTATGTGTTAGTTGGATTTGTTTTTATTACCCTTTGAAAGATCTGTTTGTCAACATGTTTTTATTTTTCATTATTACAGTAAAATATAAATATGAAATTAAGCTCATCTAGGACATGTTTTACTATGTACTTTCTGGGTAGCAATAATTTGTGGATTTATTCTAGATTTCTAAAACTACACTAATCACCTGCTATCTTAACATGCTGGAAATGCTTTTTGCCCCCACTAGGTGAGTATGACTGATGACAATGAGAGTAGTGGTCTTTAGTAGGATGAAATCCTGCCTTTACTGAATCAAGGCAGTGTTCCCACTGGAGTTAGCAAATCTTTGATTTAACCCACAGAGCTTCACTGTACTTAAATGTTTGCAGAAGTATGATATAAAGGGTTTATCTTGATTTCTTGACCATCTATAGATCCCATTGCACTGAAATGCAATTAAAAATTTGCAGGTTGAGGCTCCTGGTTTTTTAAATTGTTTGTTTAGGATCACAGCTTATGTTAATATACAAAGTGTGCAACTTCAACTGTTCAAAATTTGTTCCTTTATTGTAAAATGTTTTTGGTTGTCATTACACAATGCCATATATTTGGTGATTTAAAACAAACTCTCCACCTCTCTGTCTCCATTTAGCTCATGTTTGGCTATATTTTATATACATTGCTGCCAATTCAACCACAGCTTCACAGTGAAACTCTGTCTTCAATATTCATTGGCTATCACAAATTCTGTGACATATCTGTGTGTTATTTAGCACATCCCTTTGCTTAAATAGAACTTTTGTTTTGAAGGGGTAAGTAGAGGATTCATTGTAACTCACTGGATTCTGGGGGTTTATGTAATTTGTAACAGATGTTACTTCACTCGGATAAGCTACTAATTTCGTAACTGCACTTTTAAATTTGGATTTTATAACATAGAACTTGGTTCTAAATGTATTGCAAAGTATCATATGTATTTTGGAACATGTTTGTAGCCTTCCTTCAAAAATATTTTTCCTCATCTTGGTATTTCATAGTTGTACCAAATAACAAGCAGTTACTCACATGCAAAACTGGTTGCAATATTTACTTGTGGATAGGCTATTGAGAGGAAGTCAAGTGTCAAGTATTTAAATAATCATCTATGTATGGTTACTGTTGACCATATTAATTTATCTGGTGTCTCAAAAATGCTAAACCCTTAAAAAAACCAAAATAAAACAAAACCCACAAAAAACCAAACACACACAAAAAAAGAGACAAATAGAGAAAAGTATATTAGTCAAGTTAAAATAGTCTTAACTATAATCCTTACTGCAGATGGGACACCAGAGACAAAAGGAATTCCTCATTTCTGTTCCCATGGACTTACACAAAAAAGCTCCCATAATGATGGACAGCAGTATAAGACACTAAGATGTGTTTAAATAAGCAGTAAACTTGCTATAGAGCTGAAATGATAGTTACTTTATCCCGAAAGATTTTCTTATTGACATCATTGTCACTAGTTCTTCAAATGAAAGAACTAAAATAAATGATACAGTGTGACTCTCTGTGCTAATAATCCACTATCACTTTGGTTTTGTGGAGGTAGGACACAGCTTTGATATGTGAGAAGTTTCAAAAGAGGATTCTGAATTTAAATGATACATGCATTTGGCTCTTGCAGAGTGTTTGAATCGACTGTCATCATAATGTGCAACCTGTGGTATGCTAGTAGACAATACTGCTTTGTGGCAAAATCCAATTTAGAAAGGTGAAGTAGAGCTGTTAGCAATAATTCTGTCATGGAAGTAGCAGAAGAAAACGAAACTACACAACTTCCCTTGAGTATTTTCTTGATCTAACTGTTAATGTTTCCAGAGGCGCAGATTGCTACAGTAATTACTCGTGATAATTTCACGTTCCTCTAGTGAGGCAATAGAATTTCAGAAGGTAGCTGTGTGCATCCAGATAAAGCATGGGTCATCATGCTGCAGTGTCTTTTTTCTCTGCGGTC
Organism: Manacus vitellinus; assembly: GCF_001715985.3. Taxonomy (NCBI): domain Eukaryota; kingdom Metazoa; phylum Chordata; class Aves; order Passeriformes; family Pipridae; genus Manacus; species Manacus vitellinus. Next base: position 9,393,369 of record NW_021940535.1, on the reverse strand, counting down.
TTCTCTGATCATGCTCATGTTGAGCTTCACTTGAAAGTCGAGTATTTGGTGTCTAGTGAATTGATGCTTTGTTGTCATCATGGTGGTCCTACGCCGCGATGTTAAAAACTGTGGTTGTGATTAGCACTAGCTGTGGCACTCTCCTAAGGGTCAGATAACTGTGGCCTGAGGTACTTAATTCCAGCGTACCCATTGCAGCACTGTGGGAACGCCACAGCGTTTGGAAGTGCTCCCTTGCGGGAGTGCCATGGTTATTCTTCCTGGTGACAGAGTGTTTGATAAAGATCGCTCTCTGACATGGATATCTTTGCCCGCATTCCATAAAGCTTTAGTCACCTGTCAAAAGCTCTGTGCACAATGGTTGTTGAGTGAGATGGTCTGCACCGGGAACCAGGCTGCTAATCACTGTTTCTTTATGTTGGAAAATACTTGGAGACTTTCCTGTTTAAAAAACCAAAGTTTACTCCTAGAATAAGTGATATTAAGAATTTTATTAATTAAATTGATATTGTCACTTATGTTGTCTTGCCTGTTTTAAAGGTTTGCTTTGCTGGTGTCTTAGTTTTTCTATGGCTGCATGCCATAAGTGCAAAGTAAACAAAAGGGCTTGTAAGGAAAAACATATTTGACTTTAAATGCCTATGCATTCTGTGTGAATTAAGATATGTGGTGGAGACTTCTTAAAAAGCACGAAAAAATTCTGCCTGATCTTGTTTTAGATTTGGCAACTGAGTTGTATTTTCTTCTCTAAAATGGGGGAAAGGGTGAGAACAGTGGTCAGTGTCCTGTGGCAATAACAATGAACAAGCAGTAATTAGCATCTCTCTCAGTTCTCTGTTTTTTCCCGTTTTATTCATTAGCATCTTGCTTTATGAAGATCTAATTCTGCTTAAAAATAGTTGTAAGGGGTCGGATCAATTTACTATCTTGCAATAAATTATTCCATCAGAACGATTGCCAGAAGATACCTGTGAGCTTGTTAACAATTCACCATCCCTGTATCCACTTCATAATAATTAAATTTGTTATCTTGTTTTTCATATTTTAACGATTTTTTTCATAGAAGACTTGCTCCTAAGTGCTGTGGATGAAATAGAAAGGGATTCTGTATTCTTTAAATGCCAAACTTCTGCTCTCTTCAAACTTGATTTCTGCTAAAAATAGTTACTAGGAGCTGAAATCACTACCAACTCAAAAGAAAGCTCCTTGGAACTTCTTGCTCATTTTTTGCCCTTTACTTTCTCAAAGTTTTCTTCAACTTCCTATCCAGCTAATAAGAAGGCATTTTGTATTTTTGGAATTGTATTTGTCTTTTTTTGTATTATTAGAATAAGCTTGGGAGAGTGATGGTCATTATTGCCCCAAGGAACTAGTCTGCATGTACAAGAGTGGGTTATGTTGCAAACCTTTTTCAAGAGGGATTAGCAATTTTGAAGTTATTGTTGGATGGTAAACAATGCCCTAAAATATTTTATATAAGCAATAATGATGGAGAAATCTTGATTGTTTTTAAAACTTGCATCACCATTAGTTTACAGGTTTTAATTGCTTGACATCTTATAAGATCTACTTAGCAATGAAATAAGCATGGAGAGACTTCTTTCTGCTTGAACACTTTGCGCTAAAAATGAGAAATGCTCTTGGAAATTATCCTTATAATAGTGTTGAGGTGGGAAGTTTTCAAGATTATAAAAAAATTTCTGGATTTCAACCCTTCTTTTGTAACTGTGAATATGAAATTTAGTAAAAATCTTAAACACGACCTTCGTTTGGAGAACAGTTCTCTATTTTTTTTTCTTTTTGCAATATGTTTTCATTAATAACTGACTTTTACTTTGCTGTAGGTGTGTGTGTTGGAACAGAGCATGAGTTTGTTCAGAAAAAATTTAACAAAAAATAATATAAATTAACAGCAAGTTTTGATCAGTTATAAAAATATATATTCAACACTGTACTTCCAATGCATTTCAGTATCTCCTAAATCTTTCCTGCGTTAAACACTTTCCTTTCTTTCATTGCTTTTAGAAAGAAAGTTTGAAAAACTTATTTTTATTTTTCTTTGTTTAAAAGCTTTGTGATATTACAAGAAGGAGGCAGAAAAATGTCAAATAGGCAATGATAGGTCTTATAAAATATAGATGGAGTGTTTACTTGGTTGTTTCCAGTTGGTCTAAAATTTTTGTTGGAAAACTACACTTGAGATTGCCAGTTGCAATTGTATCCTCCCTGCCATCCTGTTTAAAAGTGAGACGGGGGAGGTTTTTTTTTTTTTTAAATTATACCTGCTTAGAAAGATGATAAAATAGATCTTAAACAGCTTGAACAACTACTGTGCAATTGAAAGTAATATTGGGAAAAACCATGACTGAATCTGAAAAGATTAGGATCTCAGACTGTGAAGGGTATGGATTCTTTATGTTCCCCAACTATTGTAAAATATAATTAGAGATATTGTTCAGGTGAAAATAAAATAATAAAAAGTATGAATGTCATGTTTTTAGAACTTACTCATCCTTAAATTCTGCAAGTGTTTGAATGAAGAGCCCCAAAACACTTCTAAAATTTATAGCTGATATCCTGAGAGATTTTCAAAGTCATTTTACTCAGTAAGGAAAGATTTATTCCCCCCCCATCAAGTATTTACTGTGTAACTGTGTATTGTCAAGGTATGTTTGGTCCTTCCAGCAGCATATTTCAAGTGGTGTTGTTTTGACAGTCTTTTTTCTGTCCCTGATAATAGGCTTTTTAAAAATTACCATGATTGTGCATGCCTGCATTATAGTGTGGGAATTCATATTGTATTGTCCTGGATATTTCGGATCTCAGAAAGCTATATCAGGTCACTTCTTCATCTGTTAACAGAATAATTTGTACTTAGAAATGGTTTTTTCCCCCTCTTTGCTTTTTCTGCAAGTGTAAAGTAGAACTTGTACATATGCAGTTATCTAAAGATTTAGTTGCTATATATTTCAGTGACCTGCAATGCTCCCCAAGACTGCACCTCACCTTTAGAAACTTAGGTCTCTCACTGGTATAATATATGCCTTGCATTATTGTGCATGAGAACGGCAGAATTTTGTGCCAAAGACAAACTTTGTTAATAGTTGTACTTTTTAGGTTTTTTTACGAAACTGCTTTCAAAATATGTTTTAGACTTGTACATTAGGTATTTTTTGGGACTACTGGGATATCTGTTTTGCATCTATAGCCTATGAAAAGCTGAGGATCTCCTTTGTTCATGGTTATAAAATGGAAAGAAAGAATATTCTAATATGAAGGATCCTTAAGGTAAAAGGCCATGCAAGTTACTTGTCTTTATGCAATTTATGCTTCTGAAGTATGTAGTAGAGTGTCAATTGAAATATAGCACAGTGTGAGAGAGCATCTAGGAATTTATGAATGACTCAGTCTAGAAAGTGGCCTTTGCATTGTTGTTAAGTGGGATTCTGGTAGTTGTCACGCAAGTGCAACTGTATTTGCCAGTGTCTTCAGCGTAATTTATGTTTTCTGAGCATTATCCATAATAGGCTACAGGTAGCCTGCCTTTAGTCCACATTCTAGGAATTCTGAATTGTGCTATCCCATCCAGTAATGACATAGGAAGCATAACAATGAATGAGCACACCTCATCAGCATGGTAAATTCTTTGGTCTTCTCAAAATCTTCAATTGTATATTGGACAGGAAAAATGATTAGATATTTGAAGGCCCCTATTACACTGAGGAAGATTTTACTGTTGCTTGTCTCCTCAGAAAGATGAAGCTGTACAGTGCAGGCAATTACTGGCTAAAGGGGTCAGGTGCAGCTGATGTAGGGTACTATGTAGTGTTGTGTTTGTCATGTGGCTTTGTGACCCATAACTGTTGAAAAGTGACTGCAGTATGGAACTTAACCTTGTGTAGAACATAAGGTGTGGAAAACATCAAGGGTTTGGTGAGACAAATTGAATGCCAACACAAATACATCAGGTGATGTGTCAGTGATATCGTTACTCTTCGCTAACCAAAGTATGTCATGTTGGTTTTCACTACTTGGGATTAATTTCTCAGTTCTCCTTTGCATGGTTAGCTGGACTTTTTGTTTGTTTGTTTTGTTACTTGGCTCTGATTTATGTAGTGTTTGGACTCATGAGTATCCTGTGGGTTCTCCATTGTATTTGGAAACATTACATTTTAAAATATAAAACAAAAGCTATCAACACATTTTGTTTGAAATGTTTCATATTTATAGTTCTATCCCTAAAATTCTGTTTTCTTTATCTTCCCAGTCACATGGGAGCTTGGAGGGAACACACACACGTCTCTAATGCCAGTGTTGCAGATTAAAAATAGTTTTCCTCCACCAAATGCTAACAGCTGGTTGGCTTTCTTTCCCTGCTGAAGATGCATCGTATAGTATTTTCATTTTCCTGCTGTTTCCAAATGTTAATGGATCAGACTCTGCAAGTTTTACTTTGTAAATCCTATTGCAATACTAATTACATTTTAACAGTATTTCTATGAGGCTTTTTACAACTCCAGTCAAGCACCTATTTTTCCATCCTGCAGATAAATAAACAGAAAGTGGTTGAGGGAGATGCTTTGTGTTGATTTAAATGACGATCAGTGCTTCTGTAAGCCAAGTATTATTTGGGCAACATGAAGATGTAGTGGCACTCATGAGAACAGGTCTCTGAAGTTGTACTCCCCCAGGATAAACCCCTAACCTTTGTTCCTGTCCTTTACTTGAAGTAATTCAGTGCAAATACTGTGGAAAATCTCTTGTCATATTGACATTGCAGCAATTGCCTATTGAAATCACTGTCAGCTTCGCTTTTCACTCAGTGATGGAAAATGTCTAAACATTGCAATTCAAGAAAGAAGACATTTATAGCAATATTTTTCAAAATAGCCCTTTTTGTAATGCTGTGAGTGAACATATTATATACAATGACAAGTTATTACTGAACTGAGTAGAATATCTTATAATAACTCTTCTGCCTTTCCCCATCTTGAAGTACACAGCAAAACTGTCTTACCGTATTAGAAGAAGTGAATCTGTTATTTTATTTGAAAATTCTTTCATAATGTCTGACACTTAGAGTGGTATTACCTTCATATACATGATCCATAGTGTTTATATTTTGGCATAAAAGCTGAAGCAACTAGTGCAAGACATGGAGAGACATGAGAGTTAATAAAATAACAGATGGCAGTTATGTTCCTCTGGAAATAATTATATACTGCATTTTTAATTGCATAGAATCAATGTATTGGTTTTGATTAATACAGTAGGCTTGCTGGTCATATGGAGATTAGTGTCTTGTATGGTATAAACCTGAAAGTTAGTTTGTTGTCATGTATTATGTCATATGATGGGGATCAATTTCAGGAATGCCTTAAAAATATGCTCTATACAAAATCCTTTCTACACTGATTGTACTAGATAGATTAATCCTGTTGCCATATGGAAATTGCATTGGGTATGCAAAAGAAAAATCTAGATAAGTGATAACTCATTTGATACCCTGTGGTTTGTGTTTATGAAAAACAGAATTCCTCAGGATCTTCTAAAGGAAAACAAGAGTGTGCCAAAGGTAATTTCAGTGTTGAGTGTTCACGGATGGTAAAATTATATTTAACAGATGTTTGTAATTTTTGCAGGTAATAGCTCTAGCAGATGCAGCAGAAGAAAATCAAGCCAACGTGTTCCAGGCATTCACAAAGTTGAAAAGTGCCACCCATCTGGTGATTATGCTGATTAGTTTGTGGCAGAAGCTCAGCACTGATCAAGTTGCTATTCTGGAAGCTACGTTTTTGCCATTAGCAGAAGATACACAAGAGCTGGTAAGAATCTGTAAGAGCCGCTTGAAAAATGCTCATTCATAGAGCTTTAAGCCCTTAAATTTACATATTTTCCCCTGTACTTTACTGAAGACTGTCCTTTGAAGTGATTTAAGTAGCCTTGTTAAGTTCAATGTTTGATGTAAACTACACTGATTTCACAGGAAAGTAGAAAAGTAGGAGTGGGTTATAGAATGTTTCATTAGAAGATATGGGTGATACCAGTTAAATTCTGCTTAACTTTTCCATAACAAGAGAATTAGGAGTGTCTCACACAAATTTAGCTGATTTTACCTTCAGTCCAATTGTTAGCACAAACAGAATACTGCCATTTTTTAAAGACTTTAATATAAATGCTATATAATAGACATGCACACATTCCAATAGAAATATAAAATACAGACATGTACACCTAGTAAATACAGTGTATTTAGTCTATTAAGCATTTGCTATACTTTGTCCTCAGTGTTTTTAGAATGATTTATATAATGGATGAAAGCTATCCAAAGAAAATACTGTGTATAGATAATGTCCTTGTATTTGCCAAACCATTTTCTACATAGTCCCACATTGTGTAGATATCTTGCAAATTCTGCTCTGTTTGAATGAGTGTGACCATGTGAGACTGTGTGCAGAATTTGGAGAATGGTTTGTGAAGAAAAATAAGGCTGTATTTTATCCATGCCTAATGTCCCCAGCTAAACACTGCTTTAGTTGAATGTTCTCAACTTAATTAAGAGTTGATCCCCAGTTGGTTTCAAGTTGAGCTCTCTTACTGAATTCTACAATAAAGTACTTAACTATCGTTTGCCACAGTTAGAAGAGAAATAAATTCTGACATTAATACATCTCAACACTTTATTTTAGGCATCTGAACTATGTAGTGTACTGCATAACCTTCCACAAATGACTTCTAGGGATAAAAAAATAAGAATTATTTTAAGTGCATACCAGTTTTAAATGTCATGCTTTGCACAGGGTTTTGCAGTGTACAGTGAATCCAGATTTTTGTACATACCTGGAATACTTAGAATGATTTGTGGTCTTTTAGACAGCTTGAGCTGGGTTTCAAGTGAATCTAGGATCATCTGCCATTTCCACCTGGGGGGCAAAAAGTGTTTTGGCATTTTACATGGTATTGACTCATAGTAGGCAAAACCCCACAGTTCTACTGAGATTTGTTTTGGATTTAGTCCTCATTTAAACTTGAAAAATCAAGCTTTGCAGATGAGGAGTATGCATTCCCATGAATGGAATCAAAAGGAAGGTCCTATGAATCTCATAAAAGCCCAAACAGCCATTTTTTGCGTGACTCCTTTTTGTTTTGCCATCAGGAACTGCATTGCTTTGATACATGTTTTAATACAATATGGTAAAATTTGTTGCATATCCTATAATACAGGATATCGCTTCAGCATGTATCTTGGTGTGGTTTTAATATAGTAGTTAACAATATTCCATGTTAAAGCTGTAAGACTTCACATAAATATTGTAAGGATGTATATCCTACAGAGCAGTCAGGATGAAAAATGTAAACCAACAATAACTGGAGGTGGAAATGGAAATGAAACCTTTACAAAATACTGAATTATGTGCCATATTGAAGTTGTTATGGTACCACAGAAATCTGAATGTAATTTAAGGAGCTTAGGCAGGGAATGGGGAAATCTTCTGACATACCAATGCTATTTACAGACAGAAGCTCCTAGCGTGTGTTCAGGGTTTTCTTGCAAGCAGTCAAGTGGAACACTGGTGAAAGAAAGTGAAGGATCTCTGAAGAATTTTTATTTACTCTTCAAACAATTCTGCACAATGCTTTGTTGTATTTTAATTTGGATGGAGTGTGTCAGAAGACAGTTTGGATGCAGTCTACATCTCCAGAACATTTTCTGCCTTGTGAACATTAAACTATGGAAGTGTTTTTTTTAATAAAAGGGAAATGTTTGGAATATACTGTTACCATAAAAAGAAATGCTTCTTTGACCATAACATCAACATTATTCTCATACATGCCATTTCATTTAGAACAGATTGTATCTTGTTTTCTAGACCTGGCAGTCAATTCAGTTAGGTATTTAGCAAATATAAAAGTGGCATTTTGTGTTCCCATTGCTGCAAAACTTTTGTCTAAGAACATGTAAAATTTGGGTTTTCTTGTCTACAAAGATATAGCAGAAGTAATACTGCAAACTTGTGTGTTTTTTGGAAATAAGAGGTATTTGGCATCATATTTCATTTCTGGCAGTAAACTTCTAACTAGCACCTAAATAGCTTTGCTTTGACTAAACTGACTAAAAGGGCTGCTCCTGTTCAGTACTGGAAATACAAGGACCTTCTCCTTTTTTAGTGATTCTTTCATGAATTCTGCACAGTTGGAAAAGTATCACACCAGCAATTGAATGAGATCTCTCAGGTCTTGGTGGGATAAATGAGCTAATTCTTCTGCTAATGGAATGATTAAGAAAGTGATGACAAAACTGAATAAAAATTAATCGCATTTGCATGGAAGTTAGGTGCGGTTTTGTCCAATTCAAAGTATAAAAGCATATATTGTCACTATTTCAGAGCATAATATTACAGCCACATGCAAACTATACTTTCAAATATATACTGGTTTTGAGTCCTCTGTTTTTCTATGTGTTGAAATATATGGTAGAGAAATATTTTAGGGTGCTTTTGGAGACAAAAGAATCCATGATCATCATAACAGTGTTAATAATGTACCAGAGATTTTATCACACAGTACTCTTTTTTTCAGGAGAGTTGGTCACTGTTCTGTAAGACTAACATATTTGTTTTTAGCTTATAACAGGGAGCGACAGCAATTTGAGGTACTATAAAGTCTGAAATAATAAAAAAAAATCATGAAAATGTTAAGGAGTGTTTTCCAGTGATTATACTTTACCAAGCTAAATTTTCTGGATGGAAAAAATATTTGAAAAATGCTGAGTTTGTGTTGTTTACAATAGGGAATCCATTTGAGAAAGGAGGGAATTTGTCCAGGCTAATTTAAAGGGTTCAAAGGGTTCATGCCGAAGGGGGTAGTTTTGATGTAATGGCTGCGTGGTGTCTGGGTTGACTGATGGCTCATGTGTCTGATCATTAAGCTACAAATGCTTTTTTTGTTTAGGACATTACAAAGGGAAAAAATGTTGATACTAATATTCTAACTTTGAGACTGATGGAGGGCCCTCAGTGGTATAACCATCAACAGCAACTTTACCAAAGAATAAATATTTTCATAGTTCTCATGATGTTACCAAATAATGACATACAGGTGCTTCATTGCTCAGAATCATCCCTTTCTTGTCATAGTCCCATTTGTGACACTATAGTTAATAGTAATAGCTCTAGTAATGGCATCGCAGAAGTACGTTTCCATCTCTCTTTATTTATGTTTGGAATTGTACAAACCAAGTAAATGTCTATATTAGATCTTAATTTTTTATTGAAGTTGTAATTTGGAAGAAAAATATGCCTGAGGATGAAATGTGTATTTTAAATGACTCTATGATTTAGTGTAATTAACTTATGCTAGGGACTATAAATTTACCACTTCATAGTGCTGATTAGATAAAGTTGAAACAATGAAAAGAAATGGTGTCAGAAGAAAATCGTTAAGTGCCTAGTAAAAGTCATAGGAGTTACTATCAAAAGTGTCTGTGCTTTTTGTAAGAAGATGATCTGAATGTAAATCATGAGAAAAAGAAAAGATTATTTGGGAAAGACTAGTTAACCTGCTATGTTTTATGCATGATAGCAGATGGGTTTTACTTAGAGTTCTTGAGTAATGTAGAAAGTACTCTTTCGTGGAAAGAATCCTTTACCAAGTTTTTCTCAAAATGAAAGGTAAGGTTATTTCTGTAATTCCAGCAGGCTTAATTCTGTCACAACTGATAGTTTTGTCCAAGCCAAATTTGTCTTGAAATTTCCTGTCGATGTTTAGTACTTTCAAAGCTTTGAACTAATAATTATGTCTTTGGCAAGAGTAATTTTTGTGAACCCTAATTCTTAGAATTTGTTGGAAATGGTAATTTTCACTAATTCTTGTGATTAATCCAACCTAGGTCTTAATCACGGTAAAATATATCTGGAATTAGGTTTTTGTGCCTTATATTTTCTATACTCTACTAGTTATTGTAACCACTTTTGAAATTTAAAGCTCCAACTGTCTACTAGACTGAAATATTTTATAATAGGCTGAAATATTTCATATTTTCTTGTTTGCCATAGGCTGGTACAAATTATCTTTTGGTATTTTGTGAATACTTTAAAATTTTCTTAAACAAAACAAAAAACCCCACCCCAAACCCAACAAACAAACAAAAAACCCCAAAACCAGTACAAGGCAGTGAGCAGTGATGACTGGTAACTTGGAACCAGTTTTCCATATAGCTTTATTCTTTATTTCTGCAAACAAATACATTATATTTATCCCCTCTCTTCTTCTTTCTAGGAAAAAAGTGAATAATATATCTGAGAATAAGTAGTTTTAGAGGGACAAGCACATGAAATTTGTTGCCTTTTTTCCAGCAGGGAAAATTACTTTACATTAAATGACATTGACTATCTTTTTTAGAAGTCAAAATATAAATAACTCTTCCTCCTACTTGAATCAAGGCCATACAACAGAATCGATCAGAAAGATGCTTCACTGTACCAGAAGCGTCTAAGTCTAAAAGAAGTGGGGGAAAAAAAACTAGTGAGTTTTAAGTCTTTAGTCACCAAAGGAAAGGAAAGGAATCTTTAAGCTTACCCAGTAAACCCCTTAATTTTTCAGTAGAATAGGTCAGTCAGCCTGAAGTTTAGTTTTGGTTCAGGGCACCCAAAGTTCCCAGTCAAGTGTTGGGAAGAAGGTGAGGGAATGAGATTCCCACTCCTCCCTGGGCAGGGAGGAGTATTGAAGGAGAAAGGTTTAAATGGAGTAATGATGCCTTTGCTCAAGCATGTATGTGTGACCCAGCTGGAGAATAAGAGAAGAGCATGGTTCAAGTACCAGCCCTCTTTGATAGTATGTTTTGATAAGGAAGTTATCCGTGCTCTGCTGCTAGCTGGCTTTCAAGAGGATCAGACTACACCATGATCTGGAATGTGGAATCATAGAATCATTGAGGTTGGAAAAGACCTTCAAGATCATGGAGTCCAACCTTTGACCAAACACCACCTTGTCAGCTAGACCATGGCACAAAGTGACATGTCCAGTCATTTCTTGGAGACCTCCAGGGATGGTGACTCCACCACCTCCCTGGGAAGCCTATTCCAATGCCTGACCATCCGTTCAATGAAGAAATTCTTCCTGATGTCCAACCTGAGCCCCCCGGTGCAACTTGAGGCTGTGACCTCTTGTCCTGTCACTAGTTAAATGGGAGAAGAGACTGACCCTCACCTCACTACAACCTCCTTTCAGGTAGCTCTAGAAAGCAATAAGGTCTCCTCTGCACCTTTCCTTCTCCGGGCTTAACAGCCCCAGCTCCTTCAGTTGCTCCTCATGTGAGTAGGTGGACAGAAAGGCACCTGGTTGTAAACCCACTAAGTTACTGCAAAGTGATGTGTAAGTATTTCTGGTTTACTTCTATTTGTAATCCCTTAAAAGCAGGGTTTCACACTGATTGATTACTTGACAATGTTAGAATGTCTTAAAAAAAAAAAAAATTTTCTTGGTAAGTAACTTTGGGTAAAGAGGGAATTTGAAGAGCAAGGTGGCGATCTCACCACTACTTAAAGCACTATCACAATTCCTTTAAATGTCTGTTAATAATTTTCTTTCTGCAGTTAAATTTATTTACTAAGAAGGCAGTGGGTTATGGCAAAAATAGCAAGTTGAAGACAAATTGCACCACTCTAGTGATCTTCATTTGTAACTGAATTCATGTGATTCGTCACAGTGACTTCTCTGTGTAGAATAGAAAAGTGCCGATGTTTTGTTGGTCTGAGAAAGAAAGGCTTAGTGTGGTCTGTTTGGAACTTTTATGTATTAATGAAAATCTATAATATATCTTTATCAGATGCTTCCCACTTCAAAGGACTACAAGAAGAAGCTATGCCCTATTATATTTTCAATTTTTTTTTCATTTAATGTTTTTTTGGTGGTTGACAAGAAGGAGATGTAAGATTTTAATTTTTTTAAAAGGCTTGCTTCTGGTGATTGGTAATAATACTGGTTTTCAAAAAAGAAAACTTTCTCTATTTCTTCTACAAAATTATGCACAAATAGGTTTGATGTGCATTATGAATTGTAAGGGTTCAAATGACAGAAAAAATTGTTGTGTTCTTGTCTTGTTTAATTGTATTCCCTGGAACTTTTATCATGCTCAGAATAAGCATTCAGCCTTGGTATAAACCTTATGCTAATGAAGAATCTGACATATCTGTTGGTTAGATGTATTTTAATTAAAAAGTTTTAAGAATTAATTTTGTTTTTAACTTGGTCCAGCACCTTATTTTTTTCTGCCAGTATTGGAGATACTGAAGTTAATCTTCAGTGGACTGTCTTTGTTGTGAGCAGAAGCCTACTCAAGGATCTTATTTCTTGGTGTAAATTAGTCAAGGCAGAACTGTGTGTTCTGCTTTGATTAATTTGCTTCCAGTGTATGTTACCTCCTTTTAAACTAATTTGGATACCCTACAAAGTACTGCTGTTGTCCCAAGAGACTTATCCTTTGTTTGATAAATTAAATAAGCCTCTGTTATCAGACATCTTTCTCTATGTAATATTGTGATGGGGACCTCTAAACTTTCTCTTTGTTACAGTAATCTGTCTCGTTCAGGTACAAAGAGCTATTTTAGTGTAGTAGTAATTACTGAGTATGTGCTGCATACCAGGAGTTCAGATCAGTTGTCATCTAAACTGCTTAATGACAAGAGCGATGCATTACAGTGATTACAGCAATGTTGTTCACCAAAGGGTCTTAACACTCAATATACATAATCAGTGGCTCTTTCTTTCTTTTGCCTTTTTTTTTTCTTCTTTTAAAGGAGTTTATTGTCGGTGGAGAATTCTCTTGATATTGTGTCCTAATTGAAAGATCTACAGACTCTTGCTATGCAGCCTTCTAGTACCTAAAAAAGGCTTACAAGAGAGATAGAGGGATTTTTCACAAGGGCATGTAGTGTTAGGTCAAAGGGGAATGGCCTGAAGCTGAGAGGAGGGTAGGCTTAGATTAGATATTAGCAAGAAATTCTTTACTGTAAGAGTGAGGTGGTGAGGCACTGGAACAGATTGTCCAGATAAGTTGTGAACTCCCCATCCACAGGTGTGGGGCCAAGTTGTGTTCGGGGCCAGGTTGGATGAGGCTTTGAGAAACCTGGTCTAGTGAAAGATGTCCCTGCCTATGGCAGGGGAGTTGGAACTGGGTTACCTTTAAAGTTCCTTCCAACCCAAACCATTGTATGATTCTATGTACTGATCAATATTGTACTAGTGTTTTAGAAATTTATTGTGATTTATGATTGATTGTGGAATTCTACTGGAATGACTTGTATTCTGAAACAACGTATTTGTTTCAGCACCATTAGTGTATGACCTGTATATTACATAATAGGACAGGGTTTATAGAATTAAAAGGTGCATATTTACTGTTGGTTTTATTTCCTGGTTGTCTCACATCAGTTCAAACCTGTGATACTTTTATTATAAATACTGTAGAGCTATGTTTGTAGCATTGTTTCTAACCGTATATCATGCGATTTTCTGAGAAAATGAATTGCTCCCAATAATTCTGTAAAGCTCTCTATTTATATTGAACATATTACAATGATGTGCAGCTAAATTCGTAATTTCCTTTAGATCTAACAGTCAGAAATGTTTCTGAGGGTGTTTCAAGATCTAATCACCAAACTAATCTTTGTTCTTGGGGGAATGTGGGAGGAACCAGTTGTGGTATAACTGCTTTTCATTCAGAAATTGTTGGTTGTTCATGGTTCTAAGTTGCAGTCGTAATGTAACATTTTTTGGTTGTTATTAGATAACATATAGCTATTGCTCTCACATTGTGTTGTTGTATAATTTGTCTACTGGAATTTACAAAGATATCATGTCATCAGATAAATATAGATAGATTGATACAGATATCATACAGAAATTGTCATGTGAATCTTTAATCTTGTTACAAAGTCCCAGAAAAAAACTCACTTGCTTTTTTTATCATGGTTTTCAGAGTAGTAATTTTTTTCAGATTGAAGTTTTTTGTTTTACTTAATGGCAAGATGCTTTGTCTTAATTCCTAGATTAAGAATGATATACCCCTATTCTCTCATGTTTGCACAGGTGATGAGAGACTCACTTTGCATTAAGACAGGCCAAATTAAAGGAGCATGAAGATTGCATCATTTTTTGTCTTTCATCATCCTCTGGCTTTTTCAGTGAAGAGAGAGTTTGATAAAGCCAAAATATGGTTTGGCTACTTTTGGCTACCTCAAAAGTAAAACAGGTCATAAGTCAAGTCTGTACAAACAATGGAGAATAATAATTGTTGCCCAAGCTACTGTCTCAAAAAAAAAATAAAAAAAATCTGGTGTAAACTTGAAAATTGGCTATCGGAGTAAACATGCAAGTCCAGTTTGGCACTATTCTTTTTGTCCTCACCTGAGCATTTTGAGAGCATTTGGTGGTACATAGATTTAAAATAAGGTGAGAATTTAAACAGGAAACAAACTTTATGTCAAGTTTGGGTTTTTTTAAGAGCTGAAATGTTTGAGTGAGTGTGGTTCCATATTTCACAGGCTTTGGAAACACAAACTCATTTGTCAGTATTTCATAGTATATTATATTGGTAACCTAATAAGAGATATCAGAGTAAAAGATGAAAAGTTCCTCTCCAAGTATATCACTGATCTAAAAGTGCAATGTGGACTGAGATGCAATGAGAAGTTTCAATACACTTGTTTTAGCATATGTTTTTTCTACTTTGTTATTTCCCAGTGTCAAAAATTATCTTGCTGGATCTAATTGAAGTTACAGAGTTCATGTATGGCAGACCTACTGCTGCATGTCTAGCATTCTTCAGCAAGATGAACAACTTCTGATGTGTTTGCATGCCTGCAGACAGCTTTGACAATATCTACAAAAACCAAACAGCACCTCAGTTTTCCTAGCTAACTGGTGAAAAGTTCTTGAGGAAAAGAAAGATGAAGTGTTAGATTATTTCAGTGCTAAAAAGCAAAACAACAGACAAGCTGGCAACAAAAGAAGTCAAACCACTCCATTCACGTAGCGCATACAAGGATTTCTTTCATCAGTTCTCAGAAAGGGATCAACAGTCATAAGAACTCAAGTTAATAAGAAAATTAACATGACAAAAATCCCTCAAATTCAGGATTCTGGAATAGCTTCTACAGAAACCCATGAAGTATTTGAACTTTCATTATATCAGATAGGATGCATTTGTATTACAACAAATAAGCATTACTAGAGGAGTAAATCTACAGTTATGTAGTTAGAATTTATCTGTTGAAAAAATGTGCCCTTTTCTCTGCCTCTCACCCACTCTTAAAAAACCACTGTTGTCCAGAAAAAAAACCCCAAACAACCAGGTGTTAGGACACACTCTATTGCCCCAATATTGAGATGTGAGACAATTTGAAAGAAGAGTTGGGTGATACAGATCCATTGCTTGTCAAGAAGAAAACTATTGATCTAATCTGATAATCTGATTCTAACCTAATTTTGAAAATCTTTCTGTGCAAATGAAGAGCATCCAATGCACAAGGATGCAGCCTACACTGAAATTTAGCTACAGTAGACAGAGATGAAATTTTAATGGAGCAGCTAATAAAACCATCATCTATAGTCACCTTGGTATATAATTTTTTGGTGAAGCACGCACTTTCACGAGAGCAAATTGCTAAACTCAAAAGCATAGAAGAGTTAAGCAGCTGTAGAAATATGACTATGATCCCCACCTGGAGTTTTGCGTTCTTACGGGTGATACACTCTCTAATCATGGTACCAGTTGTTTCATTAATACACAAAACTCTACAACTGCTGATAATCGTAATTTGTTTCTGTGAGCAGGACTTCCTTTTGAATTAGACTTGAAAAGTATATGAAAATCTTGAATGATAGAGGTCATCATCTTGATAGGTGCAGCTTTCAGAACCTTTGTTTAGTAATGCTCAATTTGCTGGTTTTCTGAAAAACCCACTGCTTTAGTACTACTCTTTTACATTATGATTCTTCCAGAAGATTCTTGGTAAAATATTAGTTTTGGAGCACCATTTCCAAAAGAAAAATACTGCATATTCTATATGATATTTATAAAAATACTATTTTGATTACTAAGCCATATGCATTTTCAGCTTTTCTTCCATACTTGAAGACATTAGAAAAGGAGATTTTAGCAAATCTTGATCTAAAGTTAAATGTCCGTAGGACAGAATCCACCAAAAACTATACTTATATTTAATGCAGAAGGGTTCGATGGTGTGTGAATTGAGCTTCAGAGGACAGAAACACCAGAACAATTTTTACATTGCAAGTGTGCTTTACAGGAAAGATTCTGTTGTATAGATTTTTCTCAGGTGAAGTTGCCATAGGATATCAATATATGCTTACCAATTAGAACTCAAAATAAGAAGCTCTTGTAGAGAGTTGTTTATGGTGCTGGAGTTTCTATTAAATAAATATTTCTACATCAGAGAGATAAACTTGCTGTTTCTGTTGTGACTGGCAATTACAGCACAGCAGTGCAGAAATGACAAGTGCGTCTGTGACAGACTTTTAAATGAACCCACCTTATTCACAAAGGATTTTTTCTAAAGCTGATATCTGCAGTCAATTAATGTCAAAATGTGAGATATTAATATAGGAATTGAATACTCTGAAGTAGCTTAAAAATAGTTGCTAGCATGAATACTTATTGTTAAATAGCTCTGCACAGATCTGTTGTGCTGTACTTGAACCAGTTCAATAAATATTGTAAAGAGATCTCATAGTTTTCTGTGTAAGTCTTGATTACTTTCTGTACATTTTTATTTGTTGTTGTTCATAGACTCTTTAAGCTTTTACGCCTTAAATATCTGTTGTGTCAGGTTTCCTGCAAGGCTTGATTACTCAGGAGATGACATGTTTTGGTCAGAGTTATCAAGATGTTACCTTGTACTTCTCTGTTACCTTCTCTTCTCTGGGTTTTGCATTTCTTTTAGCAGTTGTTTGGCTTTTATCCTTTGTGTTTTAAGTAAATTGTAATTTGTGTGGAGTAGGTAAATTTGCGAAGTCCAAAGATTTAAATGTCTACAGTGGCTGTAATGTAGCTCTTGACAACAGGTTGACTTCAGGGCACCATCTGACAAATGAGGATGATCTTCTGCCTAAAATTCTTTCCTTGGTTTAAAATGAAATGGAATAATCTAGTGCTTTGAACTATGTATCATATTAATTTTCTTCATTTTAGTTGTTCTCTCTTACCTTGTCTTTGATGTTCAACTATATCCTCACTTCGATGTTGTTTTCATCAGTCTGCAAATTCCTGTTAGAACTGAATTATTTTTAATGCTAATAGTAATAAAAGTCTGATCAGTCAATATTATAAACATTATGCATCATAATTGATTTAAAGAAAGATAACTAGAGAGAGCAGGATTATTATAAGAATTTTTCATTGGTGCTTTTTTATTGTGTGCTGAATGCAAATATCCTTCTTAGGCACTTCATAGATTTATGATGTATTTAAACTTGAGTCATTTGTCTGGATTTTCATCAGACTTGGATTCCACCAGTCTGTAGAATTTTGCCAGTTTCCTATTTTTTAGGTATTCCAGTGGTGGGGTTTTGTTATGTGGAGGTGCCTTTTTTTTTTTTTTAATACAAAAGTGAATTATAGAATATTCTAAAATAATCTGTGAATAGTGTTTCTAATGGACTATGTTAAAGGAAACTGGGTTTATATTTCTAATTCTCCAACCAAGAATAATTTTTTCTTAAAAAACTTTTTCTTAAAAAAGTGCACTATCTCTCGAGACTGTTCAAATTTAATACATTAAGACCTCATGAATATTTTACTGTATGTTTTTTTCTGAGTGTTTTATAGATATTCAGATTCTTTTCAAGAGGTCTCCTAAATGCTTCATTTTTAGCAGTAATTTTTCAGGGGCACTCGTAAGGAAAGTTTGTGATTTCCATTTCTGGCAGCACAGGCGAATGTTGCATGCCTACTTCATGGCTGCTGAGACTGTTATATCCTCTTGGAGACAAGTAGATCAGTTAGAAATACAGAATATGCTTGAAGAATATGTGTTAGGATGACTGGCAGCACAGGGAATCCGGGCAAAATTTGCTAATGATCTGTGCTTGTGTTGGAGTCTACAAGTTCAGCAGCCACTGTTTGTATGTGTAACAGTTTTTTTTTTTTTTAATGACTTCAAAAGCAAAATGTTGAGAGACACATGGCTGGTGTTTCTTGTGAATTAGCATATACAGTGCTTTCAGATACAGAAACCTCTTCTTTAGTGGTTTGGATAAGCATAAGTGCCAAGATTGTCAGTCAGTATGGTGAGCTTTCAAGTATTCCAGCATTTTTGAGAGGTGATGGAATCATTATTGTGTCTAAAATCAAGACATAAGATATAGCCAGGCAAATTCCTGAGTTAACAGCTGTAAGAATTCCCATAATCTAGCTTGCATCAATTTTGCACAGTTTTTGCAGTATGTTGCACGTTGCATTTGAATTCTTTTGGAACTGTCTTGATTGTCACTCTATAGGCAGCTAGAAACATGGCTGTTGCCTTGGGAATATTATTATTGATGATGATAAAGACTTTCAAAGTAAAACATACAAAATGAAATATCTGTCTGTCTTATGAATACAGTTTAGGAACAATCTTGTTCAAGCTTGACTGATATGCTACTAGGCTGATTTATTCACACTTAGGACAAATATTATTTGTTTGTGAATCTCTAACTAAATTATACTAAGTGTATAAATGTGTTGAGAAGGTACACTGTATGAGTAAACCTATCAAATCTGACAACAGACCCTCTCTCACACTCCTCCCTATATATATGTGCCTATACATCTTAACAACAACAATATTGAAATCCTTCTTTGAGATTCTGCCCCTATCTATGCCTGGTTGACCTTGTCTGTTGACCAGCTAAGCTCTTGAGGAGTGGAGTCTTTCAGCCAGGCATTAAACTGCAGTGCTGTACCTCCTAACAGGGCCTGCCCTCAAACTTCTCTAATAACCACATTCCACATGTGTATATTTTGTCACAAAACCAGTGCCCTTTCTACAGCCTGACGATTTGCAACATGAGATCTGTACTGGAAGAGCCTCCAGTTTCATTGTCTAGAATTTTAGAATAACAGTAGACGAGTCATTTACCTTGCAGGGAACATAATTTTGGAGGTTCCTTCTTTTTCGGCAAATGGTATAACCTAAAAATCTTCCTAAAAATTAGCTACTCTAGATGAAGCCTTATGCCAAAGTGAGATTGAATATATAATTATGTTCACACTCAGATATGCCATGACCCCTGAGGATCTTTAGTGATAGTGTAATGATAGTTTGTATGGACTATAAGTGATGTGGTGTTCAGACTCCTGCAGTGTATCCGATTTGGTTAAAAGAAAGTGCCAATCTCTACCTATTACCTACAAGAGAAAAATAATAATAATGCATATGTGCAAAATATGAAGCCCAGTCTTTCCCAATGAAAAAGTAAAATTGATGAATTAAGCTTTCTTTATCTATTTCAATTATAGGAAGACTTTGGATGGTTTAATAATGCCTCTTTTGTGAGTCTTGACTCACATTTGTTGTCACAGTTACGGCAATGCTTGCTGGTCATAGAACGATGGATTACTGGTATCACACCTTGAAGGTGTTCCTTTCAGACCTCAAATATACAGAATACTACACAGAAAGCCATTAGTGAATATTACAACTGTGGCTGTAGAATCATTCTTCAGTGTGGGCTATAGACTAGAATGCTTTCATTTTCAAACATCTTTCAGCTTTTTTTAACACATAAGGGGTGAAACATTTTTCTTGTTCTTTCAGTTCTCCCCTTGTACCAATAAAAATTGCTGACAAATGCAGCCTTATTTGCAGCTGTTAATTTTTAGTTGTATAAAATCATCTCAACAGTTTTCCATCAAGTTTTTTTTCATTTAGATGTAGCTTTTATGTACTCTTTCACTAATCACAAAGGCTGCTTTGGATTTGACAGGACTTAGTAGGTCAACAGAGCTTGAATTGGAGAAGATAGTTTTATGGTCTACTGAGAAACCAGTTTTACATGGAAATTAAATACAAGAACAAGGGTTGGAAAATGTTAAGGCTATGGTATAAAGTAAAACATACCTGTGTGAGCCAAGGACAGAATACTAGCCATTTTTAATTTCCTGACTTTCCTTAGCTTGTATTTCAGTACTTTTATTTAAATACTCCTTTTGCCTGCATTTTTACAACTTAAATGGACAGACATATTGGCCAACTTCTCGGCTACTGTACACTGACACCAGTTAATCATATGTTTCTTTGTCTTTTAGTGAAACTCAAGATTCTTATGTTTATATTGTCCTATTTTTCATGATTTGTAGTATAATTAGGAGTGCCTGGCTTGGCTGTTTTTGATGCTTTGTACATATTGAGTTTCATTGCCCAGTATGTGGGAATGTAGACAGCATTTACCAGCTCATTAACCTCTTTAAATTGGCTGCAGAATGGATGATTTCCTGTCACCATCACAGGTCAGTGGATGCATTGCACTCTAATGGACTCTTTCTAGAATATTTGAAAAACGTTAAGCTACCACAGCATTGATTGATAGATTGGTGTATTTTTCTAATTTACATGTTTTTTGAGGGGGCAAATCCTGATAAGATAGTAGGTTAATGCTGTTTTTATTCTGAAGTTAGGAAAGGCAAATGTTGACTAAGAAAACTTTACTAGGTGATCCTGTTTCTCTGCAAAATATAAGTATTTTATACACATACAGCACATTTTCAGGACACTAAGTGTATGTTTGGATAAGGTTGAAGTGCATATGACTGTGTGGTCTTACTGATGTACTTGACCACTAGTAAGCATCTAACCTAGATCTGGAATTTAACAAGGTCGAGAAGGGTGGTCTTTGCTCCTCTGTGTTAAAAGTAGTACCCTTCACAAAAGCCATATGTATTTAATTAAAGAAATTAATTAAACTTATTTGCTTGTCAGTGGACTCCAGCAGGGTTGACACCATCATTCTTTCAAATGTTACACTTATCAAGTAGTGGAAATTTGGATAGGTAGATGATTTTGCTGTACAACTGAATGTTTTCAGTTAACTAGAACACACCATGAGAAAGAGCTTAAAAACTAGAAGACTTTGTCCAAGCTCTGTAAGATTGTCATGAGCAGGCTTTGTGTCTTCCTGGTTCATTATAGATGCTTTTAATTAATCATATGGTCTCATCACAGGCTGTAACTTAAGATTTCAAAATGCATCAAGAGGAGTCAATCTGCATTTCATATTGCAAAAATGAGATAGATGTCATATATTAGATTTTATGCATTAACCTAATAACCTTGTCACTAATAAGGGCTTCTGCTATCCAGGATTCTTGTTAAAGGAACATTTGTTTGTTTCACTGAAAACTACAGTACAAATTACAGCCTTGAAGCTAAGTTTTAAATATGCTTTTCAAGGTGCCTCATGAAAAGAAATTTTCTTGTTTTTACTGAGTGTTATTTGCGGAAACCTGCACTTTATTGTTATTTTGTGGAAATACATATACTGAATATGACACTGAATATGGCTTTTCCTCCTGAAAGCTTTTCCGTAGGTAGCTGCTCATTTTAACAGAAGTGATTACTAAGCTGTTTTTTTTCATAAATGTTGACAGCTCAGCATTATGCTGAAATCCAAGTCCCCATTCGTCACAGCACTGACACACCTCTGCTAATGCTGTGGGTATCATAACTGATAAATGGGTACTGAATGTCTGCAGCTTTGGGTTGCAGTCATGATGTTTTCTACTACTGATGTGTTATCAGAATATTAGATGTGATTCCAAAGAACGTATAATTGGATAAGTTTGGGGGTTTTTTCCTGGCCTTGATATATCTTCATCACAATGTTATGTGCTATGTATTATGTTTTTTTTAAGTCTCCATTCTGTTCTTAATTCTAAATGTCACAACCAGGAACATCTAGTTTTCAGTTATTAATACTGAATTTAACTGTTATATCACATACTGTCCTTACGTTATTATTATTAAAATTAGAATTCTCTGTTGATCTAATGCTGGAACAAGATTGTTTTTTCAGCTTTTGCTTGTACAAGTTGAAGTTGAGTGTTCATGACACTCATTAACCCCCCAATTATATTTTATCTATCAATATAATTTGAAAATCTCGGTCCTTGTTTTGTTACTTTATTTTAAATATGCTACATCATATTACAGTTCACTTAATTTTATTTAATTTCCATTTCTTTCATGCAGGGTTGGGAAGAAACTGTGGATGCTGCAGTTTCTTACTTGTTAAGAACTTGTTTGTCAAAGAGCTCTAAAGAGCAGGCCCTGACTCTCAGCAGCCAGTTGTGCATGCCCAAAGATACCAGCAGACTGAAGAAGAACATCACCCTCTTCTGTGATAGATTGGCCAAAGGTGGTCGCCTTTCATTAAGTACAGACTTGGCCACTCAGCAAGCTGCTGTCATGCCAGGTAAGCTGTGAAGTACATCTTCAGATTTCAAAATACTTATTTGCATATTAAAACTAAAAATTGTACACGTTTTATTTTACTGGCAGCTTGGTTTTCATTGATTATGACAACCAGACACTGTGTCGCAGACCAGTAGAATGACAGTAGAATGAATATGCTCAGTAATGCAGCAAATGAACTCCAGATGGTCATCTTTATCCTCTAAAAGTCTTATCTCTTATTTCTTTGCACTTTTCAATTGGATGTGTACGTGTGTAGTTTCTAATGTGACAGAAAAAGGAGGAGTGAAAAGTCCTGCTTTCTTGATAAAGAAATTATTATGGTTGCATTGGTGGCTTTATGGCCAAATTATGAAGTACTGATAACACCAGAGAAAAAAAATCTGCAGCATTAGAAAGTACTAGCTGGCTGGGTGGTATCTCATAGAAAGCATGAAATTGAAGATGAAACTAATTTAAGTGTGTGTTGAATAGTATTTCTCATATAGAAAAAGAATGTGGACACGATTTCACAGTGCACAATGATTTAAATGACTGTCATGGAATTACCATTTTTAAAGGAAATTTTGTTCATGTCCTTTTCTATATTCCTACTTTAAAGTAATATTGGGACCAAAGGCTTATCTTTTCTGCAGAGTCTGAAGTTTAGTGTCTTTGCACTATTGCAAGACATTTTCTTCCTGCCTTTTTCCTCTTGTGAGACAGATAGTCTCTTAGTAAACATCAGATACTCCTGCTGGCTTGGAAACAGGTATTTTCTATCCCAGCTTTCTGCTCTAAATTTCGATTGGCTGTTCATTCTGCTTCATACACTCCTAAACCACAAAATATCACTATGCCCTTTGACCTCAATGACTTCCTTCCACTACAGCAGTCTTCACATCTACTGGGAAAAGTATGTATTGTATGTATACTTCATGCTTAAAAATTGGAGTTTACTATTTTGGGTATTGTTTTTGATAAAGTTTGGAGTTGTGTTAGGGCAGTATCTTGATTATCAGTACTTTGTTTTCTTACATTACAAAGAATAATTAAATTCCTGTTTAATATAATATAATATGAATGACCAGCTTGGAAGTCCCTGTTACTGTTATGTGCAGCCCTCCTTTGTGTGTGCTGCTGTAAGTGATCTGGTAAAACGGCTGCAGACAGTGCAGTGGTAGAAATTTTATATATATATATATATATACATATACATACATACATATATATATGTATTTGTAATTTTTGTTTAGTGTTACACTATTCCCGTATCTGGAAGCAGATTCATAATCATGTGAGGCTAAAAAAGTGTCATATTTGTTTTAGAAATTTTTGTTAGTATTTCTTTGCAAGACTAAAATATGTGTAAAAGGCACTTCTTTTGTTGACCTTTGATTATATAACCATTGTCTTCATTCTTCTAAGAATTCTGAAAAGGTGTAAATAGCTGCAGTTCATCTTTTTCTACCTATGCTAATAAGGTGAATTGATTTAATAAGGAAATTCACTTCTACCTGTACAGTTGGCTAGTGTTACTCAGTTCAGGGAACTGTGCAATTTGATTATGAATAATTCTGTTAGGAAAAGACAGAAAAATTTGTAAAAATTGTAAACAAATTGGAGGAAATCTTACTCTTGATGAAATACCTTGGGAAAGGGCCCAATCGTGCTCCCAACACAGTGGATACAAAGACTAAAATATTTAAAACTGCTAAACCCACTGTTTTCTATTACACAAGGGCAAAATAACACCAAGAAGGCATGAGTGACATGTGCGAGAATAATTTTTACTACTGTGGTAGAGGTAGACAGTTATACTGCCTTTCAAATAAAACAAGGAAGAAGTACATTCCAAGGAAAACATAAGGTATTTGACTGTAGGCTGTTAGCCAAGTATTGATGATACCTGGGACCAGAATTACCATTTTACATGATGCATAGTGAAAAATTGAGTACCTGTAAGGAACTGGTTGAGACCTGGTACAGCAGTGTCACACCCATCATAAACTATTCTAGCTGTTCTTGAAATGCCTTTTGGCCATAATTAACATTAAAAAGAATTAAAACCTGTAACCCAAATGCAGATTTCAAAATAAATAGTTTTGCTTTCAAAATTGCTCTTGTACGTAGCCCTTTTGAATATCAAATCACCTAACTAAGAATCAAAATTATGACCTAATGAGGCTAACACTTCAGAATATCACAAGAAGGTATCATTTAAAGAAATTATAAAACCTAATACAACTTTCTTATTTTCATTTAGAGTTCAGCCTGACGTCTTGATAAGAGTCTGTTTATGCATTTCTTCATTAACTGTTGAGAGAATGTTATTTTTGAAAGAGCTCAAAAATAAAGAAATTTCATCCTATACTACAGGACAGGCTCATTGACCCTGAAATTAGCTCAGTTGGTTAAAACATGGTGCTAATAACACCAAGGTTGTGGGTCTGATCTCCACATGGGCCATTCACTTAAGAGTTGGACTCAATGATCCTTGTGGGTCCCTGCCAACTCAGAATATTCTGTGATTAGGGATAAATACTTCTGCCAAATGCTCAGAATAGCGTAGTATTTAAGGAGTCACTCTCCAGCAGGATGAGCTGTATGATTTGAAACTGTGTGTGTCTTTGAACAGGCTGGAGAAAACTTGGAGGGTTTTTTGAGAGTAAAGTTTTAACTGGTGCTTTTTAAACATATTTGTCTTGTCACCTGTTTGGGTTTTCTGTGGCTATCTTTACCTTGGCAAGTAGTGTGGTCTGTTAGAAGCAGATCTGCAGGGAGTTGTACTTGAGGCCAGCAACATGACTTGTCATCTGTGTGTTTCAGAAGTAGCTCTGTGCCTGTCTGATGTTCTCCATTAGCAGCTGGAGTGCTCTAGGTACATTCCTGGGATTCATCTGCCTGGTGAGATTCAGCTAAATGAAATGAATTCACGTGGCCGAGACCATTCCTCAGTGTGGAAACAGTTAGTGGGGACAATCTAGAAATTTACCTCACTGTTGATTCCAATTAAAAATGCCTGTTCTGTTTACACGGGGAAGAAACTGAAAACAAAGCCTGATAAAGGGAAACCAGTATACAAAATAACTATGTGCTGCTGAGTAAAGAGCTCTTTGATAATGCCTGGAAAATAGACGAACTTCTCTCAGCCCTTAAAGGAGAGAACAGGAGTAGGTAGGGAAGAATGAGGTAGAACTATACATGGAGAGGAAGAGTGAGACTTGTGTTTGTATCTGAGGATTTATGGCTAAATACTGAATGTTAATGTAGGGGAAAGTTCTTCAGGATGTTTAAACTCCAAGCTAAGCCAGAGATGGTCCCATAATTGTTCAGTAGTGTAGCTTGAGAATTTTGTTCATTGCCACTTTTTCTTAAGCCCGTTCTTTTTCTTAATTGTGGAAACCACTTTTTCTGTAGCAACCAACTATTACAAATTTCTTTTAAAGTTGACCCTTCAGGCATTGCAGCAGTGTAACAGTAGGCTCAGTTTCTAGAAGTTATATTTAATATGTTCAAGATGGTGACCCTGAAATCTGGAGAAATTGCCTTAAACCACATTGAAAAGCTGATGATTATTTTTAAGTGTCCAACTATTTGAAAGATGCCTTCAAAAGTAATTGTCAGTATTTGTAGTTAATCCAAGAGTATATGTTAGAAGGAGGCCATAGTCCCTGCTGGATTTGGTTTTGTTCATTATTTTCTTTATAGGCTTCAGGGATTGCATTTGGGCATGAATGTTAAAATTGTGGTTTTGCAACAAGCTTGCAGTAGTTTCAGGCATATTGAAAGAACAATAATGCTGATCTTGATAAATTAGAGGAAGGACTTGAAGTTAGTAAGATGGTTTTCAGTTGAGACAAGTGTCAAGGACTCTAGCAAGTAAGAATCTGACAAACTAAAATTTGAGAAATAATTCCTTAAGCACTGTTGCCATAGGATAGGCTCAGGGGTGTTATAGTGAACCAGCAACTGAATAGAAGTCAGGAATATGATTGCATTAAGGTGAATTCCAACTTTGGAATGTAGTCATATGACTTCTAATGAGGAGATATGAATATTTCTTTCTATTCTTCAGGAGAAATATTCACAGGGGAACAGAATTCAGGAAAAACCTGGATGAATTGGATAGAGTTCAGAGAAGAGCACAGAAACTATAAATGATGGAAACAATTTTGCCTTTTGTTTCTTCTGAGGGAAAAATAAGGAGAAGTTTGAGGAGGGACATGATAGTTTTCCAATATGTAAGATGTTTTTATGAGTGATTAAAAGTTAATCAGAATCATTGGCTAAATATGATTATAACTGTAAGTCACATCAGGCTATATCGTGTACTGTGTTGCCTTTGGCAAAGCATAAACAGTTGGATGAGAGGAATGGTGAGGGGCTTAGGGAATGGTGCCAACCCGAAGTGTGGGTCAGTGCCAGGGAAGTGCTGGGAAAGGTGATGTGGGCCACCCAGGTTGTCATGTATTGAGTTTAATGGTTGTGAGAATTTATAGCATAAATCCTGATGACCTGCAGTTAACTACAGTTAATTCTTTAGTTTTTAATGCTCTTATAATATCTGTGTGTTTTGCAGGGTTGCTTTTAAAACATCATCAATATTAGCTGTGGCTGTTTGACGACTTGTCAGTCTGATCGGATCTCTGTTGACATTATTGCTTCCCTTGTATTTTGGGTATCTCAGCTACTCTGGCTAGAATGTGATTCTGGTTTTCCTGTGTTAGTTCCTAATGTGATGTGCAAATGCCACTTGTATCAGTTCAAGGCTTTGTTCAAGCAAGGATTTTAAATTTTAAATTAGGACTTTATTTTTCTTTAAAACCATCCTTTTTCTTCTACTTCCTGTTTTTAACTGGACTTCAGTAATTGTTTTTCTCTTTGTTTCGTTAGAAGATCTTTGTACTGTGCTCTAACATGATTTACTTACATAGCTGAATATAACTGGAGCAGTAGAGAAGCTATTATTTAACCTAAAAGTCATTTACTGGGCTGCATCACTGAAATCTGTGGAATGCCAAAGATTGTCATCTCCCTGAACCTTTAGAACTGACATTATAAGGAAAAAGAGGAATAGTTTGCATCCAGGAAATAGGATTTGCAAATAGTTTTGTGTAAGTATAATATTTAAAATTTATATGAAATTAGAGCTAGAAGTCAAGATGACTGCCTATCTAGTTTTCCCCTTTGTCTTGCAATGGGGTTAATGTATCCAGAACATCACTGTTTATCTGAACTCTTAAACACCTCAAACAAGGTTGAACAATATCTCTTGATAGCTTTTATGGTAGCTTAGTGTCTTTGTTGGAAGATTTTCCTCTTGTTTGATATACATTATTTTTTCCTGCAAATCAAACTGGTTTATTGTGGATATTGAAGGTGGAAGTAGGAATTAATGAAATTCTATATTGTTTAAAACTTTGGAATATTTTTTAGTACATTCCTTCAGTAACTTTTATACTGATTGTGACTAAATTATCTCAACCTTTTCATGGTGATTTTCAGTTCTTACTGATTGTTTTCCAAAATTGGAAAACTTTTCCTTTAGTCTGTATCAGGCAATATACCCTGCTGTACTCTGCCCCATTTCAATTCCAAGACCCTTTCCTACAAATGTGTTGCCTAACCAGATGTTTCCCATTTTGTATTTATACTGAAGAAGCATAGTAGTGTTTACTTGATTTGATGCTTTGTATTCATAGCTTTTATCAAGTTGATTATAATTCTACTTTGTATAATCATGTTTCTATAATTTAGATTAAAAATGGGTAAATGCAAACTCTAAAGACAATGTTCTTTGCCACATTAAATATATATATGCACCCAGAATTTATAGTTACGCTTTAGAAGATGAAAGGTTTTCAAGGTTTTTTTTTCCTTGCATAAGCTTTTAAAAACCTCTTTTCAAAATCTTGTAGTGATATCTGAGAGTCAGTATTGCCCATTTTAAAGCTGTGTTCTTCATTGGGAAATTGGGATGCAAGAGAATGTGTAATATTCCTTAAGGAACTCTCTGTTTACATGCTATTAAACTTGAGGAGAATGTTAGTACTAATTGGAAAAACATGTGGGCTTGAGATTCTGGAAGAGCAGTATTAATTTATGTATTAGACATAAACATTGCTGCGAAGTTCCTAGTACACTGAGTGTGCCGTAAAGGAAGACCAGGAATTGTTTGGTCTGAAAAAATAGGATTGTTGTTGCAAATTCCTCCCTTACACCATTAATTGTCAATTCTTCATTGCTCGTTAGGGGAACAGAACATGCAGTATGCATCAGGTATTCTCAAACTTTATAGTATGGACTTTAATGCAGAATATCTTGAAAAATGTACTGGCTGCAATTTGTACTCACACAGATTCTCATATTTTTTTTTTTTTTCCTGGAGAAGTTAAAATCATATAGTTTAGATTTCAAGATGCATGAAGAAGGCACAGACACAAGTTGGTACTGAGGACTGGACAATGCTTTTGAACTATGAGCAAATATTGTCAAAATCATTTGAGGCTGACAGGGCATGGTTGGAAATCTTTTCAAGTATTGTGAGCCCGAGATCATGGTGCATTGACAGCTTTGTATGGCCTTCCATGCTGGTGCAAAAGACTGTATAAAAATATGGATTTTTTTCTCATAGATGTGACACAAGTCCAGTGTTGTTTGTTTTTGTAGAAGACTATGGTCCATTATGAAGTGTGAATATCACTTAAGATATTTTCCATATGTTTTCTATAGCAATAAAGTATTAAACCACTTTTTTGGTTTTCCTTTAGTAACCCTTAGAATAATGCTTTTAGATATTTTTTTCTTATTTTAGTTTCAATATGTTGGTTATTCATAAAGCTTTTCAGCACTGCTTATTAAATCTATATGAAGAAAAGTATTCACAAAGCTTGCTGCAAGTACTTGCAAGGATTTTGTAGACTTGAACACTGCTCAGTACTGACTGATGGAACTGGTCAGTGGAAACTGTCATTGACCAAATTAGATTCAACATTTTACCCATCTTTTCCATAGTGTTCCTCACCTGTTTCCAGTATTCTCCATCTGTTTCCATTCCAGTAACATTTACAAAAGTATCTAAAGAACATTGGCAAGTATCTGTGAGGTCAGGAATCTAAACCTTAATAGTAGTGCTTGTTTCTCATTGAAAGACAATTTGCTAAGGACTTTTTTCTTAGATGTACCCACAGGCTTTTGCAGCACACTTCCAAAACACTGTGTGCCAATTTTTTCCTATGGATTTGTTAGCTCAGGCCCTTAAATATAAATTTGACATTAAGTGACTCTAATTGTTGCAAGGAAAACTCTAACTCATCTTTTCTAACTTCCTTAGAATTGTACGGGTTGATCAATTAAATACCTTGAAGACTGATTTCACCAGGAAGTGGATTGTTTACTAATAGTGAAAAAATATTGTTTTAATGTGTGAGATTATATAAAAAGAGACTAACTCTACATTTAAACAGAAAGTTTTTTTTCTCACATTGGCTAACTAAATTTGTTTAATATATGAAATATAGCTATGTATTGCTGAAGTATCTCATTCATTACTCTTCATTTTTTAAGTGCTCAAAATTTGTATTTATCTGATTTGAAAATTAATGTATGTTTGCATTTTAAGAAGTACATGCTTTTTCTCTCTTGCCTGTAGAAGCCAGGGTTCACATGCCCAGATAAAGGTTACTCTGTGGGAACTCGTGTACTACTTGCTTTGAAACCAGAACAAATCCATCATGTATAAGTTTTTTCAAAATTCCTTTATTTTTCATATTACCTTAAGGGAAACAGACATTTGGTAAAATGTCTGGTTTTCTCCCTCTGATTTTCCATAATTGTGTTCTGTATTTCTCCTCTCTACATTAGGCTTCACTGGTTTCCCTCTCCATACCGTGCCCTTTGATGTCCATGCAACTCTATGCACAGTTCCTTCCCTGTGATACTTGGAGCAAGTAACTCTATCACTAGCCACCCAAGGGAGTAAATAAATGACTGACAGTGAGAGGTAGCAACCAAAGGATAGGAAGACCCTTTTCCTGGTCAGCTGTCAACCTGGGTGGCCCAAAGCAGAAACTGCAGAGAAAATCCTGTGGTACTAGGGTGGATCTATTAGGCAACAAGAGTTTAACAAGTGCGTAACAAGATTCTGACAAAGGTGTAAAAGAGGCTAAATCTGTAAACAGCATAATCATTGTGTGCTTCTGTGTCCAATTTGTGCAGCTCTGCACGGCTGAGCTGTTGTGCCAGTTTAAACATAACTTTCTTCTCTCTGCCTAATTGTAGATGATAATCACATAAGAATGAAAAGAACAAAGAAGTTGCTATAACTCTTACAACCCTTAGTATTGTCATGTGCTCCTGTTAAATTGTGTTGTGCCAGCTAAAAATGAGACACGATATGGTATCTAATGGAACATAATACAGTGCTGCAACTTTAATTTGACTTCTAGTTCTCCATGATTAAAATATTTTTGCAGAAAATTTTCAGCTGTTCATGATGAGCAGTTCTATCTTAATATAAAAGCCTAGAAATAAGCACATAGTAATATATCAAATATTTTAAACTAATTATTTGAGTACTGTTTTTGAGACTAAAATATGTCCCTTGCCCCATAAAGCTGATTTAGTGAAAAGGAAGGGGAGTAGCAAATCATTAGGGAGAGTTTTGGGAGCGCTTGCAGCAACAAGATTTTGTGGTTGCTCAAGAAAAGCTTAAGAGCATTTCAGTGGAGCCAGAAACTTGATTGTTTGGCTCTCTGCTGGGGAACTTTACTCTTTGTAACTTCTTTCCATTGCAACTTACTTTACTCTTTAAAACTTTTATTTCTATTGTTTTAGTAACTTTGGTCATTTATTTATGCAGAAAGGAAAATTGAACTATACAAAAAATAAGTGACTTTCCCAAGGTCGTACCATAGTACCTGTGTAAAAACAGAGTTCAAATATGCCTTGCAATCTTGTGTCGTAGGTCCTACGTACAGCTGGGTTTAGGTGTTTTACTGATAAAACACAGATTGCAGATTAATAGATTGTGGTCAGTCTAACAGTACTTGTGGCCTGTTCTTATATTATTTGGCATGGTTTAGGTGAAGATATTTAAAAATGGAAATCTGAATATCAGACTCGGGAAGAAAGCACAGAAGAATGTCTGAGGTGGTCTTTAAATTCATTTGGTCAACTTTTATCACCCTCAAATGGACTCAAATGATAGTTCTCCAATTGGTTAATTTTCAGAGATTATGTAAACAATGGTAAAGCATTGGAATTAATTTTTGTTTTAATTGACATGAAGGCACTGATAGAAAATATATGTAATTCTTTTTTTTCAGGGCATTCCAAATTCCAGTATTGTGAAAAGGGGCAAAATAAGATGGAAACGTAACAAGATGCGTTTCTGTGTAGGGCTGTGAAAAGATTTTTATTATGTTATTTAGAACATCTTCCCTCCTCAATTGATATTACAGCTGGCAAAAACCACAGGGGGAAGGAGTACAAAGGTTAAGAAGGCTAAAGCAATAATATTTTTTAAAAAATGAATAATTTAAAGAGGAAAATGTCATGCATAATGAATAAAAAAGAAATCCCACTTGAGATCTGGGATTCATTCATTTGTGGTACTATGAAATTTAGTTGGCAGCATTGCAATTCCAACTTGCCTCATCTAAGTACAGTTCGGATCAACACATTAGTGCCTTGGTATGCACAATTCTATTGCTGGCTCTTTGCATCAAAATCCATTAAATTTTAATACGTCCTACTTAGGTATAAGTGGTCACAAATGATTCATAATGTTGAGGTAAGCTTTTGGTGAAAATAACTGTCAGTTGAAAGAATTTCCCCTAATGATCCTACTTGTCACTGGGATTTATTTTCTATGTTGTTTGAGTCCTTGAGAGACCACAAGCAGAAATAAACTTCTAAAATATGTATTAATAAGGTAATTGTCCAAAACTATGGTGAAAGTATTGCTAAAGGAGAAACCGTACAGCCTCTGACCTTCCATTTCAGAAGACTCGATAGTAGCAGGTAAAAAAAGATAAAGCTAAAACCTAGATAGTTATTTTAAGAGGCTGGAAAAATTGTAATTTTTTAAAAAACATAAAGCCAAACCTTAATAATATAGCATAATCATTTTATTTAAGGTATGATATTAATGGAGATTCAATCTAGTCTAGTCATTCTTTGGATTTCCGCTTAACAGGTTTCTTGGTTTCTTTAAGTTTTTGTTTCCTGTGATATTTCAAGAACAACCTACAAGAATAGTGTATATGATTATTGGTACAATAATTGGTACAATGTACAATATGTACATTGGTATTCATACATGAGCTGTAGGCATTTGAAGACAATAATTAGCTCTAGTTTGTATGACATTGCTTTTCCTTTCCAGTCCCTTTCTAGACAAGACCACCACAAAATTACAGTGATTATCTACTTTTCATAACTACAACCATGGCAAAGAATCCATCCACAAAAAGGTATTGGAGGAGATATAGTACAGAAGGATGAAGGAGGTGAGAGTGGTTTGGAAAATAATTTCCAGGTCTCCTCTCTTCTCTTAAAATTTTGAACACAGATTATTTGGGAGCCTTTTCCTTTTTTTCTTTTTCTTCATATGTGTATGCAACATTTCTCTTAAGCTGATTGTAAGTATTTATTTTAGTGTAATATATGACTCAAGACAAGTTATGTTGAGGTTAATGGCTTATTCAGTTTCTTCTGACTAGAAGTAGCATCCTTTAGCCAGCAGAGATGCAACTGTTTACACATCAGGAGATGTTGTGGCCATTATTTCAGGTACCACAACCCATTTGTTTTGCATTTGCCACTTGACTTCATTTTCTGACACATTTTGGTTGAGTAAACTTGACTATTCTCTTACACTACCATAATTTATATGCATCTGAGTTGAAATTGCTAGTGTTACATTATTTTAAACTGTCCTGAGCAAGTGTACCCAGAATGAGATAGTTGCTTGTATAATTATTTTTTTGTGTGTGTTATCACTGAAATTTGTCTCACAGCTTTTGAAGGGAAACTCTTACTCCATATTTTGTATGGCCTTCAATTAAAAAAAATTAAAGAATAAAAAAAACACTTGAGCAAGGAAGGTATTAGTTTTTCAGTTTTTTTCAATAATCAGATTTCTTTAAAATGAAGTAAAGGTGTTTGTGTATGTGGGATTGATTTCAACATTTCTATTATGTAGGTAGTGCAAGCAACATGGACAAGTCTGTGGAAGTCTGTGGTGAACTAGCACCATTTACAGTGTATTTGTTCTTCCACATTACCATAAAGAGTCTAATAAATCTACGCCTAGTGAAAATTTCATATTTTGTACATGCAGAACTGATTTTTCAATTACTTCAGACTTTTTCAGAGCTTAATCCAAATCCTGATGAAATCTGTGGGAGTTTTTCCATAGTCTTCAGTAAGCTTTGGCTCAGGCCCCCACTTTTCAATTTTTCAAGCAGATTTGCCAAAAATCTGCAGAGAGCCAGGCACTTGGAAAGTTTTTACTTGCAAAGTACAGCTGGTTTTGAGTTGCATACAGAAAAGTTCCCAGTGCTTTTCTGAAACAAAAAAAATTAGTTTTAAAGGTCTTATAACTTCAGTAGGTAAAAGAGTGCCTTTAACATGTGAAGCTGAATTTGTCTTGGGTCTAAGCGTGATGAAGTCTGTATGAGAAGGTTGTTTTTAAAATGCACAACTATATAATAACAAAGCTTAAAATGGCAGTTTTTTTATGACTTAAGCTAAAATTTTCTTGGGTTGTGAGTTTCAGAGAGCCAAGGGTGTCTGTACTAATAAATGACTTCTCTTTTTGTTTGGGTTTTTTTGGTGTTGGTGTGGGGTTTTTTGTTTGTTTGTTTGTTTTGTTTTGACTTCCCTTCCCTCCCCCCTGCAGTGGAAAACTACACTGCAATTAAAGAATAATTCCCTGAGGTTAACTACACTAATTTGAGAGAGAGCTCTTGAACTTCAGGGAACATATTATGCAGCCAGATCCATCTGGCCGCGTAGGGCAGTTTTCACTGCCTCTGGGTGGTTGGATCAGCAGACTTGGAGGCAGATGTCACTGGACATGCTGGGTTTTAGAGAGCGTGAGGCACAGCCAGTGTCTCAGCAAGCATAGCTCAAACCCTTGCATGTCAGCCTGTGATTAAAATAGTGGCATTTTAAGGTAGCATCTTGGGTCGTGGGTGACAGTCAGTGAGGTGTCTTTTTGAGGGATCACCTCCAGCACAGATAGGATGCAGATGTGGCTGCAGTAACATTCCTCAGTAGCTACATTGTGAATTGCCCCTGCTATGGCCCTGATGGATTTTTCTAAGGGAGAAAAAGGGTGACATTTTCCTGAAGCTGAATGCCTGACTGTGTTATCATCACTATTGAACTTGCATATTTTTTGTCTTAATTTTTAAAGAATGAGACCATGTTTAGGACTGTTCACTGTTATTGTGAGCAGTCAGCTGTTAGTGTACTCATGAACCTGGTATCAATGGTTCAGCTCATATTCACATGGTAAGTGAAGGTCCATAAACTTGTGTTTCCCTTGCCCATGTGTTTATTCAGATTCACCCATCCCTAAAACTTTCATCTGGTATTTAAACTGCAATATGGAATTAAATCAAATATACAAGGTGCTTCAGGACTCTGGCAGATTTGAAAATTTTTTAGTATCATTCTTTTTTTCCTCACTGTGTCCTGGCTGAAACACAGGCAGTGGTGATAAGGGGGCATTCAAAAGTGAAGAGCTATGTAAACTTGAATCCCTAAGACGTTGTTCTGATTCGGTTACACTTCGAGGCAAAGATTCAGCTCACTCTTTGCTAATTAGGAGGTTGCTAAAGCACTAATAAAAAAATAATGTGTAGTTAGCTACATAATGCTGAAGTACTTTTTTGTAGGATTATAAAAACCTTCAGCAAACTGGCAAAAACTGTAGGCTTGATGAGTTTCACGTGATTAACATGGTAGGCTGTGTATCTCTTGGCTGCTTGTGTGTTGTAAGTGCAAATACCACAGCGGGGTGCATTGCTGGGATCTATCTTCTGATGAAAGATGTACTTTATTAATTCTGACCTTAACCAAGGCTTGACTTATTCCACTTTAAGAAAACTAGTTAACTGTAAATTAGAGATATCACTGAAAAGGGTAATACTTCAAAGTTGGAATATGATTGGGGGATGTTCCACTGTTTTAATCAACTTTCAATTTTAATGAGCTACTATCTTCTATGTAACAATAAGCAGCTGTGCCACACTCTGCGTTTCAAAGAACATTTACTCAGCCTTTAAATTTACCATGAGACATCAAAGAGAATGTCTGATATATATGGATGATGAAGGATGCCTCAATTCGAATGGATGGCTGAACAGAAATAGTGCAACTTGAGGGTAATAAATATTATGAACAACCTTTTTAATGTAAGTTATGTGGTACTGAACTATATTAAATTTTGTAGCTGCACTGAGAAATCTTTTGTGATTATCTTAAAATTGTATCAGAGTGCTGATAAGCATTTGCTTCTTCTAGCACTTTTTTCAAATAAACATTTCAGTCAAAACTGAGGTGTTTTTTTAAGTAAAAATAATTACTGGTGACATTCTTGAAAGCAGCTTAGAAATAAATGGATGCTTGAGTTACATATAGGAATTTGTGGAGAACATTTCAGGATAAAGTCTGGCTAAATGATCAGAGTGTTTCTTTCCAGTCTTAAAATCTATTTAAATAGATATGAATTAGTTGGTTTTTATCTTCTTTAAAATGGAGCAGGTTTCTTGTAACCAGAGTAATCACTAGGGGTATTAGGTTGCTGTTCAGAAATACTTAAATGAAGTTATGAACTGACATTCTCATTTGAATCAGGTCATTGATAAAACATGCAACAATGTGACAGGAATTACGCACAATATTAAAGTTAGTGGAATAAATTATGTTAGATATCCTGGGTCTGATTACATTCTGCTATAAAGTGTTGAGATGAAGGAGATTCTATGGAATAATATAAAACAGACTCCAGCTGGGTATGATGGGGTAATTAAAGGGGTTAAGATCTAGAAGGGGTCATACCATGTGTTACGGACAGGATTTTCTTATGCGTCTGTGACTCTATCCTAAAACTCCTTCTGAAAGTAAGACAAGTTCTTATGATGCCTTTGGCAGTAAACAACTGCCGTGTTTCCCTATGAAGGAACTGTACTGGCAGAATTAATACTTTGCAATAATTTCCTGGTCTGAGGAGAAAAAAAAAGCAGTTCTACTTGGTTATTTCATTTAATTAGTTATCAAGGGAAAATGCTTGTTGTACAATCTTAGAACAGATTTCTCAAATATTTCCAAATAAAAAATACTGGTGTCTATGTCAAAAAGAGCCTTTGTTTTCAGTCATCCTTGCAGCACATTAAAAACAGAGTTTTGTTCTGGTTTAGTGTAAAATTGATTCTCATGTGGAGAAGTTGTTTCTCTCTGGCTATTGAATTGCATATACATTTTGGTTAGTGTAGTTACAGTGTATATTGCAAACCCTGTGAAGAAATAGAAGAGGTGTTCAGTTGTACTATTCGTGGTTAATGTACTCTGAATTTGGGTCCATGGTATGTAAAGATGCTCTTTTACTGTAAAATAGGTGTAGTACTGTGTGTACTTTGTGATTCACTGTAAGATAGGAAGCTTTTTTGCACACAACGTTGCCAAACCGAGAAAGCGTCTAATTTGTCAGTTCAAATCATTCCTATTTAATGGAGGTATGCCACTTCAGCAGGGATGACCATCACTGGTTGGTAATAGGTGTTGAGGGAGTGTTAATAATTCATGTGCATACCTGTGGTAAGGTTATGCTAAAGAGAGCTTTGGTATACCTGGCTTATGTGCTAATATGAAAGACAGATCTTTGTTGTTGTATTTTTGACAAGTCAAGAGCTTACCTTGGTAGAATGAAAAAGGAATAGTTATAGAGGCATATACAATTAAGACTCACCATAGTGGGTTGCTCTAAGAAATCCTTGGCAGGTGCAGCAGTCTACTCCTTCTGAACAGTGAAATAATTGCTTCGATCAACAAGATAAGGATGAAATCCTGGCCCCATTGAATGTGCTGGGAGTTTTGCCATTGCCTTAATTTAGTCAGAGTTTCTTCTGTTTGCTTGACAGTATTGTATGTTACTGTTTACACGTAGTGATTGGTAACCTTCTGACTTAGCAGAATGCATGAGAGCAAAACCTGAAGTACCTTAAGAGTTTAAATTCACTTCAGGTGGGTCTTTCTTCAGTGTTCGGACAAAAGGAAGGTACAGAAGGTGTTTAACTCATTGTAGATTTGGTGTTAGTAGAAAGGAAAAGATAAATATGTAATTGTACTCTGGGAGGAAAAAAAATTAGAGGACTGCAAAAGCCTTGTTTTTCCCTGTAACTTTGATGCAATGATGGCAGTGCTATACTCTTCGTGACAAGTAGAGAGACAAAATGTAATAAAAATATGAAAACTACATTGATTTTTTTTTTCTATTTGTTCCTACTGAGCACCAAAGAGGATACACTTAGCATGTAGTATTAATAGCTGTACCAAACCCTTTGCAAAGATTGACTTGAGCAAATCCCACAAATTTGTTGAAATCTTCAAATGAGGAGAAGCTAAGGATCACTTCAGGAAGAGAAGAAATAGAAAGAATCTGAATGTGTTGTATTAAGTGCAGTTATAATTGTACGTTACGTTTGATGCAACTGAGATACAAAGAATCTAGTGATAATGTTATCACTTACACCATGAGCTGTAACAGAGAGGGCTTTTTGTGTAATTGGTGCTTAACAAATTCAGCCATTTAGCTGGTGCACAAAAAGCCCCACAGGTGTTAGAGAGTTCACAGGATAAAATGAACAGTTTGCTTTAAGTA
Source organism: Manacus vitellinus (assembly GCF_001715985.3). Classification (NCBI taxonomy): domain Eukaryota; kingdom Metazoa; phylum Chordata; class Aves; order Passeriformes; family Pipridae; genus Manacus; species Manacus vitellinus. The sequence goes on along the minus strand of NW_021940535.1, from coordinate 9,355,023 downwards.
GCATTTCATGTTAGAGAAAGTGCAGATGCTGCTGCAAGATGTATTATATTTCCATAATCAGTGGTAGATAACAAGAATTGTTTAACAATCCATATCCTATATGTGCACTTAAGCTATGGGCAGATCGATAAAAAAGCATTAAGCCTGGTGCCAGCTGAAGATATTATACCTGCAGGCTGTTTGACTACATAACGGAAACTAAATCTGGATTTCAGTAACTCTATTTAGGTAAATCATTATCTAGACAATGTCTTTTCCAATTTCTCTTTTAGTTCTGGGTCATTTGGAAAGGGAAAATCTGTTCAGCTGACTGAGTTTCTTCTTTAGTATTTCTAACAAATGATTTTTCTATGTATGAATGAAGTATAGCTAGTGTTTTAATGTAGATGTTGTAGTGCTTCATAACAATACTATAATCACTTTAACTTTTATTTAAAGTTATTCCCAAGTCCTGTGAAATGGTCATTATACATAAAGGAAAACGTCATGAGCATGTCTTGAAATGACTGCTTAATTAAAATAAGCTTTCTCAAGTCTTTTAAAATTTATAATGTATTGCCGTGTACTCAGAATGTTGAGGGGTGTGTTGCCTTCTAGATACTGGTCTGATTTCTTAAATTTTACTGGAGGAGGCAAGTACATTGACAGGTAGAATTTGTTTGTTGAATATGAAATCATGAACAAAACTTGAAGTTTCAGAAAAGGACAGAGTTAAAAAACCTTTTAAACATGATCAGAGGGGACAGTGGATCTTCAATGTGAAGTCTTACACTCTCAAGTCAGATGACTATTGCTCTGCTTTACTTGGTATTGTAGACATAACCAAATCAAAGCAAAGGGACAGAGAACACTTTTTTAACCAATGAAATGTATCCTTGGCCTTTGATTAATCTGCATGTGAAGTCATTAAGCATATTTTATGGAGGGAAGCCAAGAGAACCTAAAGTGTGTTTCAGTCATTTTGATTAGGCAAAAGAATCAGAATGCCACAGACATTCAGTGAGCTTGGCAATAGAACAAATCTTTATATGAACACAGATTTTTAATGCAAGGAAATTAAGTTCCATGATGTTTACATAGTGGGGGGTTTTTTGGTGTGGGGTATGTGGTTTGTGGGGTTTTTGATGGATGTTGTTTTTTTTTATAGAAATTGTCCCCATCATGTTACCGGTTTTAATGAAGGAATTCAGATCTTATTGAGGTCAAGATGAATTTTGGTGCTGTCAGAGTAAAAGCTGATATCAAGTCCAAAAAAACCTCAACCCATCAGTCAAAAAGATGTAATTGATTTTTTGTATTAAATATTTCTGCTATCTAATGATATGAAGAGGATAATATTTGATAATAGTGTTTGTATTCAATTTGACTCTAAAATATTTAGAGTATGGGGGACTAAGAGATTGCTCATGCTGTTGTTGAACTTCTGATACACTGTCAAAATAAGTTAATATAAAATATCATAGATTTGAAGGCAGCAAGCTACAGTGATGATCTTTGGATTCCACATTTTTCCACAATCCTTGGTTTGCTGCTCAGATACAGATATTTGGACTTAAATCAGTTTCTTTCAAGTAATGTACAAGCAGAGAAAGGATACCTGCTATGTTAGTGCAGTGGCAAGATGGTTGAAGAAAAAAGAGGTGGACTTTAAAAAGAACCAGTAAAGGAGAAGTGACATTGATGAATTATAGGAGAATTAGCAACCATGGTGTTATTTTCATCAGTAGCTTCATAAAGTCCACCAAATAATTTAAAGCATACCTGAATTTGCTAAAGCCTAGCTTCACTTGAGAATGATTCTAGACATCAAAAACCAATTTCAAATAATATTTAACTTGACTTTCCAAACCAAGTGTGTTTATAGCCTAGAATTAGAGATTGTAGTATGTTCTTTTTGTTGGGTTCTGTAACACAGTGTATTGAGTTTGCTTGACCAGGTTTTGTTAGTGGGGGAGTTAAAGGGTTGACTTCTGTGAGAAGCTGCCAGAAGCTTCCCCCGTGTCTGATGGAGCCAATGCCAGCTGGCTTCCAGACAGACCCACCACTCTGAGGCTGAGCCCATCAGTGATGGTGGCAGTGCCTCTGGGATAATGTATTTAAGAAGGGGGGAAAAAAAATCCGTGCAATTGCAGCCGCAGAGAGGAGTGGGAATGTGTGAGAGAAACAACTCTGCAGATGCCAAGGTCAGTGGAGGAGGTGGTGGTGGAGGTAATTCAGCCTGTGGTGAAGACCATAGTGAGACAGGCTGTCCCCCTGCGGCCCATGGAGGTAGATGGTGGAGCAGATTATTCACCTGCAGCCTGTGGAGGTGGATGTGCCCAAAGGAAACTGTGCCCCCATGGAGAGTCTGGACCAGAGCAGGCTCCTGGCAGGAACTCTAAATTTATTTCCTCTCTTATTTTTGTTGATTGGTGTGATTGTGCAAAGCAATCTGTAAAATTCTCTCATTTCAATTCATTCTTCTCTCCAGTTTCATGTTATTTGTCTGATACTTTTAGTTGTATTTCGAGTAGCATATTTGATAATTTAATCTTTATCTTGCTTTGTATAGGTTCCTTGAAGATGAGATGTACATTTCTAAATTATGTTTTATTTAAGATAAACATTACAGAATTTATGTTTAATTTGACATAGACTTTCTTTAGCATGTACTGACGTTGTACAAAACAAAGAAAAATGTGGTTTCGAGGGACAGGGAAGTAGGGACTCCCCTTGTCATACAGCTTTCACCTTGTACTTTAGCAGATTTCAGGATATCCAGTCACACTTACACTTTTTTAAAAATTAGTAACCCAGTGTTCTGGTCAAGCTACAAGATAATCCTTTAAAACTAGAGAGTTGATTGAGGTAATTAAATAAGCATAAGACATAAAATAGCAGACTGAGAGCATCTCTGTATTCTACTTGCTCTGTCACTTTATTTATTATCTTGGACAGTAGCAGCAGTGTCAGCTTTTAAATAAGAGGAAAAAGAACAGTTAATCCTGTGCCTTCTCATATAAAAAGCCACTTTGTTTCAGACATAACATTTTAATTGTAAAAACAGACGTTACTTTTCACAAAAAAAAAAAAAGCGGGCTGGATTTGAACAGTTCTCCCTAACTATCCATTATCTTCTAGTGGATGTAATTCGTTTTATGACATTAGCCAAATTGAGTCTCATCCTTCTCTCTGAAAAGTTCAGTGTCGAGATTCTCCCAAGTTATTAGAGACCTTTGAGGGCATGATTTTCAGATCTTCAGATACCTTGGTGTGATGGAAAGATACTTTGCAGTTTTCTAAAGTTGATTCTCTTTCAGGTTTATCGCGTGTAGCATGTATCAATCACCTGGCTACTTCTTAAAATACTTGTAGAAGTAACAATACAAGATGTTTATATATGTAAAATTGTTTATCCTTCAGTTGTATCATTTTCACAACATTTGAATGGTATTGATTTTAGTAAAATCGCATGGTTTACACAGCTTTAGGTGTGGTACTAGTGAAAGAATGAAATTCTCTCTAGTTTGTAAAGTAAAATTTGCTGAGTAGGAAATTTTTGTAATCAAAGAAAAAATTCTGTCTACAGGATAAGATGTAATTTTAAATTATTATGTGCAGTTCTGTGCTCATTTCCTCTAAATAAACTAAAATAATTGAATGGCTTTATGATGACTTAATGGAGTCAAAGTTGCCTCTTTTTTTTGATTCCTCCTAAAATCAATCCCAGAGATTTTAATGTTGTGAAAGGTTGAACTAACACAAGATAATACTTGGATTTATTTGGTGAGTGGAGTATATAGTAAATTAAGTATTAAATGCTAGTGAGAATAAAGTAAATATAAGTAATGTATGTTTCTTATTGTTGGAGGAAAAATAGGTTATTATAATTTGATTCATTCTTAGCTCCCAGTACAATAATAAAAATCACAGTTGGTAATTAAGTCAAAGCAACATTTTTAAAGCCTAAACAAATACAATGTTATTCACACGTTCTACATGTTATGGAAAAGTCCGATATTTGGGTACAGTTGAGAAAGTAGAAATTTCCAATAATGAAAACAATGCTATCTTTGACGTAATTAACAGAAAAACGGGATTTTTCAGCAAAGGTTGCATTTCGATTGTGGAAGGGAACTTAAGTGTTATTAAAAGAGAGAATTATCTTTTTCCCTTGTGAATACTTTGATATCCTAAACCCTTAGTGCTCAAAGGATCTATATGCTGTTTGTCTTGTAAAGGCACCAAATAGATGTTCTCTTGGTTTTTTTCAATAACATTACAAGAGGATGCTTTTATCCATGTTTATTTCATCACCTGAGTTGCATATTTCTAAGTATTAACTGGAGATACAGAAGAACAGAGGCTAGTTCATTACCCTCTTAAAAATATGATGTCAGATTATTTGTATGAAATTTCAGCACTTGGCATTTTATATTTTAGAATCCAGTGTTTTTCCAAATGTAAATTTGGTAAGTTCATTTGCCAGATATTTTTGGGAATCAGAATTGTCAGAACTAGAGCTTCTAAGAATGAACAGTATCACTGCTGCTTTTTAAATTAAATATTTCCAATTATACTTGTTCCCAAAATCTCTACAATTCTTATTTTCATTGTGAAGTAATGGTTTACTTCCTATAGCTGATTAAAGTAGTAATGTGGCATATTTTTTGTGATATCTCATGTTCACTTAAAATACTGTGAAAATATTGTTAGACAAATAGAGAATAATAATTTATTTATGTTCTAAGACTTAGATAACTACTCATAATTAGATAACATAAAATTGGATAATTTCAGAATACTAAAAGATAAATCTGTATGTGTTTTGTCCTCTATTGCCTATGTTTTCTATTTGGAGGGGGTGGAGAGAAAGGAATAAAAGAAATCCCTTGTTTAGAAACTCCATCTCTGTGTTAGAATAAGGTAATTTAGTCTCATTCATACATAGAATTATTTACCTCCATGGTTTCTGTTTCGGGTGGTTCAAAGCCCTTGCTCTCTTGGTAGTCAGAAACCTAATTTCAAGTAAAAATTAGTTTGTGAACGATTCTCTCTTGTCCTAAGAGTGTCTTTTATTTTTCCAGACACTAAGGGTTTCTGGCCAAATTGCTTTACTGGTAAAGATCAGTCTGTTCCATTTTTAGTCCTGTTAGCTAAGCAAGGCCGGTCATCTGCTCATGTGTCAGTAAGGTGATTCCTGTATGATCTTAGTAACCTTCAGCTGAACTTTCCCAGGTTTATTTAACCTGTCATGAACATGGTAAAAAGAATTGAACCCAGTATTCCAGTTGTTTTACCAGTGTCTTGTTCAAGAGTATTGAACTAATACTATAATTCTCTATTCTTGATTCTTACATGGAAAATTGTCAGGTGAATTTCAAAATTACCTTCACCTTTTTACTAGTCATCATGCTGGGACCTTTTTATTCTGTCATCCTGTGATTATTTTTGTGGGTTTCATATTTTATTTCGTTTCCATAATACCATACTTTCTGACTCTCGTAATATCAAAGCAACTGCAATTGCTATTGAAATCTGATATTTGTGTTCTGTAGCTAAAATTTGGCATTTTGTGTATTAAACTACTTTACAATAATTTTCCAAATTGACCAGTTCTGTATACTACTCTTTCAGTAGCCCATCACAATAGTGCTATGAAGTATTACTCTACCAATTTAATTTTGATTTTTCTGAGCAACATACATTATAATCCCAATTACTAGTCTGCTGTCTTCTGTTATCCACAGTATATCTGATACTACATCTGATGTCAGTGGGCCTTGTTTGTGTATTTTCTAGCCCAAAATCATGTGTTAGCATACATCTCAGATGCTTTTTCTTTGATTTCACTCAGTTTCTGATCTATATTAGGCATAAGCCCCTCATTAACTGCTCCTCTTACTACTGTTCCATCAAGGCTGTCTCAAACATCCAAAATATCCTGCCTAAAAAGGTTTCATGCAGCAAATTGCATTATCTTTTATTTCTTCTTCACAGTTAAGACAAAAAATCCTGTTTCTGCTAACTTGTATTATTGAGCTTCCTCCTTTTAAGTGTTTTGCTTAGGTCAATGTGCTCTTATCTCCTTAAAGGTAGTTATCTGTCCCCTGAGCCAGCCAAAGACTACTCACCTTGAAAGCCTTGCAGTATGGTTGTGTGATGAAACACTTTTGAAACTCATAGTTTACAACACTGCAAACTAGGCCACAAACATTTACTGTTCCCTTCCACTTCTGAGTGCAGGGAATGAGGACTTACTCTTCCTTCACTAGTAAGTCCAACATTTGTGTGTGTATACACATACATACAAGTATATAGTGTCTATATATGTGTCTGCACGCTTGCATCTTCAACTGGAAGAAAGCTTCATGTATGTGCTTCAGGAAATATAAGTATTTTAAATGGAAATGGGAGCAAAATATTTCTTCAGATTTTTTAGAATGATGAATACCAGGAAATGTTTGTTATCAAGATTATAACAGTCAAATTTTAGTCTGTTTACTTTCACTGTACGCTGGAGAAAGGTTAGAGACTACATAAAGACAATATTGTGTAAGTTTTTTTGACAAGCAAGCTCCAGAGATCCCATCTGCTCTGAACATTGACTTTGAGGTATTCTCTTGGGGTGTGTTGGCAGACAGAAAGCAGAAATTACAGTGGAAATTCATTTGAGTACACTTTTAGAAAAAATGATCAGGGAAGTGTATCAAAGAGAGTGTTACCTATTTAAGTTTTTGATATAAATTAGTCAAAAAGTCTAAAGATCTAGTAACCTCCTTACAACTGTGCATTACTGAAACAATGCAATGAATACAGGCTCCAGAGATTTGAAAAAATGTCTTACTGAAAAAAAAAATTGTATAAAATTCTTTATATGTTTCATATACATATAACCTAATACATATATATGACCATTTATGTGCACAGAATGAATTCATATGTGTAAACCAAAACAAAAGCCTTGCATATTCTTTTTGCTCCCCAAAAGGGTAGCATGAAATTGAGTTTGTTACTGAATAAAAATGTTGTTCTGAAAATATATTGATGACAGTGTATTCTGTAACTTCTGCTACTGCTATATTTAAGTATTTTGAAAGAAACCCATTCCTAGTTATGCTAAATAAAAGCTAAATTTAGTGATACACTGAATATGGGGAAGAGGATACCCCATCAACAAAACCACCAGGTGTTATGTGAGGAAGTGTACTCTGAAAAATATATTGGTTTATATAGTTATGGTCTTTGTCAAGAGTTGATATTCCTCCTGAAAAGTTCTTGCAAGCTGATTTTTCTATTCTATTACATAAAAACAGATGGAAATCCTCCAAGCACTGTAAAATTCAGTATCTTACCTCTCCCAGCAAATATCAGAACACAGAGCATGTTTTTCAGCCAGTCTGTGCTCATCAAGTGAATAGGTTGTTGGATGGAACAACACACTTATGTGGTTGAAGCACAACTGTCAACATTCATCCCTTGTTCATAGTGCTAACAAATTGCTTTGGTAGATATTTCATGGCATTATATAGTTTAATGTTACTGCATTCTCAGTCCTGAACTAGTAAGGGTACTACTGAATGTTGATTTTTGTATTCTTGGCCGAATATCCAATAATGCTTCTTTAATGAAAACAGCTGTTAGATCTGTTCTTAGCAATGTGTTTCCCAATGCCATTTGTATGACTTGCATACCACATGCACTGAACCTCATCCTGGAAGAATGGCCAAGAAATTTGACAGTTTAAACACCATCGTTGCTCCCATAAAGAGTTTATGCGGCCAAAGTACCCTGAACTTCTCAAGTCAGGGTTTTATGAACTCAGGCACGCTCAAAATATTTGAATGGGCTACGAGCTCAAACAGAAGCCACACAATTGGAGCAAATTATCTCTGCATAGCTCTAGGTGCAAATAATGACAACTTATTACAGGACAAGCTATGGAATTTAAGAACTGGAAGTTTTGTTGAAAAACATTTCAGTAAAACATGAGTAAATCAGAACAACAGTCTGGTATGTCTGTGTGCTCCCACTGAAAATATGTTTTGGTAATTTTCAATGATCTTGGACTGCATATTCTGTTGGTATGATTTTTTTCCCCTAATTTATTATTCTCATGGAATGTAATACAGAAATATTTTCCATAATTCTGATGAATTTGGTTATGTCAAATCAGACTCAAAACAATGGAATTGTGTGACTGCAAAATTGTATCTACACTGTTAGATTTAGGCGCTATGTTCTGAAATCTATAACTGATTAATCAGTGACTCTACATTTTGCTAGTGAATATCTGAACTCAACTTGGACTGTGTTCTACTGTGAATTGTAACTGTGTTTATCAGACACCCACTTAGGAGAAAAGAAAAAATCCTTCTTTTTCTTTGTCTATTTTTCTCTCTCCCTTGTCTCTTCTGACTTTCTCTCTCTTTCTCTCTCTTTCTCTCTCTTTCTCTCTCTTTCTCTCCCTTTCTCTCTCTCCCTTTCTCTCTCTC